>NW_027361822.1:16255000-16640000 GCF_039654945.1 Dendrobates tinctorius
AGAAACCCGATGTGTACCTTAGTTACCAGCTCCCTGCATCAGCGCGCTGGTAACTAAGGTACACAGAGGGTTTCTAAGCACCGCACGGTGCTTAGAAACCCTGCGTTTACCTTAGTTACCAGCTGATCGCTGGTCTCCCGCCTGTCACGCAGCGATGCGTGATGGCCAGCGGGAGACCAGCGATCAAAGAAATGTCCAGGGCTTTCCAAGAGCGATCAGCGATACCAGCAGGGGGGCCAGTCGCTGATCACTGTCACACACAGCGATCTCGCTGGTGAGATCGCTGTTGCGTCACAAAACTATGTGTGACGGGGCCCTTAGAGAAAAGAATATTATATACTCAATGATTTATCCAGCTCGACTCCGAATTGTCTGCGAAGGTTCCTCTATATTTTTTACGGATCCAGCGGAGGCTGCTGAGTGGCTACAGACCCATGGGGGCTTCTTGTGATAAGGAATCCTAATATGCTTACAGTGAAGCAGAACTCTACTAACTATGATATAATCGGAGCTCTCTTCACAGGCGTCCAGGGTAACAATACCGGACACTGAATTCAATGAGGGTATCCCCTTGTTTACTTTATGATAGGAGCACAGGACTTTGCTCCTATACTGTTTGGTTTTTGCTCTGTTCTTTTAATTTTATATTGGTTTTATTTGTTATGTATGTAGAAGTCGCCCCCAACAGTATCTTCCATGTGATGATTTCAAATTTTATTTGAGTAATAGTATATACCATATTTGGATAAGAAAGTATAGGGTCTGAAATAATATGCATGACCTGGAATGTGAGGGGTATTAAATCCCCCCCCCCGAAAGATGATTAAGGTGTTCTCGAAGATCAGTTGCTATCATCCTCACATTGTGGCTTTGGTGGAGACGCACCTGACTAGGGATACAGCCCGGTGCGTACAGAAGCCATGGGTGCAATGGTCCATTCACGTGTTCCACACTAGTTATTCGAGAAGGGTTTCACTATTGATACATAGGGACGTTATGTGGGAGGCCAAGGAGGCCCGGAGGGATCCTGAGGGTCACTTTGTTTTTGTATATGCACTGGTGAACGCAAGAAAATATGTTTATATTGTGTGTTTATAACCCCCTAACTCCTCCCCAGCTAATACGACAATTCTTCAGATGGCGAGTTTCGCCTTAAATTATAAGGATGCAGACGTCATTTGCATGGGTGATTTTAATTTAGTCATGGACAACCGTCTTGATAGATTGAGACTGGGTGATGGGATGTCTGGGGAGACCCCCTCTCCGGTTTCATCCCAGTTGGCATTATTTATGGAGGGTAGTGGATGGTTGGATTTGTGGAGGGTGCGTCACCCGGAGGTGAAGGAATATACCTGTCACTCATCTACCAGGCATTCTCTATCACGCATAGATTATATATTCAGATCCAGTGGGTAAGCGATGTGGTTGGATAATATAGAACATGGTAATCAAAGGATTTTGGATCACAGCCCGGTTGTACTTAACAATGGCATAGTCTGGAAGCTGAACCCTTTTTGGCTGAAATTGATGGGATCTAATGATAGAACGGTCGATCGCTTGAATTGCTTCATCTCGTCCCACCCAGAACCCCAGAATGTCAATTTAATCTGGGATACCCTTAAGGCATATTGGAGAGGATGCTTATCTTCTACAATCTCTTATATTAAACCGGTAACTTCAAAGGAGGATGGTGAGATGGAGCGATGACTGAAAGATTCGGAAACTGCGTACATATCTGATCAGACTACCGGCAATAGAATTGAGTGGCTAACTGCTCAAAGGTTATATACCCAGTGCACAGACACTAAATCTAAATGTAAAGGTATTCTTTACCCGTCAGTCCTATTTTGAACTGGGAAACCAGGCAAGTAAATTGTTGGCCTTCCTGGTGCGCCAACACAACACATCTAACACTGTACTTTAGATATGCACATCAGGTGGTTCGTTGGTGTCCTCGACTGAAGATATACTCCATTGTTTTCATGATTACTATAAATGATTATATAAATCTAATAGCGATTCTGATATTTTGGACTGTCTAAATTATCTATCAGATATAACATTCCCTACATTGAGTCCTACCCAGCGGGCCTTTATGGACGCTGAGTTTACCTTAGAAGAGATAGAGGATGCCATAGCGGACTTGGCTTCTGGGAAGGCTCCTGGGCCAGACGGATTCCCCATTGAACTATAACTGGAAATATCGGGATATACTGGCACCACTTCTGCTGAGAGTGTTTTGGGGGATTTAGGGAGGAGGGTTGGGTCGCCCTCCCAGGGCTGTGGGGTACTCGGTACCAGGCCGGTGTCAGCATGATGTGTCACGGCAGCAGTGACCCGGTCCGTGGCCCTGGGCACCCAAGTAATGGGGGAATTGAAATGGTGAAATGTAATTGTTTGAATGAATAGTTCGTGACGCCACCTGTGGTGTTCGGCAAGTGAGATGTTAAGCCGATGCTGCATGCAGATCCTCTGGGGCTGGTGGTGTGTTGCAGCCAAGATGGTGAAGCTCCCCACAGGTGGAGCTGTAGTCCCAGGGCAGTGTAGATGTACGGGTAGAGGCGAGTCGCAGGCAGTGTAGAAGCGGGTACCCAGATGTAGCGGTACCGGGTGTGTTGGCGCAGGAATAAATGGAGGACACCGGGTCTTGTGGTTCCAAAGCTTTACTCAGTCTGTAGTACACACAGGTGCCTGCCTCCGTGCCGTGTCCTCCGGGTCAGGGACTCAGTCAACCTCCAGGTCAGATGGAATGCTCCCTTCCAACACTCCGCCAACATGTGCCTTTCTGAACGTCTCCTCTTATAGCGCCTTTGGTGTGAAGTACTCCTAGTACTGAGTTACACTTGAGTTCCTCCTGACAGATGTTCCCAAGAACTATACTTGTACGGCAGACAGCTGTACCCTGCTTCGGGGACTCCTTACTCCTGAGTCCCGGCTCACTATCCAAGTTGCTGTTGTGCCCCCAAGTCTTAGATGGGAGTATTGCATTTACAGCCCACTACTCCACCAGTGTCTGCTGTAGGACCCTTAGTATCCATACAACCTCGGGGACCAGGCCCCGGCCTTGCGCTTAGAACTTCTAGGCAGGGTTCTCTTCTAACCCACGTCCTCTGTTCCCTTTTACTTCTACGTTCCGTATTAGTCTTTCCGTGCCATGGAACATCAGGTTTCTGTTCAATGTCTTTCTCTTTCTTTCCTTTCCCTTGCCAGCAGACCCAGGTCACTGAGATCTGCTGCAGCACCTCCTTCCTCCATCCCTCTCCCAGGGATCTTCACTCCTCACTCTCTCCACTCAACTGAACTGAACTGACTGACTGAACTTCTAAACCTTCCCACTCTTTTATGTATTCTAACTCCACCCGCCTCCCAGCACTTTTCGTGTTCCAAGCAGGGAGCCACCAAAGGTGCTCTGCTACACTCCAAGCAGGGAGCCGCAATGTGGCTTTGCTACACTACTTTGTGATGATGGGTGCAGGTGTTGGAATGTGGTCAGGAGCCTCCAACTTACCTGGATGGTGGGGCACCACACCTCAGGAGGAGGTGCAGTACCTCTGTGGCAACTGAACCCTCAGGGGCGCCACAGGGTCTTTGCCAGGGTATTTGAGGAAAATATTATTGTACTTGAGAAGGAGAGGAAGGACCCTTTGGAATGTGGATCTTACCGTCCCATATCGTTAGTAAATGTAGACTATAAAATCTTTACTAAGGTCCTAGCCACTAGATTGAACTTGATCATATTGGACCTCATACATCCTGACCAGACTGGCTTTATGCCTGGTAAGAGTACTTCTATTATTATTAGGCGACTTCAGTCGGTGGTTCAATATAGCTCTTTGATACCAGATTACAATTGGGTATTGGCGGAGCTGGACGCAGCCAAGGCCTTTGACTCTCTTGAGTGGCCTTTCCTATCTGCGTGTTTACAGAGAGATGGCTTCGGTGATAAGTTTTTAAAGTGGATTGGCGTACTGTATATGAAACCCAGAGTTCGTATAATTGTGAATAATTCTATATCTGAATCATTTTTATTATATAGGGGAACCCGTCAGGGGTGTCCCCTTCTCCCTGGCCCTCTTTGCTTTTGCACTGGCAATACACATAAGGTCTTCCCCTGATATCAGAGAGGTATAAATATAGCGGGTCATGTAGACACCATTGGTTTATATGCTGATGACATGGTGATATTTATGGTTAGGGCGGAGGAGACGCTGAAACAAGTGATGACACAAAGCTAGGAGGGATAGCTAATACTAGAGAAGAGAGAGAGAGGATTCAAAAAGATTTAAATAAACTGGAGAAGTGGGCAGCAACTAACAGAATGGTTTTTAACAGGGAGAAATGCAAAGTACTACATCTGGGCAATAAAAATGAAAAAAGCATATACAGAATGGGAGGAATAGGGCTAAGTGACAGCACATGTGAAAAAGACTTGGGTATACTAATAGATCACAGACTGAATATGAGTCAACAGTGTGATGCAGCAGCAAAAAAGGCAAATGCAATTCTAGGATGTATTAACAGAAGCATACAGTCTAGATCACGTGAAGTCATTATTGCCCTCTACTCCTCTTTGGTCAGACCTCATCTGGAATATTGTGTCCAGTTTTGGGCACCACATTTTAAAAAAGACATCAACAAACTGGAGCAAGTTCAGAAAAGAGCGACCAGAATGGTGACCGGTCTGCAAACCCTGTCTTATGAGGAAAGGTTGCAGGATTTGGGAATGTTTAGTTTGCAAAAGAGAAGACTGAGAGGAGACTTAATAGCTGTCTACAAATATCTAAAGGGTTGTCACATTGTAGAATGATCAACTTTATTCTCATTTGCACAAGGAAAGACTAGAAGCAATGGGATGAAACTGAATGGGAGGAGACACAGATTAGATATTAGAAAAAACTTTTTGACAGAGTGATCAATGAGTGGAACAGGCTGCCACGAGAAGTGGTGAGTTCTCCTTCAATGGAAGTCTTCAAACAGAGGCTGGACAGACATCTGACTGGGATGATTTAGCGAATCCTGCTTTGAGCAGAGGGTTGGACCAGATGGCCCAGGAGGTCCCTTCCAACTCTACGATTCTATGATTGCCACTATAAATAAATGTAGTAAATATTCATGCTTATATATAAACTGAATATAAACACATATGCCATGCACACAGTGAACACGTCTGTAGGACAGTGTTCACACCACCAAAAGTCTGAAACACAGAAAAACAGTATAAAATACTCTGCTGTAAAAAAGTAACAGTAAACAGTAAAACAGTAAGTGCTAGTATAAAACAGTAAGTGCTAGTAAAAAGATAACAAAACAGGGTATTTGGTTGATATGTTTTTTTTACAAAAAATGTATACTAAGCCGCTCTACCAAAGGTTTTTTTTTTAAAATTCGTTTATTAACAACAAAATAGAATGTACATTCTTGTAAATATTATTAATACATAAAATGGATGTACACACATGTATATCAATAAACATAAAATGCGCACGCTCATATACATTTAAAAAAAAAAAAAGAGAGATGCCTAAGGGGAGCAAATATATAAGTGGTCAGCCTAGGAGTAGTGGCACACATACTACTATGAATGAATGGTACCAAAATATGCACAATATTCACAAAAGATAGTTATGAGAGACTAGGTTCCACTGAATATATAGATTCATATCAAAGATTCATTTAGGCATGTGCCCATGTGCAATAGTGCACATACAGAGTGGTCATGTAACCTGGTACTGGTCCCAACTATCAAGGATTCATTTAGACAAATGCCTACAAGTATATAGACTAGATCATTATACAGGGTGGCCAACAATGAATAAAAAGTACACTCATAGTGGACATGGTATTTCTTGAAATCCCTTCCACTATGCTGTAACATGTGGCCGCTGTGGGTTGGATGCTGCTGATGTATGCAGCGTCCAACCCGCAGTGTTTACTGACCATGGGAACATACCCTAAGGGTATGTGCACACGCTGCGGATTCCGCTGCGTTTCCGCAGCGTCTTTGGCCGCTGCGGACCCGCAGCAGTTTTTGCTGCGGTGTACAGTACCATTCAAATGAATGGTACAAAAAAAAACGCTGTGTAGACGTAGCGGAAAAATCTGCGCGGATTTGCTGCGGTTTTGAAACCGCAGAAAGAATTGACATATCAATTCTTTCTGCGGAATCCGCAGCGGGTTCCTATCTCCACCATTGTGGAGATGGTGAATCCGCAGGACCAAACCGCAGGCAAAACCGCAGATAATCCGCAGGTCTTTTGACCTGCAGATTATCTGCGGTTTTTGCAAAATCCGTGCGGATTAATCTGCAGCGGATTCCGCAGCGTCTGCACACACCCTTAGGCTACGTGCACATGTTGAGTATTTGCTTCCAGAAATTTCTGCAAGGTTTCTGCATCTCTTGGCAAGAAAAATGCTGTGGCAAAAATGCGCGTGGGTTTTTATACAGCAACTAGCTGAAGAGCCCGGCGTTGCCTGGGCATAGTAACCAACTGTGGTTAGTTGTAACAAATTATAATGATTATATTGCACATAAATGAATCTAATCCTATCCTGTGTGATACTGACTGCTGAGCCGTGTATCTAATCCTATTCTGTGTGATACTGTCTGCTGAGCCATGTATCTAATACTATTCTGTGTGATACTGTGTGCTGAGCTGCATATCTAATCTTATCCTGTGTGATACTGTGTGCTGAGCCGTGTATCTATTCCTATCCTGTGTGATACTGACTGCTGAGCTGTGTATCTAATCCTATCCTGTGTGATACTGCCTGCTGAGCCATGTGTCTAATCCTCTCCTGTGTGATACTGACTGCTAAGCTGTGTATCTAATCCTATCCTGTGTGATACTGGGCTCCCCCTGCAGTCTGTGTCAGAGGGTGGTCTGTGTTGGCACGGTAATAAATTGTGTTATTTCCAGCTTTACAGAAGGACGATAACACCATAGAAATGATAAGAATAATAGGCCTCAGTTACCACAACTGTCTACAAAGAAAAGAAGAAGCGGTGTGCCTAGATGACGCGCCCCGGCGCACGTTTTGGATCTCTCCTTTGTCAGGGGGAAGGAGAGATCCAAAATGCGCGTCGGGGTGCATCATCTAGGCACACCGCTTCACCTCCCTTGTCCTGGCATTGCAGGTATTTGACACTTCATATTATCACTGCTGGCAGCCTCATTAGCAGGATCACCTCTTCAGTTTACAAGCGCACATATGTTTCTGTGTTCTTCTGTTAATTATACTAACAGCTCCTCTTTAGCAATTTTACCCAGTCACTGGTATTGCAGGTATTTATACTTTATATCATTACCGCTGGCAGCCTCATGAGCAGGATTTTCTTTTTCTTAGTTCAGATGTGCACATATGATGTTGTGTTTTTCTGCTAATTACACCAGTTTTTTATTGGCAATTTTGCACAGCCAATATTTATTGAGATTGTTGTATTTTTTTGTGATTTTTTTTTTTTTTTTTTTGCATAATACATATATTAATTGCACTTATAATATTTGTTTTTACTAGCATACTGATTACAAAGTGCTTATCACCATATGCATTTTTTTGTGGCTAAACCATTGGTGTTCATATTTATATACTTACCTGCTACAGGCCTGGGTGGTTTAGGCATTTTTAAAAATTTTTTTTAGTATTATTTGAATCTACTATATGTGTATATTAAACTTTTTAGTATGATTCTATTTATTTAATATATTAAAGCGGTTTGATTGCCTATCATGTATAAATGTACCAATAAGATATTTTTATTGTTGTGCCATTGTGATTAATAAAGGCTATTTTTTAGAAAATCAATTGATTTTATTATTTTTTTATTCACTACTTTTCCATCTTGGTTCATGGTTGGCTCTGTTTAGGCTTTCTCTCACCATCTTCTGTCAGTTGCTCTATTTACCCTTTACTGGCTAGTTTGCAGGAGGCCCCCAGAAAAAAATTGACATCGGGACCCTTAAAAATCTAACCAGCAAAGACTATGCATACAGCTGTGGGCTGATATTAATAGCCTAGA
Source organism: Dendrobates tinctorius (assembly GCF_039654945.1). Taxonomy (NCBI): domain Eukaryota; kingdom Metazoa; phylum Chordata; class Amphibia; order Anura; family Dendrobatidae; genus Dendrobates; species Dendrobates tinctorius. The sequence continues at coordinate 16,263,018 of NW_027361822.1, forward strand.
AAGAAGCCATGGATATTGCCCCACTCCCAGACTAAAAACAGCAGCTCTCAGGTGCCCCAGAAAAGGTGCATCTATAAGATGCGCCAAATCTGGCGCTTGGCCTCGCTCTTCCCACTTGCCCTGTAGTGGTGGCTAGTGAGGTTCAAATTTGTGGGGTTGATGTCACTTTTGTATTGTCAGGTGGCATCAAGCCCACAGGTTAGTAATGGAGAGATGTCTATAAGACCCCTATCCATTAGTAACCTCATAGTGATATTCTATAAAAACACAGACACCCAGAATAAAGTCCTTTATTTAAAATAATGACACAGACTCCTTTAATAAATCTTAATTAAACCATACTCACCGAATACCTAATCCACCGACGCTAACGTTTCCTGCAACAAAAATAAAATAATAAACCACAATATTTCTCACCTGTCCGCTGAATAGATAATCCATAATGTCCCACGATGATCCTGATCACTTTGAGAGCAGTGTATCACTGAACTGCTGTGAGAAATTTGTCACGCAGCGGTGCTGTAAGTAAGGGCACCGGAGCTGATCAGCTGATGAACTGCGGTGAACTCTCTCATGGCAGCTCAGTGATACACTGCGGGAGCGATTACCTCCTGTCAGTGTATTGCCGGCAGCCAAGTAGAGCAGTCGCATTTCCTGATGTGACTGTTCTACTTGTGTGATTGCCATGGGACACTCGGGATTAGGTGGACTACGGCGGACAGGTGAGTATATGTTGGTTTATTATTTTACATCTTTTCAAGGAGTCAAGGGCATTGGGGATTGGGAATTAGAGTATAATGGGTTTTTTATTTTTATTTGAACATGTACGTAATAATTTTACTTTTTTTTTTTTTTTTTTTTTTTTTTAACTGTGAGCAAAGTCTCCCATCAGTGGCACCTGCTGTCACTTTTGTCAGTGACAATAGATGTAGCCCAATGGGAGCAGTAGTCTCATCAGCCCACGCCTGCTGACCTGCGGTAAGCTTTTTTACCGCAGGTCACCGCTGCGGGGTCACACTGACATGACAGCATAGCCCCGCAGTGCTCTGATCGACCATCTTACTGGTGGTAGCGTTACCGTAGGTCACAGTATGTCTGCGGGGTCACGCTGACTTCTGACAGCATGACCCCGCAGCGCTCTGACTGACGGTCTTACCAGAGTTAACTTTACCACTGATAAGAACTACTGCATCGGTGGTTCCCACGCTGTCACACAGGTGACAGCGTGGGAAACACCATAGGAAGCTGGTAAAAACGCAAACAAAAACTTAGCAAATCTGCTATTATTTGTATACCTGCGTTTTTGCCGTGGATTTGACTGACTTAATTAAAGTCAATGTGTGGGAAACGCTGTAGAAACACACAAAGAATTGACATGCTGCAGAAAAAAAGGCACTGCAAATATTCAAAGGAAATTTACTGATCATGTGCACAACACTTCAGGATTGTCATTGAATTAGCTTGCATAAGGATTCCATAGAGTTTTTGGCCCATTTCCACTTGGAAAAAAGGCTGCAAATACGCACCATGTGCACACAGCCTAATCCAGGCTCCCTGTCCTCTCAAGTCATTCGATGTCCCATTTGTGCGCCATCTCCAACAGGGCGCAGGCCAGAATTGACCTGTGTTCTGTTAGAGTTCCCTGCTTCTGATTACAGCTCCTCTGCTCCTGTCACAGACGGCGCTCACAGCAATTTATTTGCATCTGACAGACACAAATACAAGTTCAGGGAGTGAGCGATGGCCAGGGCACAGGCAGAGAGGGGTGAGCGGTGTCAGTGACTGACAAAGCTCTCCTGTGTGCTTGCGCCCCACTGTGCTAAATGCCTGTGGCCGGAAGAAAATGCCAGTTGGCCGCAGGCATTCAGCAGTATCAGATTTTTTTTCTGCAAAGTGCTGCCCCATCGGGGAGGCAGGAGGTAGCACCCTAGGCAGATGCCTAGTCTGCATACCACTTGTCCTAGCCCTGCCGGGAACAGCTGATCAGTGTGCGTGTCGGGTGCCACGCCCCCACTGATCAAACATTGATGACCTATCCTAAGTAAAGGCCATCAGTATTAAAGTCCTAGACAACCCATTTAATAATCTTAACATCAGAAGTCTGTGTTTGTCATGTTTTTCTACATCGTACCAAATTTTGCTACATGCCCTGCAATTTGTGTGTGAATTTTTATATAGAAAAATTATAAATTCTCAATATAATATTAAGTTTATATTACACAAAAATAAAGTTTCTTTTTTCCTCCGCAGGAATCTCCAAAAGATATGTGATGTCTTCAGATTTTAATGTCGTTCATCATGTTATCACACAAGATACATATGAAGAGTATGTCAGTATCCCAGATATACCATCTTCTCTTCAGAGTGAAGATTTATCATCTAATCCTTTTCAACAGGTTTTATCTCCAGTTTCTTTTCAAAAAAATGAAAATAACAGAAGGGATATTGAACATGAAAGATCTCCCAAAGAGGAGAGTCAAATTGCATATGGAATATGTTACGTAGACATGTCTAATGTTCCTAAACATGAGACAAGTCACACAGAAGAAAATGCATTTACCTGTTTAGAATGTGGAAAATGTTTTACACAGAAATCAAATCTTTTTGAGCATCAAAAAAGTCATACGGGAGAGAAGCCATTTTCATGTTCTGAATGTGGGAAATGTTTTACAGCTAGTTCAAAACTTGTTTTACATCAGAGAATTCACACAGTGGAGAAGCCATATTCATGTTCTGAATGTGGGAAATGTTTTACTAAGAAAGCATATCTTATTTCACATGAGAGAAATCACACTGGGGAGAAGCCGTTCTCATGTTCAGAATGTGGAACCTGTTTTAACCGTCAATCAAATCTGATCAGACATGAGAAAACTCACAGAGGGGAGAAGCCATTTTCATGTTCGGAATGTAGGAATTGTTTCATACAGAAGTCAGATCTTGTTACACATCAAAGAATTCACACAGGGGAGAAGCCATTTTTATGTTCAGAGTGTGGGCAACGTTTTAGCCGAAAATATTCTCTTTTTATACACCAGAGAAATCACACAGGGGTGAAGCCACATTCATGTTTGGAATGTGGGAAAGGTTTTAGCCGAAAATCATGTCTGATTCGTCATCAGCAAAGTCACATGGTGGAGAAGCCATATTCATGTTTATAATGTGGAAAATGCTTTGAACGAAAAGCACATTTATTTTTAGGTTCGGAGTGTGGAAATGTTTTGCCCAGAAGAACAATTTCTTAAGCATCAAGAAACACTCCTAGGGAAGTAGACATTTACTTTTTACTTCAAAGTTGTGTTACGAACAAATAGCACAATGATACATATAACATTTAGGGTACTTTCCCAAAGAACGTGTTTGCTGTGGACCTCTGTCAGCGGAGGTCCCGGAGTGATACCCACAGTGGTATGTGGGGAAGGCGTACTTGCACCGCTTGTCAGCTTATGTTATGGATATATTTTGCAGTATGTACGTTCCATTGCTTAAAATCTGATGTACTTTTTATGGTAGCAGCAAAATATGTCCGTTGTTTTTGCACATGGTAATTTAGCTTTAACCCCTTCGTGACCTTTGACATATATGCATGTCAAAAGTCATGTCCCTGATTTTGATGTTGGCTCACACACTGAGCGCTCATCATTCCTGGGATATGATGGCTGAGTTAATGAGCCATCATGTGCCTTTAACAGCCATGGGTGCGGCAGAGCTTTGACAGCAGCATTTAACACACGCTGGCAAAGGGACTCGTCATTCCATCCACCCATCGGTGTGCCTATGATATAATTATTATTATTATGCATTTATATAGCGCCATTTATTCCATGGCGCTTTACATGTGAAAAGGGGAAATATAGACAAGTATAGTAAACATGTGTAAGACAAGGGACACACAAGTACATAAGGAGAGGGGACCCTGCCCGCGAGGGGTCTACAGGGGTGGGTGAGGATACAGTAGGAGAGGGTAGAGCAGGTCGTGCGGTGGTTCAGTAGACCGAGGATCATTGCAGGCTGTAGGCTTGTCGGAACAGGTGGGTCTTCAGGTTCTTCTTGAAGGTTTCCGTTGATTACATAATGATGACATTGATATAATGACAGGGCGCTGAAGACCACCGTGATAGTCATGATGATTCTTCTGTGAACACAAGCTTTTTAGCTGGCATTCATACTAGACCATGATTTTCACTATACATGTAGCAGCTCTGCAGCATTGCTATGTATAGCACAAGCAATCAGACGATTGTAGCTTCCAAGTCCGTTAAGGGAACTATTAATTACAGTAAAAATTTAAGTTTTTAAAAATATGAAAAAATGTAAAAACACAAGTTTAGTTCACCCGCTCCCTTGAGTCCCTTTAAAAATAAACAAGAAAAAAAAATAATACACATTTGTTATCGGCTCGTTCATAAAAGTCCTATACATCAAAACATAAAGTAAATTGATTTGATCGGTAAACATAGTAACAAGAAAAAAAAACAACGCCAGAATTACGTTTTTATGCCAACATAATATTGTAAAAAAAAATGCAATAAGAAGCAATCAAAATATTGTATGCACCCAAAAATGCTGTCAGTAAAAATGGCAGCTCGGGTTGCAAAAAATAAGCCCTCGTCCAGGTTCAGATCCCCAAAAAAACGGAAACATTACGAGTCTCGCAATATTGTGACACAAGAAAAAGTTGGGGTTTTTTTTATACAAATTTCTGAATTTTTCTTTACCAGTTAATAAAATTTTTTTTGGGTATCTGCGTACTGATACTGACCTGGGGAATCATATTGCCAGGTCAGTTTTACCATATAGTGAGCATGGTAAAAAAAAAATCCCGCTTTCTAGTGCATCCAGAGGTGTAGTTACTGCTTCAGCTCAGGAAGGGGTGAGACATATCAGTGAGCTCCCTAACCGGTAACCCTGATTACAACTATGCTGTCGCTCTGATATTACTGCCATATGGTGATCATATAGTGGTAGTTACCAGTCCTGCAGAACATACAAGTGATTACAGCACAGTTATATATAGTGATATACATTTGATGTTCTTTCTGATGGAATCGTTCACTTTTCCTGACTTTTCCAACTTGCCCAGACCAACATGACAACTTCCAGCCACAACTCTTCTGGTGAGACTACAACAAAGACTCATTGGCCTTGTCACGTTTCCAGCAGATGCACCTTCTGCCATATGTGTCCCTATTACTGTTTAGCTCAATAACAGTGCTCCTTTTTAGTGCCCCACATAGCAATGCCACTACTAATGCCTCCTTTGTGCCCTCTAGATGGTTAAATTGAACCCTAGAAAATATTAATGCCCTGTGCAAATGCTCTGAGTGCCCCATAACAAAAATGTTTCTTACCTGCCCACTTAACATGTAATTATGTCCATTGAGTCCCCCAATGTACAGCTTTACTATATAGTATGGTGGGCCCACAGCTCCGCGACACACAGTATGATACGCCCACAGCTCCTCTATACATAGTATGATGCTCCCACCATTTCCCATCCAAAACACAGTATAATGACCCCCACAGAAGTCATCACTCTGTATAATGGCCCCCACAGTAGAACCCAGGCTGTAATGGCTTCCGCGGTAGTCCTCATACTAGCCCCAAACTGTATAATGGCCCCCATATTGGCTCCCACATTGTATAATGGCTCCCACAGTAAGCCCCAAGCTGTATAATGGCTCCCACACTTTGAGGACCTCCACAGATCTCCCTACAATGTATAAGAGCCCCCTACACTCGAGGGCCCCCTGTTGTGAATTAACTTTCTGGCCTACCTCTGGTTACTGCTGAAGGTGGTGGAGTTTGTCAGGTTGACGGAGGGGTTGCGAGTTCTCTTTCTGGGCTCCCTCTGGTGGTTACTGGAGGTAATGGAGCTGATCTGATTAACAGAGGCTTGCCACCTGATAATGAGGACGACGATTGGAGATCTGGGGTTTCTGACTGGATTTAAGACAGCGGACTCCCTCTATCCCTGCTGGTGATTTTTTTCCTGCCTCCTGAGGTCTTAGTTTCCAGCTCAGTCCCTGCATGCTCAGCTAAGTGTTATTTTGCTATTCTGTTCACATTTGATCTGGTTTTGTCTATTTCAGTTTTGTATGGGTCAGCCAGCTCTGACTGGGGCTGTGCTGAATCACCATCCATATGTTACTGCTTGTGCCAGTTTGTTTTTGTCCGTATTAGATTGGCCTCTTTTTGCTCTGCTTTCAGAATATACCAGAGTGCTGATATAGTGGGCAAAGTCGTGCGACGTCAGTATTTTGCATCAGACGTGTTGGACCTTTTTGCAGGGTTTTTTGCATGATTGCAGACAGCGTCTTTCCTTTCCTATCCTGTCTAGTCAGTGTGGGCCCCATCGTTTGCTCAGTCTATTTTCCTACCTGCGTTTGTGTTTTAATCTTGTCTCACTGACAATATATGTTTGGGGGCTATCTATTCCTTTGGGGTCTGCTCTGGGGCAGTTTAGATTTCCCCTTTCTTGCTTTAGGCTTAGTTAGCTCTCCGGCTGTGCCGAGCAATCTAGGATCATCGTAGGCACGCTCCACGGCTACTGTGTGGATAGGATCAGGGGTCTGCAATCCGCTTAGTTACCAACCTCTCTGGTTTTCTGTGGCTTAGCTTGGGCTTGCTCTCCTCCTCGGTGACCCAATCATAACAGCCCCCACAGTAGTCACCACACTGTAAGATTGCCAACACATTAAGCCCCAAACTGTATCATGGCCACTGCATTAGCTTCCACACTATATAATGGCCTTCCCATTAGCCCCCAAACTGTATCATTGTCTTCTTTCATTAGCCCACAAGCTGTATAGTGGTCCTCGCATTAGCCCCCAAACTATAATGGCCCCGCATTAACTTTGATACTGTACAATGGTCCACGCATTAGCCCCCAAACTGTATAGTTGCCTCCACATTAGCCCCCAAACTGTATAATGGCCCCGCATTAGCTTCACGCTGTACAATGGCCTGAACATTATCAACCAAATTGTATATTGGCCCTCCCATTAGCCCCCAAACTATATAATTGCCCCCGCATTAGCCCTCAAAAATGTAATGGCCACTGCATTAACCTCCAAACTATTTAATTCCCCCCTACACTTTATAAGGGTCACCTTAGTAGTTCCTATAAATATGAAATCTCCCCGTATCAGGGCACCTCATTGTTTGTGATGCCCCGACAAATTTAATCGAAATTATAAACATCATATACTCACCTAATCCAGAATCCTGACAAGTCACTGTCATAGCGTTAGCACACACACAAGACGTCGGAGTTGCTACGATGATGTCACTGCGCCGGGACTCTGACATTCTGTGCATGTATCAGCACCTCAGCTGTTCTGTACACCTCAGGCTTAAAGCAATGATGCAAGCATGCAGCCTGACATCCAGCAGAGACACTGAGGTGCTTGTGACACACTCAATGTCTTTGCTGTATGCCAAGCTGAACGCTCGCATCATGCCAGCATTCACCATGGCATCTAAATGTAGCAGGCACATTGGATATTTTTAAGGAGGCGGGGAGACGCAACCTATATGCCACTGGGTTGACTATCTCCATAATCTCGTACGGACCAATGAACTTTGGTCCCAATTTAGCTGATGGTACCTTCAAGTTGATGTTACGTGTGGAAAGCCAAACCTTCTCCCCCACCTGAAACATGTGTCCCGGGGCCCTTTTTTTGTCAGCAAAATATTTGTACCTCCCCTGGGCCCGAGAGATATTACGCTGGACTTCAGCCCAGAGGTTTTGTAACCGTTGAACGGACCCCTCTGCCCATGGACAACCGGATTCCACCTGTGAAAACTCCCCAAAATGAGGATTAAACCCGTAATTAATCAGGAATGGAGACAGGTTGGTGGACTGACCCGGTTGTTAAAAGCGTATTCCGCCAACGGTAACGCATCACACTAATCCTCCAGTCTGGCGGAGGTCAGACACCTGAGAATTTCTTCCAGGGATTGATTGGTGCGTTCCGTCTGACCATTACTCTAAGGGTGATATGCCGACAAAAAGGAGGGTGAGATGCCCAATTTCATGCAGAATGCCCTCCAAAATTTGGCCACAAACTGCACACCTCTGTCAGACACCACATTCAGGGGTACCCCATGCAATCGGACCACATGCTGCACAAACAACCTTGACAATGTTTCTGCTGAGGGTAATGCTGCCAAGGGAATGAAATGGGCCTGTTTTGAAAACCTATCCACCACCACCCAGATCACGGTATTGCCCGTGGAAGACCGGTAATAAAGTCCATGGAGAGATGAGTCCATGGCCCATCAGGAACCGGTAAAGGGAAGGGAAGCAAAAGACCAGAAAAAGCCATACACCTGACAAATGCTATTGAGAACTCTGCTATTAGAAGTGGAAAGGAAGAACAAAGACAAAAGAATCTAAATAATAAAAATATTGGAGAAAGATAAACCAATCACAAACTAAAATGTTTCTATACTAATGCACAAAGCATGGGCAACAAACAAGGAGAATTGGAACTACTAACGCAGGAAAAGAAATATGATGTCATTGGAATCACTGAAACTTGGTGGGACGATACACATGATTGGAATACAAGACTAGAAGGATACAACTTATTTTCAAGAAACAGACTTGATAAACGAGGAGGGGGTGTCGCATTGTATGTTAGAAACACATATATCTGTACAGAGATTGAAGCTTCAGAGACTGGGAGTTCTGTGGAAACTGTTTGGGTAAGAATGCAAGGACAGAACAATGGAAAGACACCATTGTAGGCATTTACTACAGGCCGCCTGTGCAAGCTGAAGATATGGATAAACTCTTTATGCATCAAATGGCCAAGTTCTCCAAAAAATATGACATAGTTGTCATGGGAGATTTCAACTATCCAGACATTTGTTGGGAATCTCTCTCAGGCAAAACTAACAGGTCAAGGAAATTCTTACCCTCTCTTGCTGACAACTTTATCTTCCAAAAGGTAGGGGAGAAAACAAGGGGAACTGCTACCTTGGATCTAATCCTTATAAACAGGGAGGAAATGGTTGAGGAGGTAAAAGTGTCTGGGACCCTAGGAGGTAGCGACCATGCTATTTTAGAGTTTTGGATAACTAGAGGAGGAAGACCTGTGAAGACTCAGACTTCAAGGTTAGATTTCAGAAAGGCAGATTTTAAGGGATTCAGAAAGAGAATTGGAGGGATCCAATGGCTGGATATCCTTAAAGACAAAAATGTCCAGGAAGGATGGGAAATCTTGGAAAATTAAATTCTCAAAGCACAATTGTTAATTCCGAAAAGAGGGAAAAATAGGAAGCATTTAAGAAAACCAGGATGGATGGACACTGAACTTAAGCACATGCTAAAAAGGAAGAAAAAAATGTTTATAAAATGGAAAGAGGGAGGCATATCTAAAGAAGAATATAATGATGTCTGCAGAACCTGCAGGGCACAAATCAGATTATCTAAAGCTGACAATGAATTGAGGCTTGCAATAGATGTCAAAAGCAATAGTAAAGGATTTTGGGGATATGTCAAAAGTAAAAGAAAAGTCAAAGATGCTATAGGATTTTTACAGGATGAAAATGATGAAATGGTAAGACAGGATGTTGAGAAGGCCAAACTTTTAAATTCCTATTTTGCATCTGTTTTCTCTCAGAAAGGAAATGTAATATCAGCTGTTCTTCACTGTCCTATTAAGGGAATAGAAGAATCCAGGATATCTATAAACAGAAAGATATTGAGGAAACACTTAGCTAACCTAAATAAATTCAAGTCTCCAGGTCCAGATGAATTACACCCCAGAGTACTGAAGGAGATAGCAGAAGAAATTTTTGAACCCCTCTCCATAATCTTTGAAAATTCTTGGAGAACAGGAGAAGTCCCAGAAGACTGGAGAAGAGCAAATGTTGTTCCTATCTTCAAAAAGGGGAAGAAGGTGGACCCAGGCAACTATAGGCCGGTGAGTCTGACTTCTATACCAGGAAAGATCTTTGAACAAATTATTAAACAACATGTATGTCAGTACCTGGATAAGAATGAAGTGATTAAACAGAGTCAGCATGGGTTTGTAACTAATAAGTCATGTCAGACTAACTTAATTTCCTTCTATGACGGAATCACTGATTGGGTGGATCAAGGAAATGCTGTAGATATAGTATATCTTGACTTTAGCAAAGCATTTGACAAAGTATCTCATACAATTCTTATTGAAAAAATGACTAAGTATGGAATGGACAAGGCAACTGTTAGGTGGATTCATAACTGGCTTAGTGATCGGACCCAAAGAGTGGTCGTAAATGGCTGCACATCCAGTTGGAAGAATGTCTCAAGTGGGGTACCACAGGGCTCTGTCCTGGGCCCTGTATTGTTCAACATCTTTATCAACGATTTAAATGAAGGAATTGAGGGTAATCTGATTAAATTTGCTGATGACACAAAGCTAGGAGGGATAGCTAATACTAGAGAAGAGAGAGAGGATTCAAAAAGATATAAATAAACTGGAGCAGTGGGCAGCAACTAACAGAATGGTTTTTAACAGGGAAAAATGCAAAGTATTACATCTGGGCAATAAAAATGAAAAAGGCATATACAGAATGGGAGGAATAGGGCTAAGCAACAGCACATGTGAAAATGACTTGGGTATACTAATAGATTACAGACTGAATATGAGTCAACAGTGTGATGCAGCAGCAAAAAAGGCAAATGCAATTCTAGGATGTATTAACAGAAGCATACAGTCTAGATCACCTGAAGTCATTATTTCCCTCTACTCCTCTTTGGTCAGACCTCATCTGGAATATTGTGTCCAGTTTTGGGCACCACATTTTAAAAAAAGACATCAACAAACTGAAGCAAGTTCAGAAAAGAGCGACCAGAATGGTGACCGGTCTGCAAACCCTGTCTTATGAGGAAAGGTTGCAGGATTTGGGAATGTTTAGTTTGCAAAAGAGAAGACTGAGAGGAGACTTAATAGCTGTCTACAAATATCTAAAGGGCTGTCACATTGTAGAAGGATTTGCACAAGGAAAGACTAGAAGCAATGGGATGAAACTGAATGGGAGGAGACACAGATTATATATTAGAATAAACTTTTTGACAGAGTGATCAATGAGTGGAACAGGCTGCCACGAGAAGTGGTGAGTTCTTCAATGGAAGTCTTCAAACAGAGGCTTGACAGACATCCGACTGGGATGATTTAGCGAATCCTGCTTTGAGCAGGGGGTTGGACCAGATACCCCAGGAGGTCCCTTCCAACTCTATGATTCTATGAGGTATGAGTTCCCCAGCTGGCCGGTTATGCGAGCTTTTGGAATGGGCACACACACCACAAGCAGAAATGAATTTCTTGACATCGGACCCCAGGGATGGCCACCAAAAAACCCTGGCTACTGCCTCTCTAGTGGCCGTGATACCGTGATGAGCACTAAGCCTAGACTCATGAAACTCCTGCAGAAGTCTAGGCCGCAATAAATCTGGAACAATTTATTCCATGGCCTGGTTGCCGGAGCTTAGGGACTGAGCCCTTAAAATTTCTTGTTCCAACCCTGATGAGACCCCCGCCACTACCACCCCTGGGGGAAGAATGGAGGATGGCAGCTCGGGGGGGGGACACCGGGTCAAGACTTCTGGACAGGGCATCCGCTTTAACATTTTTGGACCCGGGTCGAAAAGTAATGGAGAATTGAAATCGTGAGAAAAAAAAAGTGACCAACGGGCTTGTCTAAGAGTAAGCCTTTTAGCAGATTCAAGGTATGCCAAATTTTTGTGATCCATGATAAGTGATAGGGTGAGCCGCCTCTTGCGAAAAGTGCCTCCATTCTTCGAATGCCAGCTTGACTGCAAGAAGTTCTCTATTGCCTACATCATAGTTTCTCTCGGCTGAAGAGAACTTCTTGGAGAAGAAGGCACAGGGTTTGAGATTAGTAAGGGTGGCTGGACTCTGGGACAGCACAGCCCCCACCCCCACTTCAGAAGCATCCACCTCCACAATGAATGGCTTGGACGGGTCTGGTTGGACCAACACCGGGGCGGACATGAAACATTTCTTAAGAGCTGAGAAGGACTCCTTAGTGAGTAGAGACCAATTTTTTGCATCAGCACCCTTCTGGGTAAGATCCGTGAGTGGTTTAACCACTTGTGAGAAACCTTTAATGAATCTCCGGCAATAGTTCGCAAATCCTAAGAAACGCTGGAGCCCCTTGAGATCTCGAGGCTGAACCCAGGCAGCGATTGCCATCACCTTCTTAGGATCCATACGAAACCCCTCACAGGACACAATCAGCCCCAAAAAAGACAGTTCCTGTACGAAAAACGAACACTTTTCCAATTTAACAATTGGTTCTCCCTGAGTCTCTGGAGAACTCTCCATAGGTGTTGCAAGTGAGACTGACTGTCCGGGGAATACACCAAAATGTCATCCAAATAAATGATAAAACGACCTATCAGGTCAGAAAACACAACATGGAAAAAGTTCTGGAAAATAGCGGGTGCATTAGTTAACCCAAACGGCATTACCAGGTTTTCTGATGTCAGGAACGCAGTTTTCCACTTGTCCCCTTCCCGAACCCTTATCAGATTGTAGGCCCCCCAGAGATCTAACTTGGAGAACCATTGGGCCCCAGATAACTGGTTACATAAGTCTGGGATGAGGCGAAGCGGGTAAGTGTTCCTAACCGTTATCTTGTTAAGTTCCCGAAAGTCGAGGCACGGCCGCAAACCACCATCTTTCTTCTTTACAAAGAAGAATCCTGCTGCCACGGGTGACACAGAAGGCCTGATATGCCCTTTGCGGAGACTCTCAGCTATGTACTCCTTCATGGCTTGGCGCTCAGGCCCGGACAAATTGAACAACCGAGCCCTAGGTAACTTGTCTCCGGTTACTAACTCAATGGCACAATTGTAGGATCTATGTGGTGGCAGCGCCTCAGCCTCACTTTCAGAGAAAAAGTTTTTGAAATCCTTCAGGTACTCCGGAATACCTTCCAGACCGACAGACGACACAGATACAGATTTAACAGGATTAGCCAGAGGTCCCAGGTTGCAACATTTATCCTTGCATCCCCATTGAGTGATCTCCCCTGTTACCCAATCAATGGTAGGATTGCCAAGGCATCCCCAGTACCAGTCCTGCAGGCAAGTTATCTAACACAAGACAGCTTAGTTTTTCCACATGAGTGGGACCCACTTTTAGAGAAAAAAGTTCAGACCTGAAACAGATACCGTCCTGGGTAAGAGGGGACGAGTCAATTGCCACAAGTTTAACAGGAATCTGATACCCGATTTATGACTCTTAATAAGATAGGGACAGTCAGGCTTCAATCAGGTTCACAGCAGAACAACAGTCAACAAAAGCAGTAGTCTGAACAGGTCCTTTACCAAGTTCCAGTTCCACCTGAAGCACAATTTTTGCAAGTGAGGAAAATTGTACCTGAAGGTGTGGGTAGCCTCCTCGACTACTACTCAGACCTAGTCGTTTCCCGCCATCTTGGAGGATGAAGGACAGGAGGGGCAGTCCTTCTTCCAATGTCCAGATTTCCAACAATAGAAGCACAACTGCTCCCGGCGGCGTCTTCTTTCCTTCTCACAGGTGACAGCGCTCACCTCCATAGCCACCGGAGGAGTCCGGGTCTCACCTTCACCGGAGAATAATGGTGTTTCAAGTTGCATAACACCTCTTGCCCGCAGTCTGCGATCCATGCGAACCGCTTGGGTCATGGCATCCTCCAGGGAGTCAGGTGGAGGATGGAGTGCCAGGGCATCCTTCAGACGTTCACACAGGCCTCTACGGAACAGCCCCCGAAGGGCGGCATCACTCCAAGAAATCTCGGCTGCCCAACGTCTAAATTCAGAACATAACCACTCGGCCGAGTGCTCCCCTTGACGGACACTCATCACCTTGTCCTCAGCCAAATGCACTCTATCAGGCTCATCGTAAATAAGCCCTAAGGCCTCAAAAAACGCATCCACAGTCATTCTCTCAGGGGCAGAAGAGGAAAGAGAAAATGCCCAGGCTTGTGGGGACCCCCTAAGCAGGGACATTACCCCCACCCTCTGTTTCTCATCCCCAGAGGAACGGGGTCTCAATTAGAAAAAGAGCTTACAGCCCTCCTTAAACGCTCTAAATTCATTTTTGTTACCAGCAAACGTATCTGGTAACTTAACCGGGGATTCGGGTGGCACTAAAATGACATCTCTATTCCCCACCTGCTGAAAGCCTGCGGAAAGCGCCCCCTGAACCGAGTCTGCAACCTGCCGTTGGGACTGGGCCAGAGTTTGGTGTTCCAAACTTAGCTTCTGCAGTGACTGAGTGAAGCATTTCACCTGCTCAGATAAAGCATGCATTGGGTCCATGCTGCAGAAGTGTCACGCGGGGCTAGTTCAACTAAGGCTGAAATACCCGGGGCCCCTGTGATGTCCCTCTAACTAGGGGAAACCCTGTCTGACCCTCAACCCAGGGTTTTTGCTGATGGTGTAAATGCCTGAGCCTCCAACCTTTCCTTATCTCCTGCTCAGCCCAGCACTTAACCCTCCACCCAGTGAGGAGACACACCACCAAAGCCCCCACACAAATTATGACAGACAGGGAGAACTTAAACTGCACTGCGCCGCACGCACACAGGAATATACAGTAATGTGAACAGGGCAAAACAAAACACAAATATGGGAAGGAGAAAGGATAACAACGGATCATACGCCACCAGAAACGAATCTCTCTCTCTTCAACACCTCCACTCCAGACCGGAACCACTTGGTATGAAACACAAGCTATAATCGGCGACGCCCATAGGCCAGCATGACTATTTAAAGACTGTGGGCGTGACTAAACATCCAACCTGGTCTCCAGCAAGATTAACCCCCGAGAGCCTGAAGATCAAGCCGGCGCCACTGAGGCTATAGTGGACGGAGGTGGAACTACCTCTGCCTGCCGGACGCTGTGGTGTGAACAGCGTCCGACATGACATTACCCCATCTTCTATGAGGGACCCCCGGACCCTCAAGACTCATAGGACCCGGCTTGTCCGGATGACGATGGTGAAAGGAACTGACCAGCCGATTCGCATGTATGTCTGAGGCTGGGACCCAAGACCTCTCCTCCGGACCATACCCCCGCCAGTGCACCAAATACTGAAGAGTACGGCGTACTACTCGAGAGTCCACTACCTTGGCGACCTCAAACTCTAAGTCGCCATCCACCATGACTGGAGGTGGCATCGGCGTCGTGTCCACAGAGCCTACCACCTTTTTCAATAAAGCCCTGTGAAACACGTTGTGTATCTTGTACACCGCAGGAAGTTCCAACTGATAAGCCACTGGGTTAATGATGGCAGAAATCCTAAAAGGCCCAATAAACCTTGGACCCAGTTTTAAAGATGGAATTTTGAGTTTTATGTTCTTCGTAGCTAACCACACCCATTCACCCACACACAGGTCCGGACCTGGCACACGTCTACTGTCAGCCACCCGTTTGTACCTAGCACTCATGCTCAACAAACGCTGTTTCACCCTCCTCCAGACCGATGACAATTGGGCTCCTAGCTGATCCTCCTCCGGGACACCCCCCGAGTCACCCTGACGTAAGGTACAAAACTGAGGATGTTGACCGTACACACAAAAGAATGGAGACTCTCCCGATGACTCTTGGCGGTGATTATTTAACGTGAATTCGGCCAGAGGAAGGAAAGTAGACCACTCCTCCTGGTTGTCGGACGCAAAGCATCGTAAATACTGTTCTAGATTTTGGGTCATGCGCTCAGTTTGTCCATTAGACTGTGGATGAAACGCCAATGAATGTGACAACTTGATCCCCAAACGTGAGCAAAAAGCTTTCCAAAACCTCGCCACAAATTGCGTACCCCTATCAGATACTATGTCCGACGGAACTCCGTGGAGTCTGACCACCTCCTGCACAAATACCTGAGCCAACGTCTTTGCATTGGGCAATGAAGACAACGCCACAAAATGCGCCATCTTTGAAAAACGGTCAACCACCACCAGGATGACCGTGTTCCCCGCCGAGGCTGGCAAGTCAGTGATGAAATCCATGGAGATTTCTGTCCATGGCCTATTGGGTACCCCCAGAGGCTGTAGCGTGCCAGCAGGACGGGTTCGGGGTGACTTAGCCCTAGCACACGTGATGCAAGCTGCCACGTATGAGACCACGTCCTGCCGGATTTTGGGCCACCAGAAACGACGCGATACCAGCTCTAAGGTGCCCTTCACCCCTGGATGACCAGCCAATACCGAGTCGTGGTGTTCCTTCAACACCTTAAGCCGAAGATGCAGGGGTACAAATGATTTGTTGGCGGGAAGTCCTGGCGGTACCTCCTCTTGGGCCTCGGCAATCTCCGCCTCTACCTCAGTCGTGAGAGCCGAGACCACTACCCCTTCCTGGAGGATGGGTACCGGCTCTTCCCGAGGTTCTCCCCCCGGAAAACACCTAGACAAAGCATCCGCCTTGGTGTTTTTAGCCCCGGGACAGTAAGTCACAAGAAAATTGAAACGAGTAAAAAACAATGCCCAGCGGGCCTGCCTAGGAGACAGACGCTTGGCCGACTCCAGATAGAGCAGATTCTTATGGTCGGTGATGACTGTGACCTGGTGAGCCGCCCCCTCCAAGAAGTGTCGCCATTCCTCAAAAGCCAATTAGATGGACAACAACTCCCTGTTGCCGATATCATAATTCCGTTCGGCCGGCGACAGCTTCTTGGACAAGTAGGCGCATGGATGCATCTCGCTCAAGGACGAGCTTTGAGACAGTACTGCCCCCACTCCCACCTCCGACGCATCAACCTCCACCACAAAAGGTTTAGACACGTCTGGTTGCACCAGAATGGGGGCTGAAGCAAAACTATTCTTCAGACGCTCAAATGCACGTATAGCCACCTCAGGCCAGTTCGCCAGATCGGCACCTTTTTTTTATCATGTCCGTGAGCGGTTTGGCGATAGTCGAAAAGTGTTTAATAAATTTTCTATAATAATTCGCAAACCCAAGGAACCGCTGGAGTGCTTTCAGACTCTCCGGCCTCTCCCATTGCAGCACCGCTTGCACCTTAGCGGTGTCCATTTTAAACCCGGCTGCGGACACAATATATCCCAAAAAGGGCAACTCCTGGACAAAAAATAAACATTTTTCCAGCTTAGCATAGAGCTGGTTCTCCCGGAGCAACTGTAACACCTGCCTGACATGCTCCAAATGAGTGTCCCGATCGCTAGAATAAATGAGGATATCATCCAGGTATACAATCACAAATCTCCCCAGGACATGAGCAAATACATAATTAATAAAATGTTGGAAAACGGCAGGCGCGGTGGTCAACCCAAACGGCATAACCAGACTCTCAAAATGACCCTCAGGAGTGTTAAACGCCGTCTTCCACTCATCCCCCTGACGGACCCTTATGAGGTTATACGCCCCCCTGAGGTCCAGCTTGGAAAACCATTTCGCCCCCGCTACCTGGTTGAACAAATCCGGGATCAACGGCATTGGGTAGGGATCACGGAGAGTAATCTGGTTTAACTCTCGGAAATCCAGACACAGGCGTAACCCCCATCTTTCTTCTTAATGAGGAAAAACCCCGCGGCTACAGGCGAGGACGAAGGCCGGATGTGTCCTTTGCTCAGACTCTCTGCGATGTAGTCTTTCAGAGCTTGTCTCTCAGGACCAGAAATATTAAACATCCTGGCCTTAGGTAATTTGGCCCCGGGTTTTAACCTAATCGCACAGTCATAGGCTCTATGTGGAGGCAGTTCTGAGCAACCCTTCTCAGAGAAAACATCCGCGAAATCCTGCAAAGCCTCCGGCAGGCTGGGCGTCACGGCGGACACACATGTGGCCAAGCAATTATCTTGGCAGAAACCACTCCATTGTACTATGTCCTGAGTTTTCCAATCAATTACCGGGTTGTGCCTGGACAACCATGGAAAACCCAGGACCATTTGAGCTGGGAGATTACGGAGGACCCTACATGTAACCAACTCAGAATGTAGGACCCCAATGTGGAGTTTCACCTCTGCTACAAACTCCGTAATCTCCCCTTGAGGGAGGGGAACAGCATTAATGGTAAGCACCTGTATGGGGTGAGGAAGTCTTTCGATCTTAAACCCGGCGGTGTGTGCAAACTCCTCATCTATGAGATTGGTGGCGGAACTGCTATCCACAAACACTGATATTGGTAGCTCTCTGCCCGCGATAATAACCTTGGCAGGGAGCATACATTGAGATACCATCATGGAGGATATGCATACGCTCAGTTGGGTCTCTTCCATACCCTCTGAGCTTAATAGTTTTCCGCCGGTGTGACCCTCTTAGGTAGTACCGGGCAAACGTTAACATAATGACCTCTTTTACCACAGTAGAAACATGCTCCGGGCTTCCGGAATCCCGGAGCGCGACGCTTAACCTGTGCCACGCCAGCAATCTGCATAGGTTCAGGGGACTCATCTACTTCAACCACACTTGCACCTCTGCTTTCCCCCAGAGGTAGCGTTTCCTGTGCCCCCTGACGAAAATGGCGATCAATACGTATCACCAAACTCATGGCAGACTCCAACGATGCCGGAGTCTCATACATCAGGAGGGCTTGTTTAACCTTCCCTGATACCCCATGAATAAACTGGCTCCGCAGTGCTGGGTCATTCCACTGTGTGTCTACGGCCCAACGGCGAAATTCCGAACAATAGTCCTCTGCCAAGCGCTCCCCCTGGCGGAGGGCGCGGATTTTAGATTCCGCTAGAGCCAGTCGGTCAGGATCATCGTAAATGAGCCCGAGGGCAGAAAAAACATTATCGACAGAATGAAATGTAGCAGAGTCAGCTGGTAAGGAAAATGCCCATGCTTGGGGGTCACCACTCAGTAATGACAACACCAGCCCTACGCGCTGGGCCTCATTACCTGAGGAGATAGGGCGCATGCGGAAGTATAACTTGCAGGCCTCCCGAAATACGACAAATTTGCTGCGATCCCCAGAAAATCGTTCTGGCAGTGGAAACTTCGACTCTGCACCGATACCTGAAGATGCTGTTTGCACCTTCGCTACTACCAGGCCCTGCTGCTGAACTGCCCCTTTCAACTCGGAGACCTGTAAGGACAGTGCCGCCAACTGGCGGGTTATGGAATCTAATGGATCCATGGACTCCTGAAAAATGTGGGCCGATTATAATGTCACGCGGGGCTAGTTCAACTAAGGCTGAAATACCCGGGGCCCCTGTGATGTCCCTCTATCTAGGGGAAACCCTGTCTGACCCTCAGCCCAGGGTTTTTGCTGATGGTGCAAATGCCTGAGCCTCCAACCTTTCCTTATCTCCTGCTCAGCCCTGCACTTAACCCTCCACCCAGTGAGGAGACACACCACCAAAGCCCCCACACAAATTATGACAGACAGGGAGAACTTAAACTGCACTGCGCCGCACGCACACAGGAATATACAGTAATGTGAACAGGGCAAAACAAAACACAAATATGGGAAGGAGAAAGGATCACAACGGATCATACGCCACCAGAAACGAATCTCTCTCTCTTCAACACCTCCACTCCAGACCGGAACCACTTGGTATGAAACACAAGCTATAATCGGCGACGCCCATAGGCCAGCATGACTATTTAAAGACCGTGGGCGTGACTAAACATCCAACCTGGTCTCCAGCAAGATTAACCCCCGAGAGCCTGAAGATCAAGCCGGCGCCACTGAGGCTATAGTGGACGGAGGTGGAACTACCTCTGCCTGCCGGACGCTGTGGTGTGAACAGCGTCCAACATGACAAGAAGTGAGGAAAGAAAAAAAAAAAGTTCACGGTCACTTATAATGTCAAGAACACCGCACTGCACTTGCTCACTGAGCCAGTGCGTGTGTCCTGAGTAAGACAAACTGTGCTCAAAGATACCTGAGGAGCGGGCAGAAGCAGTGAAGATGAGTGCTTCAGACCAGCAGGACCTAAAGCACGTGACTGCTGGGGGCGTGGCCTAAACTCCAGAGAGCTAGGAGCTGCAGAAAAACTAGAAGGGTAACTACGGGACGAAGTTACCAAAGGGCATAGACAGAGACGTAAACAGAACAGGTCGGGGTCAAAGCACGAGATAGCACAATACCAAAGGATTAGACAGAACGGATAGTCAGGATGTAGCCAAGAAGTCAGACACCAGAGAAACAGATATACAGTACAGAATCAACAGGCAAACTCACAACAGGGGACAGAACCATATAAGCAAGCTAGAAGACAACGAACAGGCACAGGCGCACAGGGGTCACCACACTCGGCCAAATACAAAAGTATAACTGACAGGGATTGGAGTTTCCCAGGGCTATAAGAAGCTCTCCTTGAACCAAAGAGAGGCCACAATAATTAACCCTAGGCGTGCAGGTCAAAGCCTGCGCTTGGCTCAACACATTAACCACTGACGTGCAGGTCAAAACTTGCAGTGGGATCATGACACTGTGTTTTGTTTTTTATTTTACAATTTGACTATGGGGTTAGTAATGGGGGCTGCTTATAAACGCCTCTCCATTACTAACCCCTGTTGATGTCAGCTACCAAAACAAAGCTGACATCAACCCCAATAATATTACCTCACTTGCCATTGTGTTAGGGCAGGTGAGAAGAGAGGAGGCTAAGTGCCAGAATTGGCGCATCTTTTTGGTGTGCCACTTCTAGGACAGTTGAGAGCTGCTGTTTGTAATCTGGAGGGGACCAAAATCCATGGCTCTTGTCTAGCCTATTAATATCCCGCACCTGTCTGCCTAACCTTTGCTGTTTATTGATTATAGGGAGGCCCCACTTCATCTAAGCTGAGAAAAAAATTGCAGATGAGCAGGGAATCATAAGATAACATTAGTCAGAGAGCAGTCTGATTTTTTTTATTTTTTTTTTTAATCTGATTTCACTCGTCCGTTTTTCACGCAGATGAGTATGCGCACTAAGGGTTAACTTCTCTACTTGTGGAGAGTGACATGTCTGACATGCCAGTGTGAGGAGACTTAGGCTGAGTTCACATGTGGCGTTTTTTTCACGTTTCCGCGGCGGTTTTAACCGCGCGATTTTGCCGCGAAAACGCGAAAAATAAGCATCCCATGCATTCCTATGGGATTCCGCAATGCTGTGCTAATGCTGCGGTTTTTACCGCGGCGGAATCGCTTCCCGGTAAAAAACGCAGCATGCTCATTAATTTGCGGAATCACGGCGATCCCGCACCCATAGGAATGCATTGTTCCGCTTACTTCCCGCATGTGGCTGTGCACACCATGCGGAAAGTAAGCAGAACAATTGCGGATGGTACCCACGGTCCGGAGGAGAGGAGACTGTCCTCCGGGCTTTGGGTACCATATCCTTGTAAAAAATAGAATTTAAAATAAAAATATTGTTATTCTCACCTTCCGGCGCAGCCTTCCCGCCTCTCTCCACGCATCCGTTCCCAGTAAGCCTTTGCGAAAATGCCCGCGATGACGTCCGTTCTCGCGGGATCGCGAAGTCTCGCGGTCATTCGCGCGACGTCATCGCGAATTACCGCGAGACATCGCGATCCCGCGAGAACTGACGTCATCGCGGGCATTTTAGCAAAGGATTACTGGGAACGGATGCGCGGGATGTCGGAGGGTAAAGAATAACACCATTTTTTATTTTTTTTTACATTCTATCTTTTACTACTGATGCTACATAGGCAGCCTCAGTAGTAAAAAGTTGGTCACACTCGTCAAACACTATGTTTGACGAGTGTGACCAACCTGTCAATCAGTTCTCCAAGCGATGCTACAGATCGCTTGGAAAACGCTAGCATTTTGCAAGCTAAATACGCTTGCAAAATGCTAGTTTTTCCGCGGGAAAATCGCGGGAATTTAAAATGCGATTTTCCCGCGGAATGGAATTTCGGAATTTTCGCGGTAACTTCCGCGAGAGTTCCGGTACGTGTGCACTTAGCATTTAAGGCCATGCAATCCGGGGGATTTAGCATTGGGAAAAAGAGAAAGGACATTCATCACCTCTTCCCGCGAGATCCCCCTGTTAAGAGAAGACAAAGCTTCTATAGTAAGTGAATGAAGATTGCACTTTTTGAGAAAGGATTGCACAACCCCCCTCCCCTCATCTGGGCCAAGAGGCAAATTTCTTGGTAAGTTATATAGCTTAGATAAATATCCCTGGAAAATATTTGCAATTTTAACAGGATCAAATATAATATTGCTCCCTTTTCATCTCTGACAGCATATATTGAAGACTGACTTTTGTCATCCCTGAGCTGCCTCGCCAATAATGTGAGATTTATTTATTTTTTAATATTTTTGTCTACTATAAAGTAACATTTTTTTCAGTTTTGTAATTAATAATGTCTTTTAATTGAGAACGCGTAGAGACAATATCCCTTAAGCTTCTTTTGGATGGGGTAACGGTAAGTTTGGCTTCAAGGTCTCTCAACTGGGCAGCAAGCAAGTCCATCTGGTGAGCTCTATCCTTTTTAATATGGGAACCTAGGGCTATACAGTCACCGCAGAGAACAACTTTGTGTGCTTCCCAAACAGTTGAAAAAACAGAGCCTGACTCTTTTGTAATGTCAAAATATTAAGCTATCTTCCCACTCAACTCCTCTCTATGTTGAGGTCTCTTAAGCAGGGTCTCGTTGCGTCTCCAATGGCATACTTTAGTCTGTGCTGAGGATTGAGTGAGGGTGAGCATTACAGGTGCATGATCTGACCACGATATTACCCCAATGTCTGTGTCTAAGTCAGTCTGTATATTGCCAAAAAAAGAAGTCTATTCTAGTATAAGTACCATGTGGAGGGGAGAAAAAGGTGTAGGTTTGCTCTGTGGGATGGTTAATACGCCAAAGATCAAAAAGGCCAAATATGCGTATTAGTTTTCTAAAGACCGCAGATAATCTACATTGAGATCTGTTTGGCTGTATTCTATGTATGGAGAGCCTATCCAATGTGTCTGAAAAAATAACAATAAAATCCCCTCCAATAACCCAGGAGGACGGGGTTAGTCTGGATAATTTCAAAAATATTCCATTTTGGAAGGAAATTTGTAAGGTATTAGGCACATATATATTACATAACATAATTGGTATATCCTTGTATGTACCTTGCAAGATATATCTTCCCTGGGGATCTAATATCTCTGATGTGATTTGTACAGGGCATGTTCTAGAAATTAGGATAGCTACACCTGCTTTTTTCTGGACCTGAGAGGCTAAATAAATTTTGGGATATAAATGTTTGGCAAAGTTGCAATTTCCACTAAGATGTAAATGGGTTTCGTGCAAGAAACGACCTGGAAACCATCTGCAGAGACTTTGAAGACTTGGGCAAGAAAGTGAAAGAACTGGGAGCGCAGGTGGTCTTCTCTTCCATCCTCCCAGTGGATGGCCATGGAACAAGGAGGTGGAATAAGATTCTGCAGGTGAACAACTGGCTACGTCGATGGTGCCGTCAGCAGCGTTTTGGATTTCTGGATCACGGAGTGAACTACTTATACGATGGACTACTTGCTAGAGATGCGGTGCACCTTACGAAGACTGGAAAGCATGTATTTGGAAGTCGCCTTGCTACACTTGTAAGGAGAGCTTTAAACTAGAACAACATGGGAAGGGAAGCAAAAGACCAGAAAAAGCCATACACCTGACAAATGCTATTGAGAACTCTGCTATTAGAAGTGGAAAGGAAGAACAAAGGCAAAAGAATCTAATTAATAAAAATATTGGAGAAAGAGAAACCTATCACAAACTAAAATGTTTCTATACTAATGCACAAAGCATGGGCAACAAACAAGGAGAATTGGAACTACTAACACAGGAAAAGAAATATGATGTCATTGGAATCACTGAAACTTGGTGGGACAATACACATGATTGGAATACAAGACTAGAAGGATACAACTTATTTGCAAGAAACAGACTTGATAAACGAGGAGGGGGTGTCGCATTGTATGTTAGAAACGCGTATATCTGCACAGAGATTGAAGCTTCAGAGACTGGGAGTTCTGTGGAAACTGTTTGGGTAAGAATACAAGGACAGAACAATGGAAAGGACACCATTGTAGGCATTTACTACAGGCCGCCTGTGCAAGCTGAAGATATGGATGAACTCTTTATGCATCAAATGGCCAAGTTCTCCAAAAAATATGACATAGTTGTCATGGGAGATTTCAACTATCCAGACATTTGTTGGGAATCTCTCTCAGGCAAAACTAACAGGTCAAGGAAATTCTTATCCTCTCTTGCTGACAACTTTATCTTCCAAAAGGTAAGGGAGAAAACAAGGGGAACTGCTACCTTGGATCTAATCCTTATAAACAGGGAGGAAATGGTTGAGGAGGTAAAAGTGGCTGGGACCCTAGGAGGTAGCGACCATGCTATTTTAGAGTTTTGGATAACTAGAGGCGGAAGACCTGTGAAGACTCAGACGTCAAGGTTAGATTTCAGAAAGGCAGATTTTAAGGGATTCAGAAAGAGAATTGGAGGGATCCAATGGCTGGATATCCTTAAAGACAAAAATGTCCAGGTAGGATGGGAAATCTTGAAAAATGAAATTCTCAAAGCACAGTTGTTAACAATTCCGAAAAGAGGGACGAATAGGAAGCATTTAAGGAAACCAGGATGGATGAACACAGAACTTAAGCACATGCTTAAAAGGAAGAAAAAAATGTTTATAAAATGGAAAGAGGGAGGCATATCTAAAGAAGAATATAATGCTGTCTGCAGAACCTGCAGGGCACAAATCAGATTAGCTAAAGCTGAAAATGAATTGAGGCTTGCAAGAGATGTCAAAAGCAATAATAAACGATTTTGGGGATATGTCAAAAGTAAAAGAAAAGTCAAAGATGCTATAGGATTTTTACAGGATGAAAATGATGAAATGGTAAGACAGGATGTTGAGAAGGCTGAACTTTTAAATTCCTATTTTGCATCTGTTTTCTCTCAGAAAGGAAATGTAACATCAACTGTTATTCACTGTCCTATTAAGGGAATAGAAGAATCCAGGATATCTATAAACAGAAAGATAGTGAGGAAACACTTAACTAACCTAAATGAATTCAAGTCTCCAGGTCCAGATGAATTACACCCCAGAGTACTGAAGGAGATAGCAGAAGAAATTTTTGAACCCCTCTCCATAATCTTTGAAAATTCTTGGAGAACAGGAGAAGTGCCAGAAGACTGGAGAAGAGCAAATGTTGTTCCTATCTTCAAAAAGGGGAAGAAGGTGGACCCAGGCAACTATAGGCCAGTGAGTCTGACTTCTATACCAGGAAAGATCTTTCAACAAATTATTAAACAACATGTATGTCAGTACCTGGATAAGAATGAAGTGATTAAACAGAGTCAGCATGGGTTTGTAACTAATAAGTCATGTCAGACTAACTTAATTTCCTTCTATGACGGTATCACTGATTGGGTGGATCAAGGAAATGCTGTAGATATAGTATATCTTGACTTTAGCAAAGCATTTGACAAAGTCTCTCATACAATCCTTATTGAAAAAATGACTAAGTATGGAATGGACAAGGCAACTGTTAGGTGGATTCATAACTGGCTTAGTGATCGGACCCAAAGAGTGGTCGTAAATGGCTGCACATCCAGTTGGAAGAATGTCTCAAGTGGGGTACCACAGGGCTCTGTCCTGGGCCCTGTATTGTTCAACATCTTTATCAACGATTTAAATGAAGGAATTGAGGGTAAACTGATTAAATTTGCTGATGACACAAAGCTAGGAGGGATAGCTAATACTAGAGAAGAGAGAGAGAGAATTCAAAAAGATTTAAATAAACTGGAGAAGTGGGTAGCAACTAACAGAATGGTTTTTAACAGGGAGAAATGCAAAGTACTACATCTGGGCAATAAAAATGAAAAAAGCATATACAGTGGGGAAAAAAAGTATTTAGTCAGTCAGCAATAGTGCAAGTTCCACCACTTAAAAAGATGAGAGGCGTCTGTAATTTACATCATAGGTAAACCTCAACTATGGGAGACAAACTGAGAAAAAAAAATCCAGAAAATCACATTGTCTGTTTTTTTTTCATTTTATTTGCATATTATGGTGGAAAATAAGTATTTGGTCAGAAACAAAATTTCATCTCAATACTTTGTGATATATCCTTTGTTGGCAATGACAGAGGTCAAACGTTTTCTGTAAGTCTTCACAAGGTTGCCACACACTGTTGTTGGTATGTTGGCCCATTCCTCCATGCAGATTTCCTCTAGAGCAGTGATGTTTTTGGCTTTTCGCTTGGCAACACGGACTTTCAACTCCCTCCAAAGGTTTTCTATAGGGTTGAGATCTGGAGACTGGCTAGGCCACTCCAGGACCTTGAAATGCTTCTTACGAAGCCACTCCTTCGTTGCCCTGGTGGTGTGCTTTGGATCATTGTCATGTTGAAAGACCCAGCCACGTTTCATCTTCAATGCCCTTGCTGATGGAAGGAGGTTTGCACTCAAAATCTCACGATACATGGCCCCATTCATTCTTTCATGTACCCGGATCAGTCGTCCTGGCCCCTTTGCAGAGAAACAGCCCCAAAGCATGATGTTTCCACCACCATGCTTTACAGTAGGTATGGTGTTTGATGGATGCAACTCAGTATTCTTTTTCCTCCAAACACGACAAGTTGTGTTTCTACCAAACAGTTCCAGTTTGGTTTCATCAGACCATAGGACATTCTCCCAAAACTCCTCTGGATCATCCAAATGCTCTCTAGCAAACTTCAGACGGGCCCGGACATGTACAGGCTTAAGCAGTGGGACACGTCTGGCACTGCAGGATCTGAGTCCATGGTGGCGTAGTGTGTTACTTATGGTAGGCCTTGTTACATTGGTCCCAGCTCTCTGCAGTTCATTCACTAGGTCCCCCCGCGTGGTTCTGGGATTTTTGCTCACCGTTCTTGTGATCATTCTGACCCCACGGGGTGGGATTTTGCGTGGAGCACCAGATCGAGGGAGATTATCAGTGGTCTTGTATGTCTTCCATTTTCTAATTATTGCTCCCACAGTTGATTTCTTCACTCCAAGCTGGTTGGCTATTGCAGATTCAGTCTTCCCAGCCTGGTGCAGGGCTACAATTTTGTTTCTGGTGTCCTTTGACAGCTCTTTGGTCTTCACCATAGTGGAGTTTGGAGTCAGACTGTTTGAGGGTGTGCACAGGTGTCTTTTTATACTGATAACAAGTTTAAACAGGTGCCATTACTACAGGTAATGAGTGGAGGAAAGAGGAGACTCTTAAAGAAGAAGTTACAGGTCTGTGAGAGCCAGAAATATTGATTGCTTGTTTCTGACCAAATACTTATTTTCCACCATAATATGCAAATAAAATGAAAAAAAAACAGACAATGTGATTTTCTGGATTTTTTTGTCTCTGTCTCCCATAGTTGAGGTCTACCTATGATGTAAATTACAGACGCCTCTCATCTTTTTAAGTGGTGGAACTTGCACTATTGCTGACTGACTAAATACTTTTTTTCCCCACTGTATAGAATGGGAGGAATAGGGCTAAGTGACAGCACATGTGAAAAAGACTTGGGTATACTAATAGATCACAGACTGAATATGAGTCAACAGTGTGATGCAGCGGCAAAAAAGGCAAATGCAATTCTAGGATGTATTAACAGAAGCATACAGTCTAGATCACGTGAAGTCATTATTTCCCTCTACTCCTCTTTGGTCAGACCTCATCTGGAATATTGTGTCCAGTTTTGGGCACCACATTTTAAAAAAGACATCAACAAACTGGAACAAGATCAGAAAAGAGCGACCAGAATGGTGACCGGTCTGCAAACCCTGTCTTATGAGGAAAGGTTGCAGGATTTGGGAATGTTTAGTTTGCAAAAGAGAAGACTGAGAGGAGACTTAATAGCTGTCTACAAATATCTAAAGGGCTGTCACATTGTAGAAGGATCAACTTTATTCTCATTTGCACAAGGAAAGACTAGAAGCAATGGGATGAAACTGAATGGGAGGAGACACAGATTAGATATTAGAAAAAACTTTTTGACAGTTAGAGTGATCAATGAGTGGAACAGGCTGCCACGAGAAGTGGTGAGTTCTCCTTCAATGGAAGTCTTCAAACAGAGGCTGGACAGACATCTGACTGGGATGATTTAGCGAATCCTGCTTTGAGCAGGGGGTTGGACCAGATGGCCCAGGAGGTCCCTTCCAACTCTACGATTCTATGATTCTATCTGCACAATGTACCCGTAGCTTATTGAGGACCATACGCCTCTTAGTATTAGAGTAGAGACCCTTGTGCGCACAGCATTTTACCCAGGATGATATGGAACAATTCTGTCCTCTGAGGATCATCAGATACCAGAATCTCTTTGAGAGAGCAAGAAAGCCCCATCATATGCCCCACCAATCTGTAGGAAGAGATACAAAAGGAAAGAAAGAAGACAAAGCCAAAACAATACTTTAATTCACAACAGAATCCAAAAAAAACCCAATGGCTTTACCAATGAATGAGGAGAGAGAGGAGGGAAAGAACAAGTCTGTCTCCTCATCTCTCCCCCCTGTGGGTACGGTAGGCATACCCAATGTCACGCTCGCGCCTTGGCTGAATGGCGCAAGCCGGGGGTTCTTGGCCCCACTGTGCCACAAACCAGACTACCCTGGAAGGGGCGTGACTGCGACAGCTACCTCGGTCTTCACTGGAGCCTCTGATGGTGAGGTCAGGCTTGTGTGGCAGGTAGCTGTCGGGTGCCACTCCAGGGTGGTGTCTGGCTGTGGCTGCTGATCTCACTCGGGGACAAGTCACTTGGACAGGTGCTATAGACAGGCAGGCAGGTAGATACGACAGGCACGGCTGAGACACTGGGCAAGCAGGCGTGGCTTGGAGACACTGGGCAAGCAGGCGCGGCTTGGAGACACTGGGCAAGCAGGCACGGCTTGGAGACACTGGGCAAGCAGGCACGGCTTGGAGACACTGGGCAAGCAGGCACGGCTTGGAGACACTGGGCAAGCAGGCACGGCTTGGAGACACTGGGCAAGCAGGCACGGCTTGGAGACACTGGGCAAGCAGGCACGGCTTGGAGACACTGGGCAAGCGGGCACGGCTTGGAGACACTGGGCAGGCGGGCATGGCTTGGAGACACTGGGCAGGCAGGCACAGCTTGAGACAGGACAGGTGGGCACGGCTTGAGACACAGGACAGGCGGGCACGGCTTGAAACACAGGACAGGCGGGAACGGCTTGAGACACAGGGCAAGCAGGAGTGGTATATGAAGGAACAAGTTTGGACCTGTTAACACAGGAGGTGCAGGTAGGTGGAGCCGCAGGAGTCTGGAGTAGGCTGGGCTGCAAGGGAGCCGGGCAGGCAGAGCGGCAAGGGAGCTGAGCAGGCAGAGCGACAAGAGTGCAGATGCACAGACAGAGCTGCAAGAGTGCAGATGCACAGACAGAGCTGCAAGAGTGCAGATGCACAGACAGAGCTGCAAGAGTGCAGATGCACAGACAGAGCTGCAAGAGTGCAGATGCACAGACAGAGCTGCAAGAGTGCAGATGCACAGACAGAGCTGCAAGAGTGCAGATGCACAGACAGGGAGGACACAAGGAAAGACACAGCAGGGAAGGAAGCCACAGACAAGGAGAAAGGGAGACAAAGGTAGGACAGAGTACAGACAAGGTACTGGAAACAAGACTCAAGGACCAGGATATTCAGCCTCCTGGCAAGCAGACAAGGTACAAAGCAAGACAAGACGTATTCCTCCAGAGAAGGAGATACACAGAACAGGGCCTGGCTTCCTCAGCAGCAAGTTACTGAGTATAGACATTGCACAGGCAATGTTTCAGTGGGTATGGCGGAACTAAATAGTCAAGGGCTCTAGGTGATTGGTCAGGGACAGATTAGACAGGTGCACCCTGACTGCATAAGAACCAGAGAGTTCTGGTGCCGCCCCCCCATACACATATAGCCAGGAAACATACAGGAGAGCAGAGGCACAGAGCATAGGACTGGCAGCAAATAGAATTCACAGCATGACCCGGAGCAGTGAGTAAGTTGATGTACGGGGAATGGGAGGCCATGCAGTGATGCCAGCAGGGTTGTTACACCCAACCTTTTCTAGTTATTTTTCAAAAAAGGAACTGGGTAAAAAAAGGAGGAACCGCCCCCCTTTTGTGAGGAAGCCGTGGTAAGAGACACCCAACTAAAATGCCATAAGTGCAAAACACTAAATAACAAAATTTTCCATGCTTACCTTCACCCACTGTCCAAAACAGAAGAATGGCTAAAAAGAAATTACCAAAATATCAGAGAGGATGTGTAATCATAAACTTTAAACTATCATATGGAAAGAGAATCAGACAGAGCGCAGCTTCTGAAAGAAAAACATGTAAGCATATATGAAAAAACAAACAAAACGGATCCAGTTCCATGGTCTCCCGGGAAGAAGGGCCTCTCTTCTTGGCCTCAACATTCTGCCAGATTGGCAGAGGTGAAACGGGAGGCATGATCAAGTCCCAATCTGTCAGGTCGGGGAGCGGAATTTCCAGATCAGCACAGAAAGCCAGAAGGTCTTTAAAGGAGCATAAGGTGGATGACTGTCCATTTCTCACAACAGTGAGAGCAAAGGGGTACTCCAGCTATACTGTAGATTTGTATTTTTCACTGCGGTGAGAAGTGGTTCCAGATGTCTTTTCCTTTGAGGGTGATCCACGACAGGTCAGGATACAGTTGAATAGGGACTCCATTAAATTCAAGCTTATGATGAACACGAGCTTTGGACATGATGGACTCTTTTTGAAAGTCATGGATGCAACATATCACATCTCGAGGCTGAGATTGAGCTCACTTGGGGCGGAGGGCCCTGTGTGCTCTGTCCAACTTAATTTTATGGGATGAAGTTTGACCCAGTATTGAATTGAATATAGATTCGAGTACTGTATACAAATCCTCTGAACCAGTTGCTTCAGGGATACCCCTCACCCTAATGTTATTACAGTGCCCTCTGTTGTCCAAGTTCTCCAAATCCTTATTTGTCTCGCCCAGCACCTTAGCGTATGAAACTACATGGCGCTACAATTTTGAGATATATTTTATGGCTTTGTGCACCGTTTCCACAGCATCCATTCTATCTGCAAGGAGCTTGACATCCTGATGCATGCCCTGCATGTATCTTTTACCTCGGACCCCAGGGATTTGAAATCCTCTTTAGTTGGAAGGTGCCTGAGATATCGCTCCAGAGATTTGTTGTCTAGTTGGAGATCTACATCACCCGAATCAGCGTCTGACATAGGATCCTGTGAAGCCCCCTCAGTGTCATTAAGTGAGGCCAGCACTGAGAATGATGGCGCGCCCCCCAGGTCCCCTTCAGGAGGGTCCGACCATGTCCCCTGGCCTCTTGTGTTTCCCCTAGAAGATAGCTGCCTTTGCGATTTTGGTGGCATGCTGTCTATTGAGTTAGCAGAGGTGTAGGGAGAAAAAGGGAGGGGAGGATGTGATGTAGTGCACACACCAGATGAAGTCCCTTCAAGCGTATTTAGATTGTCAGGGCAGCATGTGGAGACAACTTTGCTTTGGTAAACCCTGAATCCACCTTATTGCTGCGTATTAGCTGTGTTGCTGAGAGCTCAGCACGTTTGCAGTCCCTGAGCCCAAACATTAGGATCCTGCTGCATCAGCTTGTCAGTGTCCTTCACAGCATTTCTCCTCACACAACCTTCATTACCAACCTCCTCTGTTAGGTGTTCTTCTGAGCTAAGTCCTAGATCTCCTTCTTCAGCACTTTGCACAGCTGGGGCCAAAAAGTGTCAAGTGCAGGCTGATTAGCTTATTAGGATGGTGCTAGTGTCTGTTCAATAGCACAGGACATGTGCTTCTTTCACCGGGTGGTAATTCAAGGAGGTAAGATAATGCAGGGCTCTCCCTGTCTTCAGGAAAACTTTGACTGATGTCTCCCTTTTCCTTTAGCCAGATTGTATGTCAGGCTAGGTTCACATTGCGTTAGGACTAACGCTGATGTCATTTTTGACATCTTTAGTGACCTAGCGCTAACGGTATGTGTTAACGCGTGGTAGCGCTAAGGTACCATGTGCTACCTAGTGTTAGCCCATACAGTTCTATGCACAGCGAACGGGTCTGTTTGCTGTGCGTTACTGCCAACGCACCCAAAAACGCTGCATGTAGCGTTCGAGGGTGCGTCATGAATTAACGCATACTTGCTAACACATGCCAATTTTGGCATGCGTTAGGGTGCGCTCCATTCATTGCGGAAACAGAAAGCAAAAATCACAAATATCCTGAACTAAAAAGTAAAAAATAAGCTGCAAATAATGCATAAAGGTAATAATAATAAGGGTATTTAGTAAACATAATTTTGATTAAAATAATGTACAAGCCATCCCGCCACGTCACGGCAACCCTTGTGGGTTCAGACTCCAATTTTTTATTCATTTCATTGTGCATTCAGTGCATATATGGGTGTGACCGCCCTCTTTCTGAGCTGGGAAAACCATCCTGTCTGGCCTAAGCTTTTACTAGTGGTTCAGCCGCTCGATCCTTGTTCACATTCACGTCACTTGGCAAGTGAAAAGGTTTTAAATACTAGAGTAGGACTGTCCCACAAGGGTTGCCTTGACGTGGCGGGATGGCTTGTACATTATTTTGATCAAAATTATGTTTACTAAATACCCTTATTATTATTACCTTTATGCA
The DNA here is from genome assembly GCF_039654945.1 of Dendrobates tinctorius. Lineage (NCBI taxonomy): Eukaryota > Metazoa > Chordata > Amphibia > Anura > Dendrobatidae > Dendrobates > Dendrobates tinctorius. The sequence goes on from NW_027361822.1 coordinate 16,295,610, forward strand.
TTATTTGCAGTTTATTTTTTACTTTTTAGTTCAGGATATTTGTGTTTTTTGCTTTCTGTTTTCTCTGGTTAATGGTCATGTGTTAATATGCACTTACATTGTGCATACACATTAACTTACTTTTCTCAGTTCAGACTCCAGTTTGTTATACATTCTTTGCGGGCATTGGCGTTAACGGGTCTGTTACATAGCGTTAGTGCCGCTATGTAACGGATCTGTCAGCGCATTGCCCCCTAACGCAATGTGAACCCAGCCTTATTAGGCATGTAATCCTTTCTATAAGGACGGCAGGCTCAGGAGCAGAAGTTCTATGCTTCCATCGAGTGCAGCTCCCACACACGCCCCCAGTCAATGAGTGTTTTGACGACATCTGAATGCAGTCCAATTTTCATGAACTGCCAGAATGGAGAAGATGGAGACATTTTTTTCTCCAGATCACACCATGCTCACACTTTGATCAGAGGGTGATTGGCATACCTAATGCACCTAGCCTTAAAATGAAAGTTCAGAGAAAAAGCCACAGAGTACATTTTAGATTGCCCAGTAATTCTCATGGATACTCCTGTATACTTCTGTGGGTTTTGACAATCTTACGCTCTGTACAATGTTAGCTCTATTATTACCAGTTGGAAATAAATATTTTCCAAAATTTTGTACTGCTCTGTTTTCATGAGAGAATTCTGGTAAGGCCACATTCTCACATGCAAGATAAACTGATCTTATTTTTCCCCCCTCAGATGTCTTTCTAGTTGCATCTGAGTTTTTTTCTTATCTGTTTGTGTTTCACTGGAGAACACTGGCTGTCTACATTTTTTTTAACCACTGATTCCTAGAAATGGATCATTTAAAAATGGATGAAACTTAGCGAGACCAGTGACGTATAAAGTCTGTCTTCCTTGCTTCATCCATGTCTAAAGGATCCTTTTAGATTTTAATGGCTGTGCCTGATCTGCAAAATGAGTGAGAATTGGACAGACTTTGAACCTCGCTAAGGCCTGTTTCACACTTCCGTTTTTGTGTCCGCCAAACGGATCCGTTTCCGTTTTTTTGACGGAAACGGATGCCAACGGATCCGTTTTTAAAAAAACGGATCCGTTTTTTTGACGGATCCGCGGTAACCGTAATGGAAGTCTATGGGACAAAAAAAACGGATCCTGCAAAAAATGGCGGATCCGTTTTTTTACGGAAAACGACGGATTTTGACGGATTTGAAAAAACGGAAGTGTGAAACAGGCCTAACTCGTGACAGGGTCAGAGTCTGCCCCCAAAAATTGGACAGTACATAGACATGTCACACGGATGACTGGATGCAGCCACAAGCCACATTCGCACAATCATATTTTTCATTGACGTGTCCCTGAAGAAAACTGAGAGCAGTCAGACCAATGTTATTCAGAGGACCTTTTTTTTACATGAACCAAATATCCGCTTGAAGAACATTTCAACAAGCACTAGTCTCGTCCAATTTCCAGATTAGACTAAGTCTATGGGTTTGCAAAAGAACCCAGATTCCATATGGATCATCCATAAAGCATTCGATTTTGACGGATAGACTGCACTTCTTTAACACAGTAAGCGGTATTTGATCTTGTAAATTTTAAGAATTAAATATAAAACGAACAGCATGCAGAAGACACTACAGATGGAAATCTTCATCTTTATCTCGATGACAGCTGGATGCTTTTTATTATGTTTGTGTCAACATAGCCAAATGGTAAGTTACACATCGTCCCGAAAATAGACCTTCCTTTCTGGAGGAAACCTTAAAAGTGGTAGGACCCTTGATTTGATTCTTGGTAAAATAAGAAGTAATCAAAATTGCTGGCGGAATCATCAACAATCTTAAATACCCAGACAATACAACATTGATAGCAACAAGCTTAGATGGAATGAAGGACTTATTACAGTGAAAAGATGGAAATCGCGAACATAGGACTGCTACTCAATACAAGGAAGAGAAAGATATTAACTATTGCTAGGAATGACCAAGACTCATTTGAAATAGACAGCGACACACTGGAAGTTTTAAAGGACTTTATCCTACTTGAATCAATGATCACTGAAGATGCAGCAATGACACCTGAAGTCAATAAGAGAATAGCTATGGGCAAATCATCAATGAAGTCACTGGACAAGATCTTCAAACCGAGGAACATTTCACTGGCGATGAAGACAAGGCTCGTACATAGTTTGGTCTTTTCTGTGGTAACTTAAGGATGCCAAACCTGGACGCTAAAGAAATGAGACAGAATCAATGCCTTTGAAATTTGGTTCTGGAGAAAGATGTTATTTAAATACCATTTATGACAAGAAGGACAAATAAACCAATTTTGGAATAAAGCAAGACATGTTACTCAAAGCAAGGATAACCAAGCTACAGTACGATTTGCCTACTTTGGACACATCATACGAAGAAAGCAATCTCTGGAGAAGGACATCATGGTCGGAAGAATAGAAGGAACAAGGCGAAGAAGAAGATCAGCAGTCTGATGGCTTGATACAAGAAAGATAGGAGTGGCAAAGACCCTTTTGGACCTATCTAGGCTTGCACAGGATTGACCTTCCTACAGATCACTCATCAATCAAGTCACTATGGCTTTTAGATCAAGACGAATTCCATTAAATAATAATAGGTTCTCGTTTAGCATAAAAAAATCATTCAGGGTTTCATCCAGAAAACTTGGACGATTTGTTTCTATCTTGTCATTGGTTTATAATCATTTTGTTTGTTTTTTTAACAGCAGCTAATAATAATTTACCAGACCATTACATATTCATACAGTATGTCATAGAATTGCAATGTATCCATAAAAGTTGGATGCTGTACTGCGCCTCCATATGGCCTCCAATTTTTTTTTTTGCACCCATAGACTTATATGGGCGAATCTGATCTGATTGATGGAAAAATCTAGTGCATACTTCAATTTTTATCACTTGCAGATTCTGTCAATGAAAAATATTGCTCATCTGCTCTGCACCATTGAATAACATTGGTCAAAATGTCATCAGTGCTTTGTCAGTGTGTCACTGTCAGTGCTGGATAAGTGACCATGAAGAAGTGACATCTTCTCTTAGGACATCAACTCCTCAGCACCCTTGTTTATCCACCACAGAATCATCATCATCCCTGATTCGGCTGACAGCTGCCTCTTAAATGATACTAGCTCTTTCCCCCACCTCTGCATAATTCCCACCTCAAGATTTGCTGATGCTCAGACTGCTACCACCACTGCCAGCTCCTGTAGCACCAAGAATCAAAACAGCCAGCAACACAGGATGCTTTCGATAAAATTGTGTCCATCATCTATTTCCCTCCAATGTCTTTCAAGTGCAGAGGCCGACTGTACATCGTTTTCAATAAATCAAGATGGAAGAAGTTGTTCTGTTGTAGTATCTTCCTAGGACACACTCAGCTTGTGAAGCTACACGGAAAGAGGGTCTCAGACTACATGGAGCAGAAGGTATTGCAATCCGGATATACTGCTAGTGGTTCAGATCAGAGATGAGCAAACTTGTTTGGATTTTGGCCACGAATCTGATTTTGACATATTCAGGCCATATTCGAACCCTATTCATGCCGAATGTATGTCTTATGATCGGTTACGAACATATTCGGGAATTTCTACTCCCATTAACTGCAAAAACAATATTCGATTCCGATCGTATTCGGGACCAAATCCGAACAAATTTACTCATCTCTAGTGGAGAAGACTCCCTTGGGCTAGAGAAGCTAGTGAGAGGGACATTCTACCTATACCGAGAACCATGGCTGAAGTTGTATCCGGTACATGTGGGGAAGATAACAACCCTTTGGGCCTTTTTCTCTACATCTGCCTGTAAATACTTCTATTCAAGTAAAGTTTGGTTGTTTTTATGAACCTCGTGTCTCCTGGATTAATTGCCCTCTTTCCAGAAGAGTAATGCCTGGAGTCAGAAGAGGCCTGCAGCCCCAACATAAGTGTGATTCCCCTCACACATAGTAGCACACCGGGACTGGGACACGAGATGCCTGTATGATGCCAAGGCAAGTTGGGGACAGAAGCTCGCTCTCGCTTAGGCATCTTAAACATATGTGTTGTATCCATTTTCCACAAATACAATAAATAATATCCATTATACTCTAAAGGATTGTTCATAGAACGCTTTTTCACGGACTGTGTGCCCGTGCAATACACACGAAAATATATTCATTTTTTTCTGGCACAACATATTAAAAGGGCCAATACAAGTCTTTGGGTTCATGAAAAACACGTACAGCACACGGATGGCATTGGAGAACAATCCGTGTGCTGTCTATGTTTAAAATTTCATAGTATAAAAATATGATTTTATAATTTTTTCCATGCATCGGTGAAAAACACTGATAGTAAAAATGGACATATGGATGACACATTGATGGTAAACACGGATCACACACCGATGGAAAACACGGACACAGAAATGACACACTCAAAGTATAAACAGACACACTGATGGTAATAGTGGACACACAGACCACACACTGATGGTAAAAATGAACACACGATATCGGTACAATTTTTCATGTACATGTTTAAACATGGGCATGTTATTGAGGCCTAAGACCAACACGCTATACCGGAAAGAGCAGTTATGTGATGCTGAATTGTACTGTATCCAATCCGTTTGCTGTCCCGGTCTGGACAGCAACAGCCACAGGGATATGTGGCCTGTGACCTGCAGCTTGCCCAGGTATGCTATACACTATATACTAGCTACAAACCTGTGTTTAATATGACCAGTGAAGTACAATTACACAGGTATGCAAATCCAATGACTGATTCTTATATTTCCTTATGCCCTGATTTAAAAAAACACTTGTATTTTTAACCCTCCGTCAGGAACAATATTCGCACTAACTCGTAATGGAACAATGTGCCTGTCAAGTGCAGGCTAGAAAAATGCCTAGAATATCTAATTTTCTCAATTTCAGTGATCTAAAAGTGATCAGAGACCTTCATAGGGATGTAATAAAAGAGACTACTAGTGTTGAGCTTTCCGATACCGCAAGTATCGGGTATCGGCCAATATTAGCTGTATCGGAATTCTGGTACTGACTTCCGATACTTTTTTCATATCGGATACCGGAATCGGAAGTTCCCATAATGCTATCAGCCCGCTTGCTTTGATTCAGCCAATGGGATTCCTCAGAAGTGTAGGCACATCCTGTTAGGCATGTAGGCATGTTAACTATTGGCATGGCTGTGATTGGCTGCTGAAATGATGTCATAATGCACTATAAAAGCCACTGCCGCTGCCATTTCTGGTCACTCTGCTGTGAATTCAGTTAGGGACAGGCTGCTGTTGAAGACTGTGAGGGACAGTTAGAAATAGCGATTCTCAAAACAATATTCTGCTTTACCCAGGCTACATAAACCACCACTGTAGCTTGCTTTTCCCTAGCAGCAGTGTTCACAGCTGTCTGCAAGGGCTGTGTGAGTGCAGCTCACGCTGTGGAGTGGGTCCTGCAGCCACGTCTAGTTGTAGGCCACCCAGCGTGCCTCACTGCTGCCTCATACATATTTTTCTTTTTGAGCTGCTTATTTTAAAAAATTCTATCTAGTGTGCTTCCATCCGTATCCATATATGTTGGTTGCAAACACTAGTAGTAGACAGCGGAGCCTTTCTGCAGCCTTTCAGTGCTAGTGCCCACTTAGCTGCACTGTTCATGGCTGTCTGAGCGGTCTCTGACTGTGTGTGAGTGCAGCTCACGCTGAGTAGTGTGTCCTGCAGCTACGTCTGGTTGTAGGCCGCTCAGCGTGTCACTGCCTCACACATTTTTCTTTTATTGCAGCTCATTTTTTCTCCTATTAGTGTGCATCCATCCGTATCCATATATGGTGATTGCAAACACTCTAGGAGTACACAGCGGAGCCTTTCTGCAGCCTGTCAGTGCTAGTGCCCACTTAGCTGCACTGTTCACGGCTGTCTGAGAGGTCTCTGACTGTGTGTGAGTGCAGCTCACGCTGAGTAGTGTGTCCTGCAGCTACGTCTGGTTGTAGGCTGCTCAGCGTGCGTCACTGCCTCACACATATATTTCTTTAATTGCAGCTCATTTTTTCTTCTCCTATTAGTGTGCATCCATCCATATCCATCTACATTGGTTGGTTGCAAACACTATATAGGAGTAGATAGAGGAGCCTTTTTTCTGGCTTGTGCCCTTCAGCTGCAGCCAGATTAGTATTACCCAATTTTTTTGGAGCCTCATCTTTTGCATTGTAGGTTACCTGCCTGCATTGTAATAGCTCCAGAAAGTTGGTGATACTCTGACTTTCAAATCTTTGGTCACATCCTTTTAGTTTTTTCCCCCCCCCAAAAAAACAACAAAGTTTACCAAACACTACATTTGAAAGTTGTATAGGCCACATTATCTCCTATTAAAGTGTAGTCGACACACACACTTCATAAAATTAGTGTTTCTTATACCTGTAACCAGCTGTTCAGGAATAAGCACACTAAGGCCCCCCTTTGTACTTTTCTGCCTATCTTTCTCAGTCTAGCAAGATGAAGAAGGCAGGGAGTAAGGCACGTGGGCGTGGAGTTTCAGCAGGGAGAGGACGTGGGGATTCTGCAGGGAGAGGATGTGGGGATTCTGCAGGGAGAGGACGTGGGGATTCTGTGCCTGCTGTTGGCACCAGTGAGTGAGCATCCCCCAGTTTTAGCAGGCAACAGTCCTTTATGCGCAGCTTTGTAGGACCTCACCGTACCCCACTGCTGCGGGAGGAACAAATTGAAGCCGTTGTCAGATGGATGGCAGCTAACGCATCGACTTCAATTACTTCCACATCCTCTCAGGGCCAGAGCACGGAAGAGCAACCATCTGTCTCTTCACCACCTGCCAAAGTGCCCAGGCAGTCAGAGACCCCTGGACAGGAGCCATCACAGTCTCTACTTCTGTTCTCGGAATCTGTTGGTTTGGAAAGAGGGGGCCAGCCAAGCAGCATTCCAGAATGTGAAGAAGAGCGAGTATGCAGTGATGCGCAACTTCTTTGTCCCTCTGCACACCTCAGTACGCATCAGATGATGACGAGACTCAGTTACCACTTTCTGGTGCGTATGGTGCTGGCGAGACAACCCAGGAGAAGCAGGTGTTTGAAGAGGGGAGTGTAGATGATGAGGTCCTTGACCCATCATGGCGTGAGGAACAGGAAGGTGGTGGGAGCAGCTCTGAGGAAGAGATTCCCCGAACTGCCAAAACCGGAGGGAGAGGGAGGGGGAGACTTGGTTGCCTGTAGCCTCCACTTCGGCACCCGTTAGGAGCATTCCACTTTCAAAAGGCAAAAAGGGCGCTCCCAAGACTTGCAGTGCGTGGTCCTTTTTCGACACAGTTGCAGATGACATTTGCTTTGTCAAATGCAAGCTGTGTCAAAAGAGGGAAAAATGTCAGCAACCTCAATACCACTAATATGTGGAAACATGTGCGGACCAAGCACGAGCTGGAGTTACACAGACACACTGAAGACGTAGGCCAACGTACAGCACCACCTACCACCTCTTCAGCTCGTGTTGGGGCCTCTTCCTCCAGCTCACACACAGCTGGTTCGGCTTCCTCACAGGCTCTCCAAGGAAGAACCTCTGGCACTGTTGTCCGGAGACCCTGTGACATTCCACCCACAGCACCACGTTCCAAGTCATCCTCACACTCCCAGGTCACTCGGCAGCCATCGGTAGCACAGGCATGGGAGAAAAGGCGGCCATACTCGGCAAACCATCCCCGAGCACAGGCTCTGAATGCTGGCATTGCCAAACTACTGGCCCTTGAAATGCTGTCATTCAGGCTGGTGGAGACTGACACCTTCCGGGACGTCATGGCATTGGCAGTCCCACAATACACTGTGCCCAGCCGCTTTTATTTCAGCAGGCGAGCCGTCCCTGCCCTGCAGAAACATGTGGAGGCAAACAAAACATGCGCTACTAAACGCTGTCAGTAGCAAGGTCCACCTGACCACCGATGCGTGGACCAGTAACCATGGACAGGGACGATACCTTTCCCTCACTGTCCATTGGGTCAATGTTGTGGAGCCGGGTACAGATCTGGAGAGTGGCGCTCTTCGTGTTCTGCCAACTCCACGGATTGCAGGAATCCAGTCTGTACACATTGACTCCAACTCCTACTCCAGTTCCTCTGAAACCGCGCAGCAGGAGCCTGTTACGACCAATATGAGCACAGCCGTGGCCAAACGTCAACAGGCCGTACTGAAATTAATTTAATTGGGGAGTCGAAGCCACACAGCGCAGGAGCTCTGGAATGCCATCAAGCAGGAGAGCGACGTGTGGTTTCTGCCAGCGAATCTCCAGCCGGGCTTGGTAGTATGTGACAATGGCCGAAATCTGGTGGCAGCTCTTGGCCTTGGCAACCTCACTCACATCCCATGTCTGGCACATGTGCTCAACTTGGTCATGCAGAGCTTTCTGAGGGACTATCCGGATCTTGATACACTGCTGCACAAGGTCCGCATAGAGTGCGCTCACTTGCGGCGTTCCAGCACGGCAAGATCGCGCCTTGCTGCTCTGCAGCGCCGATTACGCCTTCCGGAACATCGCATCATATGTGGCCTACCCACCAGGTGAAATTCAACGTTACATATGTTGGAGCGGTTGTGTGAGCAGCAGGCAGCAGTCATGGAGTACCAGCTGCATCAGGTGCAAACAAGTCGCAATGTGCGCCGGTCACACTTCAGCACCACTGAGTGGGCCTCTATGAAGGACATCTGCTTCGTTTTGCGTGCCTTCGATGATTCCACGCGGATAGCGAGTGCAGATGATGCACTAGTCAGCATGACATTCCCCCTTATCTGCATGCTTCAAAAAACACTGCAAGCACTAAGGGATGAGGTTTTGGAAGAGGTGGAGGATGAGGAGTCCCAAATGCCATCTGCTTCTGGACAGTCTGCGCCACGTGCTTCCTCACAAAGGCCTAGGCAGGGGACACTTTGTGAGGAGGATGAGGAGGAGTCGATGGAGGAGGAAGACATCTCTCCACAGGAGGGAGGTACACAAAGCTGTAGTCAGTATGTACAGCGAGGGTGGGGTGATGCAGAGCAGGCAGAGATCACGCCTCAAGCAGGGGACAGCGGTTCTTTGGCAGTTGGGAGTCTGCAGCACATGGTTGACTTCATGCTGCAGTGCCTGAGAAACGACCGCCGCATCGCCCACATTCTCTACACGGCTGATTATTGGGTGTACACCCTCCTAGATCCTCGCTACCAGGACAACTTGCAAACCCTCATACCAACGTTGAACCGAGAGCGTAAACTGCGGGAGTACCAAGACACACTGGTGCAGGCCATCATGTTTTCCATTCCACCCGACAGCAGTGGTGCTAGTGCTTTACAAAGCACCTCTGTGCGTCGACTCATTGGAGGAAACTCGGCACAAAGAGGGAGCAGAGGCAGCGCCTCAGCACAAGGCAAGACCACTATGGCCCAAATGTGGCAAAGTATTGTGTGTCCGCCACAATTGTCTACACCATCACTGACGGCTCCAGTCAGCAGGAGGCAACGTTTCCGTCAGATGGTGACAGACTACATGTCTTGCCCTGTGAGTGTACTCCCAGATGGCTCTTCCCCCTTCAAGTTTTGGGTCTCTAAGCTGGATACATGGCCAGAGCTTAGCCAGGATGCATTGGAGGTGCTGGCTTGCCCTGCTGCCAGTGTATTATCGGAACGCGTCTTTAGTGCCGCAGGTGGTGTACTAACAGACCGTCGCATGCGACTTTCTTCCGATAACGTCGACCGGCTTACTTTTCTGAAAATGAACAAGGCCTGGATCTCCCCAGAATTTGCCAGTCCTCTTCCCGACTAAATAATTGGTTGGCAACTGTATCCGGGTCTCCTGTTGTGTTCATGTTTCTACCACCTGAACTATAATCCCTGGGCTTCAACACAGCCAGTTGTTGCTCAGATGTGTCGTCTGCACAGAGAAAAACACTAGCTCCTGTGTTAGTGGGGTTCAGTAACGCCAGCTGCTCCCCTGCTTTGTGAACGGAAAAGTCTCCTGCTCCATCCACATTCAAACTACTACTGATTTTTAACCCTGCTCCACTTAGGCCTCTGGCTCCACTGTCTCTAGTATTTCCCCTGGCCTCCAACCCCGCCAGTGACAGCTCTTAAGTGGCGTCTGCATAATCCACACTTGTTCCAGTGATACTTGGCCTCAGTCACGTCAGTTGATCCCCTGATGTGTGTCCGGCAAGGTCTCCTGCTCTGTTCACATTCCCATTACTAGTAGTGTGAATGAGGACAGAGCAGGAGACCTTGCCGGACACACATCAGGGGATCAACTGACGGGACTGAGCCCAAGTAACACAGGAACAAGTATGGATTGTGCTGACGCCACTTCAGATCTGTCACTGGCGGGGTTGGAGGCCAGGGGAAATACTAGAGACAGTGGAGCCGGAGGCCATAGTGGAGCACGGTTACAATCAGTTGTAGTCTACTACCTCTATAAAACGTGCTGCAAGTTGGCCTCAGCCAGCTCCATGCCTCATTCTGGGCTCCAACAACGTCAGTTGGTGTTCAGAAGTGCCGTCTTCACAGAGAAAAACACACTAGCTCCTGTGTTAGTGGGGTTCAGTAATGCCAGCTGTTCCCCTGCTGTGTAGACTGCAAAGTCTCCTGCCTCCACATGCCAACACCATCAGGCCTCAGCCTGCTCCATGCCTCATCCTGGGCTCCAACAACGTCAGTTGGTGTTCAGAAGTGCCGTCTTCACAGAGAAAACACACTAGCTCCTGTGTTAGTGGGGTTCAGTAATGCCAGCTGTTCCCCTGCTGTGTAGACGGCAAAGTCTCCTGCTGCCTCCACATGCCAACACCATCAGGCCTCAGCCTGCTCCATGCCTCATCCTGGGCTCCAACAACGTCAGTTGGTGTTCAGAAGTGCCGTCTTCACAGAGAAAAACACACTAGCTCCTGTGTTAGTGGGGTTCAGTAACGTCAGCTGTTTCCCTGCTGTGTGGACGGCAATGTCTCCTGCTGCCTCCACATTCAAAAAACAGCAGGCCTCAGCCTGCTCCATGCTTGATCCTGGGCTCCAACAACGCCAGTTGGTGTTCAGAAGTGCCGTCTCCGCAGAGAAAAACACACTAGCTCCTGTGTCAGGGGGGTTCAGTAATGCCAGCTGTTCCCCTGCTGTGTAGACGGCAAAGTCTCCTGCTGCCTCCACATGCAAACTACTACAGATTTGTAACTTTGGTCAACTTAGGCCTCTGGCTCCACTGTCTCTAGTATTTCCCCTGGCCAACAACCACGCCAGTTACAGCTGTGAAGTGGCGTCTGCACAATCCACACTTTTTCCTGAGTTACTGTGGCTCAGTCCCGTCAGTTGATCCCCTGATGTGTGTCCAGCAAGGTCTCCTGTTCTGTCCACATTCACATTACTAGTAGTGTGAATGAGGACTGAGCAGGAGAGCTTGCCAGACACACATCAGGGGATCAACAGACAGGACTGAGCCACAGTTACACAGGAACAAGTGTGGATTGTGCAGACGCCACTTCACAGCTGTAACTGGCGGGGTTGTTGGCCTGGGGAAATACTAGAGACAGTGGAGCTGGAGGCCATAGTGGAGCATGGTGACAATCAGTAGTAGTCTACAACCTTTATAAAACCAGCTGCAAGTTGTCCTCCGCCTGCTGCATGCTTCATCCTGGGCTACAACACAGCCAGTTGTAGCCTGGAAGTGCCATCCGCACAGAGAGAAACACTCGCTCCTGTGTTAGTGGGGTTCAGTAACGCCAGCTGTTCCCCTGCTGTGTGGACGGCAAAGTCTCCAGCTGCCTCCAAACTCACACTACAACGCTTTTTCTCCTTGCTCCAAGTAGGCCTCAGCCTGCTCGGAGCATTGATCCTGGGCTACAACACAGCCAGTTGTAGCCTGGAAGTGCCGTCCGCACAGATAAACACTCGCTCCTGTGTTAGTGGGGTTCAGTAACGCCAGCTGTTCCCCTGCTGTGTGGACGGCAAAGTCTCCAGCTGCCTCCAAACACACTACAATGCTTTTTCTCCTCGCTCCAAGTAGGCCTCAGCCTGCTCGGAGCATTGATCCTGGGCTACAACACAGCCAGTTGTAGCCTGGAAGTGGCGTCCGCACAGATAGAAACACTCGCTCCTGTGTTAGTGAGGTTCAGTAATGCCAGCTGCTCCCCTGCTGTGTGGACGGCAAAGTCTCCTCCTCCATCCACATTCAAACTACAACTGATTTTTAACCCTGCTCCACTTAGGCCTCTGGCTCCACTGTCTCTAGTATTTCCCCTGGCCTCCAACCCCGCCAGTGACAGCTCTGAAGTGGCGTCAGCACAATCCACACTTGTTCCTGTGTTACTTGGCCTCAGTCACGTCAGTTGATCCCCTGATGTGTGTCCGTAAAGGTCTCCTGCTCTGTCCCATTACAAGTAGTGTGAATGAGGACAGAGCAGGAGACCTTGCCGGACACACATCGGGGGATCAACTGACGGGACTGAGGCCAAGTAACACAGGAACAAGTGTGGATTGTGCTGACGCCACTTCAGAGCTGTCACTGGCGGGGTTGGAGGCCAGGGGAAATACTAGAGACAGTGGAGCCAGATGCCTAAGTGGAGCACGGTTACAATCAGTAGTAGTCTACAACCTCTATAAAACGTGCTGGAAGTTGGCCTCAGCCAACTCCATGCCTCATCCTGGGCTCCAACAATGCCAGTTGGTGTTCAGAAGTGCCGTCTTAACAGAGAAACACACACTAGCTCCTGTGTTAGTGGGGTTCAGTAATGCCAGCTGTTCCCCTGCTGTGCGGATGGCAAAGTCTCCTGCTGCCTCCAACATCACACTACATGTTATTTTCCACTTGCTCCAAGTAGGCCTCAGTGTTATGAATGAGTCACCGTAGGAGGCAAAAACAGAAATACTAGCTAAGTCCAGAGAACCAGAGAAGTTGGCAGCTATCGGATTGCAGACCCCTGAACCTATCAACAACAACTAGCAGTAGCCGTGGGGGGTTCCTACAATGCTCTAGACCCCTCGATCACAGCCGGATAACTACATAGCCTAAAGACAGAAAGGGAAATCTAAACTGCCCCAGAGCAGACCCCAAAGCAATAGGCAGCCCCTAACATATAATGACGGTGAAGCAAGATGAAAAAACACACAGATAGGAAGATAGGCTGAGCAAATGATGGGGCCCAAGCTAACTAGATAGGACAGGATAGAAAAGCTGCTGTCTGTAATCCGCCAAAACCCTATCAAAACAAGAGCCAACAGCTGATAGGGAAAAAAGCCCTGAAGACGCTAGGCTTCAAAAAGACTATATCAGTACTCAGGTATTTTCTGAAGACAGAGCAAAAAGGAATTCAGGTCACCCCAGCAGGGAATGACAGAAATCAAGGAAAACAATGCAAAACAAAACCAAAACACAAATGCAAAAAGTAGAGCAGAAAACTTAGCTTATGAGGAGCAGGAATCAGACTGGTCTCCTAGAATCCCTCAGAGAGATCACCAGCAAGGCAGACGGGCGTCGGCTGCCTTATATCCAGTCAGTAATTCCCGTCACCCAGTCATCATCATCCTGCCCAGGTGCTTGGTAATCACCCTCACCAGAAGAGGGAGTTCATCAGACCTCAATGGTGAAGGGGAAAATGAACTCACAACACCTCAGCCTGCTCGGAGCATTGATCCTGGGCTTCAACACAGCCAGTTGTAGCTTGGAAGTGCCGTTCGCACAGATAGAAACACTCGCTCCTGTGTCTGTGGGGTTCAGTAACGCCAGCTGTTCCCCTGCTGTGCGGATGGCAAAGTCTCCTGCTGCCTCCAACATCACACTACTACTGACTTTTAACCGTGGTCCACTTAGGCCTCTGGCTGTACTGTCTCTAGTATTTCCCCTGGCCTCCAACCCCACCAGTCGCTGCTCTGATGTGCCGTCTGCACAATCCACACTTGTTCCTGTGTTACTGGGGCTCAGTCACGTCAGTTGATCCCCTGTGGTGTGTCCGGCAATGTCTCCTGCTCTGTCCCCATTCCCATTAATAGTTGTGGGAATGTGGACAGAGCAGGACACCTTGCCGGACACACATCAGGGGATCTACTGACGTGACTGAGCCCCAGTAACTCAGGAACAAGTGTGGATTGTGCAGACAACTCTGCAGAGCAGCAACTGCCATGGTTGGAGGCCAGGGGAAATACTAGAGACAGTAGAGCCAGAGGCCAAAGTGGATCACGGTTACAATCAGTAGTTGTGTACAACCAATATAAAACTCGCTCCAAGTTGGCCTCAGCCTGCTGCCTGATTGACCCCTGGGCTTCAACATCGCATGTTGCTGCTCAGAAGTGTGTTTGCCACGGGTACTCCCTCCTGCCCAGCCGGGTTCCAGCAACGTCAGCTGTTTCTCGGCAGAGCCTTTGGCCTAGGTGCCTCCTTCATGGTATCCGAGTTCCAGCAATGTCTGCTGGTCCTTGGTAGTGCTTTTCAGCACAGGTACCTCCTGCTTAGTAACCGTGTTCCAGCAACGTCAGCTGGTCCACGGTTGTCCCATTGGCTCTCGTTCCTTTTGCTGCCCCTCCGGGTTCCAGCACCGTCAGCTGGTTCTCGGCAGTGTCTTTGGCACGGGTACTCCCTCCTGCCCAGCCTGGTTACAGCACGCCTGCTGTTTCCGGGTAGTGTCGACGTCACTTTGCCACTGATACGTTGTCCTGTCGTGTTGCGGTCGGGTTAGGCGAGTCTATGGTTCCTGTAGTTTCAGTGCTTCCTATGTGGGCTGCGGGTTCTGGTAACAAAGGCTGGTTCCATAGTGCCAATAGGACAAGCACTCCCTGTAGGACTGTGGGTTTCGGTAACTGCGGCCGGCTCGCGGCCTTGCAACTTTGTTTTTCATGGGTACCTTCTGCTACCCATCCGGGTTCCAGCACCGTCAGCTGGTTCTCAGCAGTGCGTTTGGCCTAGGTGCCTCCTTCTTGGTATCCGAGTTCCAGCAACGTCTGCTGGTCCTTGGTAGTGCTTTGGAGCACAGGTACCTCCTGCTTAGAAACCTTGTTCTAGCACCGTCAGCTGGTCCACGGTTGTCCCATTGGCTGTTGTTCCTTCTGCTGCCCCTCCGGGTTCCAGCACCGTCAGCTGGTTCTCGGTAGTTCCATTGACTCTTGTAGCTAATGCTACCCATCCGGGTTCCAGCACCATCAGCTGGTTCTCGGAAGTGTCTTTGGCACAGGCACTCCCTCCTGCCCAGCCTGGTTCCACCACGCCTGCTGTTTCCGGGTAGTGTCAACTTCACTTTGCCACCGATACGTTGTCCTGTCGTGTTGCGGTCGGGTTAGCCGAGTCTATGGTGCCTGCAGTTTCGGTGCTTCCTATGTGGGCTGCGGGTTCTGGTAATAAAGGCTGGTTCCGTAGTGCCAATAGGACAAGCACCCCCTGTAGGACTGTGGGTTTCGGTAACTGCGGCCGGCTCACGGCCTTGCAACTTTGTTTTTTTCCTGGGTACCTTCTGCTACCCATCCGGGTTCCAGCACCGTCAGCTCGTTCTCGGCAGAGCCTTTGGCCTAGGTGCCTCCTTCATGGTATCCGAGTTCCAGCAACGTCTGCTCGTCCTTGGTAGTGCTTTTTAGCACAGGTACCTCCTGCTTAGAAACCGTGTTCTAGCACCGTCAGCTGGTCCACGGTTGTCCCATTGGCTCTTGTTCCTTCTGCTGCCCCTCTGGGTTCCAGCACCATCAGCTGGTCCTCGCTAGTGTCATTTGCTCTTGCAACTTCTGCTACCCATCCGGGTTCCAGCACCGACAGCTGGCTCTCAGCAGAGCCTTTGGCCTAGGTGCCTCCTTCTCGGTATCCGAGTTCCAGCAACGTCTGCTGGTCCTTGGTAGTGCTTTGGAGCACAGGTACCTCCTGCTTAGTAACCGTGTACCAGCACCGTCAGCTGGTCCACGGTTGTGCCATTGGCTGTTGTTTCTTCTGCTGCCCCACCGGGTTCCAGCACCGTCAGCTGGTCTTTGCTAGTGTCATTTGCTCTTGCAGCTTCTGCTACCCATACGGGTTCCAGCACCGTCAGCTGGTCCTCTGCAGTGCCTTTGGCCTAGGTGCCTCCTTCTTGGTATCCGAGTTCCAGCAACGTCTGCTGGTCCTTGGTAGTGCTTTGGAGCACAGGTACCTCCTGCTTAGTAACCGTGTTCCAGCAACGTCAGCTGGTCCACGGTTGTGCCATTGGCTGTTGTTCCTTCTGCTGCCCCATCGGGTTCCAGCACCGTCAGCTGGTCTTTGCTAGTGTCATTTGCTCTTGCAGCTTCTGCTACCCATACGGGTTCCAGCACCGTCAGCTGGTCCTCTGCAGTGCCTTTGGCCTAGGTGCCTCCTTCTTGGTATCCGAGTTCCAGCAACGTCTGCTGGTCCTTGGTAGTGCTTTGGAGCACAGGTACCTCCTGCTTAGTAACCGTGTTCCAGCAACGTCAGCTGGTCCACGGTTGTGCCATTGGCTCTTGTTCATTCTGCTGCCCCTCCGGGTTCCAGTACCGTCAGCTGGTTCTCGGCAGTTCCTCAGCCTTCTTGTACCTCCTGCTACTTTTCCAAGTTCAAGCTTGTGGAAATGGTTTTTGATTCTCACTCTGGATCTCCCTGACAATGACCCTGAAGACGACGACCCTGAAGACCACACAGAAGAATACCTAAAAGATGACCCTGAAGAAGATGACCAAGAGGACAAAGAACAGGAAGACAACCACCAAGATGCAGAACAACAAGAGACAGAAGACCAAGAAGCATAAAAACCAAAAGCAGAAGAACATGAAGCATAAGACTAACAATCAGAGGAAATGATATTATCTAATTTATAAGCAGAAGAAGACTAAGCAGTGTATGGGGGTGAGTCCGTTCCTCCTTGTGGTGCCCCTGGAAAGGCCTGCTGCTGCAGGCCAAACTGAACGCGGACAAATCCTGTTGTAAATCTTTTGTGACAGGCTGAACGGAAGGTGTAATCTTCAAACTTTTATAGATAACAACTACAGGAATGCCTGACACAAATAAGAATATTATGAAGAAGAATAGGAAGAAGATGAAGAAGTAGAATATGAAGAAGAATAAAAGAAGAAGAAGAAGATACTGCTGCTGCTGAAGATGATGAAGGAGAAAGTGTGGGAGAAGTAAAAAAGAAGGTGAAGAGCATGGAAGTAGTGAAACATACATATCTGACAAAAAATTAAAGACTTTAATATAGTCAATATCTTTGTAACTACGAACGTCTTTAAAAAAAAATAAATACTGCGATTCCATTTGATTGGGCTAAAGCTCTATGGCTTTAATGTCTCCTACACCTCCCACATTACATTCTACATTATTTTTAGTTGTTTTTCTCCATGTAGAATTAACCAACAGGGAAAGAGTTTTTTTTAATTCCGATATTTCTGTTCCATTGACTTGAATGGGACTTCCGGGATCGGAATCGGCAATACCCGATACTTTTTTTAGATCGGCCGATCCTTTCCGATACGATATTTTTCAGTATCGGGTGGTATCACTCAACACTAGAGACTACACATTATCAGGTGCAAAACAAACCCATTTACTCAACATAAAAGTAATAACTTTGATATACACAAATTTCAAAACTCCCACCAAATAGCCCCCAATGATATCAAGTAACGGTTATTAAAAAGAGAAAATTTTGGCACAAAAACATTTTCTAGGCACCTAGAATAATATTACACACAGAATTAATCTGAATTAGATCCTGAAGGTTCCCCAGAAAAAACACATTTGCAAAGCAAAGAGCAAGAATTGCAGTACATTTTTGCATGTGTCAGGCAGATTGCATGATGACATTTGAGACATTCATAATTAGGAAGCCTTCTGTTCCCGCTTTCCATGGTGCAGGTGGTGCATCTCCTTCTTTTGGGAGGTAGTACAGGTGTTGGATTTTCAGTATCAATATCTGGGCGGAATCTTTTGAGCCTAACTTGAAGGCCAGAGGGGATACCGATGGTTTTCATACTTCTCCTGCGTAGCTCTCCAAGCATTAGTTCATGGGCCAATTTTTTCAGGTACAATCGTCTACGGAGTGGTTCAAGCTGGTTTTCAAGGTAAATGATTTGTGAATTTATACCACCCAAATTTAGCATAGCGAAAAATATGACCATTGGCCAGCGCTTGGTATTTCTGCTGACGCTGAAAGTTGAGCACATCTGATCAGCTGTAGCAACACCCCCTTTGGTTTCATTATAAAATGTAATAATCTCTGGTTTTTGTTGTGCTTCAGATTTAGGATCGATGGCATCATCATTATGAAGCGTTGAGAGAATTCCTTTTTTTTTTTCGCGTGGTACATAGGAAACCAAAACCTTTCCATCATGGAATGCAAACATACTGCTGTACTGTTTTCTCCCTGTCACAGTAACAAGCTGTGGCGGCAATTCTTTTTTATTTTTTCATACAGTTCTGACATATGAAAGCTTCTGCGTTTTTAGATAAGATAAGATCACAATTTGAAAACCAATTATCAGCAGTTATATTGTGACCTGATCCAAATAAGGGCTCAGACATTCTTTTCACAACATCAGTGGGTTTGTTGCTGACACAGTAAGGACCATCTGGCTGTTTGCCAGCATAAATTTCAATGTTGTATGTGTAGGTCTTACTGGCATCAACAAGGGCATACATTTTTATTCCGTATTTGCTAGGTTTTGATGGTATGTATTGACGAGATGCGCATCTGCCACGAAAACCAGGGAGCATTTCGTCAATTGTGGCATTTGCCCCAGGGCGAAAGTTTATCTTACAGTTTTCCACAAATTTTTGGAATACATCGCGAATTGGAGCAAGCCGGTCATATGTTTTACGTTCGGTTCGGGTAGTTCTGTCATCAAACCGAAGGCAACGAATTAGAATCTTGAATCTTTTTAGAGACATAACAAGGCTAAATTTTTCAATTCCATCACTTTCTATACCCCAAAGTTCCTCCAAACTTTGCCGATTTGCCCTATAAGCTCCTGCAAGGTATAATAATCCAAAAAATGCACGCAGTTCGATTTCATCCGTGGGCTTCAGGATTCTGTCACAGATGAACTTGTGCTTTATATTGTCTATATATTGATTAGTGTATATGACAATAGAGTCCAGAATGTCATCTGTGAAAAAAGTATTCCAGCATTCAGTTGCATTTTTTGCATTACGTGCTGTTCCCATAACTGCAGGAAGGTGAGTGATAATGTTATGAGGTTCCATACGTTTTTTTATGGGTGGATTCTTGCTCCATTTGTTTTTTTTATCTTTTCCCATATAATAAGATTCTATATCTTCTTCCTCCTCATCACTGTCACCATCTTGCTCTGTTTCAGAATTTAGTTCACAGACTTCCACCTCATCATGAGAATCAATCTCACTTTCTTCGAAATCCTCATTCATTGTGGGGTCTGCATCATCATCATCATCTAACAGCATGTTTCCCACTTCCTCAACATGATGGGGTTTTGAAAGATCATACATTTTCTTCTCCATTTCAGAAGATAATCTGAAGCAAGAGAGAGAATATGCATTAGGGAACAATGTGCCTGAGAAGCATACTTTCATTTGTAAGAAAATCTGCCTTATTTATATGAAATATCCACAATCCTTTCTCTATCCATTCATAAAACAAGCTAAATAAACAATAGTAATGACTAAAAACATTACATACCAACCTTATAAAGTGTGATGTGTTCGGGACCAATGAGCCTGAGAAGCCAGCACAGCTATATCTTCCTTCCTGAAGCTCTGCAGACCAACTGTGGTATCAGGTTTCACACAGCAGCTAGAGCCAGGAGACTATCTAGAGGGAGGGGGTTTCCTGAAAATCTGGTGAGAAGGGAGAAATGAAAGTAGAAGAGCTGCGCCTGTCAGATCCATTGTTCCTGACGGAGGGTTAACCATTGCGTATGGATTTTGCAACTGAGTTCAACAAGAAAAATCTTTATTGTAGCCAAAAATGTATTCATTCTGCAATGAATTTGTGCACCTTTTCTCTTAGAGAAGGCCTGCGAATCTTCTCTGTGAAGCATCCAGCTGTAGTCCCCCATCATGTTCACATTGGTACCCTCATTCTAACTCCTTGAAATCCTGATTATATCTTTCTACTTGCTTTTCCGTAACAGCATCAAGGTTTTCAGGAAAGTAGTCTAAATGGGAATGTAAAAAATGTAATTTTAAATTCATCAGGCAACCCATGGCTTTGAAACGTTTCAGCATGTTCTCCGCGATGGACTTAAGTTTTGGATCTTTGTTCTTACCTAGAAATTTCTTCATGACTTCTTTAAAAGAATCTCAAGCTCTTTTCTCAACAGCTTTCATTTTTGCTTCAAACACGTCATCCTTCATGAGTTATCGAATAATCGGACCCACGAAAATGACTTCCTTCAGATTTCCCTCAGTCAGTCCCTGAAACTTCATACACAGGTACTTAAAAGTCTCTTCTTCTTTCGGTAGAGCTTTCACAAACTGCTTCATTAGTCCAATCTGTGGGGTGTGGCAAAGCTTTATTGGGATCAACTAACCTTTCTGCAACTATGTTCTAGAGTCCAGGTTGCAAAGATGTTCTAGTTTGCAATCTTTTTTGGCTTCACTGATGAGTTCTATCCCGACTGTTCCATTAACACAAAAAGCATGGGTACTTTGTGTATCCTCCTTGCTGCCCAAGGAGCAAAGAGAGAGCTTTCAGATCACCATATTTTGACCATCCTTGATCCTTGTAATTACGTTGCTTGAGAATAAAGTCTAAATTCTCTGTACACACATGGCTCCGCTCCGTACACCTCGTACACACACGGCTCCGCTCCGTACACCTCGTACACACACGGCTCCGCTCCGTACACCTCGTACACACAGCTCCGCTCCGTACACCCAGTACACACACGGCTCCGCTCCGTACACCTCTTACACACACGGCTCCGCTCCGTACATCTCGTACACACACGGCTCCGCTCTGTACACCTCGTACACACACGGCACCGCTCCGTACATCTCGTACACACATGGCACCGCTCTGTACACCTCGTGCACACACGGCTCTGCTCCGTACACACACGGCTCCGCTCCGTACACACACGGCTCCGCTCCGTACACCTCGTACACACACGGCTCTGCTCCATACACCTCGTACACACACAGCTCCGCTCCATACACCTTGTACACACACAGCTCCACTCCTTACACCTCGTACACATGAGGCTCCGCTCCGTACACCTCGTACACACACAGCTCCGCTCCGTACACTTTGTACACACATGGCTCTGCTCCGTACACCTAGTACACACGCGGCTCCGCTCCGTACACCTCGTACACACACAGCTCCGCTCCGTACACCTTGTACACACGCGGCTCTGCTCCGTACACCTCGTACACACGCGGCTCTGCTACATCCACACTGTAAACCCCTCCTGACCCCACACAGAAACTTCCCCTCATCCAGCACCATGACAACCAGCAGAGCAGAGTCCTCCATACACTGAGACCCCTGATCATGTGACCCCCTGACTCCTCCCCTCCTGTGACCTCATCCCAGGTCCTGTGCGCACAGAGCATCCATATATGTGGTGTGCGGCTCTGCAGGTGGAGGTAGGTGTTGGAGATTCCCCATTACTGGGCTGCACAGGGGGTAGTAACCCCTCCATTCCCAGAGATAGAGCCCCCAGCTCTGCCATGTGTATATGGACAGTAATAGAGCGCTGGCTGGGCTCATGTATACAGGGGAGGGTGCTCTGGTTTGGGGACAGATGATGCTTTCTCTCTGGGGTGGAGATTTATTGGGCCGTTCCTGAAGACATTGGGGGTGATTCATCAGGATCAGCCATTCTCTTGGTTTTGGAGCAGACGCTCCTGAGACTGAAGCCTCTTAATGAGTCCGGTGAGGGGTGGAGATTGTTGGGGACATTTCTGGTAGTGATATCTGCAGGTATACGGTAGAGTAATCGTGTGGACCTGGAGCAGCGGCTGCAGGAGATGACGTTCTCCTCCCTGCAGTCACTCTCTTCCAGTCATTGGGGCAGTGCAGGGGCAGTAGCGGTTACCACCAGCGTCAGGTTGGCTGACCCTGCTGCTGCTGTAGGGTTGGAACCTCACCTGAAGTCTGCAGCTCCACTGTGACCCCAGTTCTCCAGTACTGCCTCCTTTATTTCCTCCTCTCACAGGAAGTTTCCGTCTTTCTTGCTGTGGGGTAGAGTCGGTGACCGGCGGCTTCTGCTGTCCTGAGTGGAGCCTTTCCTTTTTCCCTGCGCTTGGTGACTGTGCTATAAAGTAAGTATATGGTGTGTATATTTATTGTGTGTATACTCGTATAGCATGTGTATAGATATTAATGGGGGACCTCATTCAGTCATGAGTTGTGGCGCCGCTGATACAGAAGACATCACAGCCTGTATCTCTGGTTGGCACAGAAACTATCCATCTAGAGATTAGTGTGGCTGCCAGATGTGTCTCAGCTCCCTACTGTGGCTAATGGGACAGGACCACTCCCTACTTAAACTCACAGCATCCTAGACATGGGGCCTTAATTTCTCCATGAACTGTTGGGGTTTTTCTTGTTATATGTATCCTGATCCTGACTCCCTTTGCTTATGTGATTTCCCCCACAATTATAACTTTGATGCTTGTGACATTTCTTTGCCTAATCTTCTGGTGTCTGACTTCGGCTATTTCCTCGACTACAGTTTTGTTTCCTTATTATGTCCCTGGTATTGTCTCTCCAATTTCTGACCCGGCTACTTAGACTATTCTTGCCTCAGGATCACTCCTCAGGTCAGCAGTGGACACACAACACTGGGGCCCCTGTTGTAAGTCCTTATCTATTTTTTGGGGTGAAAAGGTGTAGGCCAGAATTCCTCCGGGGTCAGTAGATGGAGTGGCTAGAGAAAAGTCTGACCAAGCTAGCCTTTTTGGGCTGATGCCTTCAGAGTGCCTTAAAGGGAACCTGTCATGTAAAATAACGCTTTTCACTTGCCGATATGAGGTTAATCTGTAGTTTAATAGCGTTCTGACTCTGTGTAACACCCGCTTTCAGAGCTCCGCTGCCGGGAGGAAATTAAGTTTATTGCACCTCGCAGCTTCGTTCTTTCAGTCATAGTGGTGTTGCGCCGACGCGGTTTCAGTCACCGCTCTGTGTATAGAGAGCAGTGGCTACAACCGTGCCCACGGCACTGACTGGCAGACCCGTTCTACTTGCTGTCTTTGGACTTGAAATCTGAATAAAAGCTTCATCTCTGGCAGAACCAAGGTTATTTGTCCTGAATTTTTACCTTGTAGTGAAGGTGGACACATTGTAAAGTTCTTAACTACAGATCAATTTTTTATTAAGTCTCTTGTCCCTTTAAATCTGTTAACATTCCGTAAGAATAGGTATATATTTACGAAAAAAGGTGAATTAACATGTAGTGTTCATCAAACCCCTGTAAAAGCATATCTTTATTAGAACATACCTAAAATACACCTGACTCTATGCACAGTAAAATCAACAAATGATTTCTATCCAATTTGGTGCCACTGTTGGTCAACAGTATAGTATAAAGGTGACACAGTAATAGAATAATGCAGCCATGCCTAAAGAGCATCTCTCAATCGAGAGAATTGGTAATGCTATGGTTACAGATCAGTATAAATGATCCCAGATCATATCACAGATATTAGGCCTATTTTTTCCCTAGGATATACAGCTCTGGCAAAAATTAAGAAATGTTCAGTTTGTCTGATTTTTCTCTTTATAGGTATAATTTGAGTAAAATGTAAATTGTTCTTTTATTCTATAAACTACTGACAACATGTCTTCGAATTTCCAAGCACTAAATTTTGTATTTATTTTTTATTTATTTTTAGAAAATGAGAAATGGTCAAAATAACAAAAAAATGCAGTGCTTGCAGACCTCAAATAATGCTAAGAAAACAAGTTCATTAACATTTAGAAACAACAATACTAATGTTTTAACTCAGGAAGAGTTCAGAAGTCAATATTTTGTGAAATAATCATGATTTTTAATCACAGCTTTCATGCGTCTTGGCATGCTTTCCACCAGTCTTTCACACTGCTTTTGGGTGACGTTTTGCCACTCCTGGTACAAAAATGTAAGCAGTTCTTCTTTGTTTGATGGCTTGTGACTATCCATCTTCCTCTTGATTACATTCCGGAGGTTTTCAATGGGGTTCAGGTCTGGAGATTGGGCTGCCCATGACAGGGATTTGAGGTGGTGGTCCTTCATCCAGACATTGATTGACCTAGCTGTGTGGCATGGCGCATTGTGCTGCTGGAAAAACCAGTCCTCAGAGTTGGGGAACATTGCCTGAGCAGAAGGAATCAACTGTTTTTCCGGGATAACTTTGTATGCGGCTTGATTCATACGTCCTTTGCAAAGATTAACCTGTCCAATTCCAGCCTTGCTGAAGCATCCACAGATCATCACCAAGTCTCCACCAAATTTCACAGTGGGTGCAAGGCTTGTATGCCTCTCCAGGTCTCCGTCTAACCATTAGATGACCAGGTGTTGGACAAAGCTGAAAATTAGACTCATCAGAGAAGATTACCTTACTCCAGTCCTCTATGGTCCAATCCTTATGGTCTTTGGCAAACTTTAGCCTGGCTCTCCTTTGCTTCTCATTGATGAAAGGCTTTTTTCTAGCTTTACAGGACCTGAGGCCCTGCCTCATGGAGCCTGTTACGAACTGTTCTTGCCGTGCACTTCACCCCAGCTGCCATGTGCCATTCCAGTTGCTAAGTGACAATCGAATAAGATGCGGTCATCCCAGTCAGTGAAGAGTCGTTTTCGCCCTTGATCGGTCTGTTTCTTTGTTGTCACTAATATCTGCTGCTTGACCTTGTGGTAATGAAAGGCTGTCTTTGAAATTTTAAGGATGGAGGCAACATGACGCTCGCTGTATCCCTCTGCTAGTAAAGCCAGAATCGAGCCCTTCTTTTCCTCACTCAAGACTTTTCATTTCAACTCCTTTGGCATGGTTAAAAGTAATTTTTTCATCTCTATTACTTTTGGGATATTACTAGCACTTATTTAGCCATCCAGCTTGCCCTATTGCAAGAGGATTGTGAACACCACAGCAGGGGTTTTTTTTTAGACTTTCCTTCGTTATATAAGATTTGGTTCAGGTGATCACCTAATCAGAAGCACATTAAGTAGAATGCGGTGTCCTCTGGTTGGAATGGAATGGCTGTCAGACATGTAGAGAAGCTGATTTTTATAAAACTGTGCAGTAATCTCTTAATTTTTGCCAGAGCTGTGTACTAGGCTGTATCTGCAAACAACGTAGGTTGGCAAACTAATAATACAGGATTTGGCACCCCTGCTCCATGGTGGCCTGCCCTTACTTTCCCTGGCTTTCCATGCTAAACATAAAAATATAGATATATTTCTAATCTAGACAACGTAGGCGCTGTTCTATAAAAGGAATTTAGAGCACACCATAATAAAAATAGGAGACTTCTCGTATTAGTTAAGCTCTAGTTTTCCAGGCCTCAACGCGTTTATCCAATCAGTGTATCATCAGGAGGCCAAATTGAAGGTTTATCACAAAGGGGCTTTGATTATCCTGCATTCTTCTAGCTATCTCTACCTCTCATAAACCTTCAATTTGGCCTCCTGATGATACACTAATTGGGGAAACGCGTCGAGGCGTGAGAAACAGACCTCATGACTAATGGCTAATACGATAAGTCTTCTATTTTTATTATGGTGTGCTCTAAATGCCTTTTATAGAATAGTGCCTTTGTTGTCTAGATTACAAATATATTTATATCTTTATGTCTAGCAGGGAAAATCAGGGCATCGTGGAGTGGGGGGGAGCTAAATCCTGTATTATTAGGTTGCCAACCTCCGCTAGGAAAAACTAGACCTAATATCTGTGATATGACCTTGGACAGTTTATACTGATCTGTAGCCATAGCATTACCAATTATCTTGATTGAGAAATGTCTTTTAGCCATGGCTGCATTATTCTGTTATTGTGTCATCTTTTATACACTGCTCAAAAAATAAAGGGAACACTTAAACAACAGAATATAACTCCAAGTAAATCAAGCTTCTGTGAAATCAAGCTGTCCACTTAGGAAGCAACACTGATTGACAATCAATTTCACATGCTGTTGTGCAAATGGAATAGACAACAGATGGAAATTATTGGCAACACCCTCAATAAAGGAGTGGTTCTGCAGGTGGGGACCACAGACCACATCTCAGTACCAATGCTTTCTAGCTGATGTTTTGGTCACTTTTGAATTTTGGTTGTGCTTTCACACTCGTGGTAGCATGAGACGGACAATTGTGTGGGTTGTAGAGTCCGTCTCATGCTACCACGAGTGTGAAAGCACAACCAACATTCAAAAGTGACCAAAACATCAGCCAGAAAGCATTGGTACTGAGATGTGGTCTGTGGTCCCCACCTGCAGAACCACTCCTTTATTGAGGGTGTCTTGATAATTGCCAATAATTTCCATCTGTTGTCTATTCCATTAGCACAACAGCATGTGAAATTGATTGTCAATCAGTGTTGCTTCCTACGTGGACAGTTTGATTTCACAGAAGTTTGATTTACTTGGAGTTATATTCTGTTGTTTAAGTGTTCCCTTTATTTTTTTGAGCAGTGTAGTATATAAATTTGCTTCAACAGTTAACCAACATTGGCAGTCAATCAGATCTAAATCATTTGATGATTTCGCTGTTCACAGGGTCAGGAATTTTGTAAGTGCGTTCTAATAAATGTTTCTAAAGGATTTTGATGTTTACGAACTGTTTAGATTCCTGTAAAGACATTGATCGCAGTGGTGATGCTAATATGTACAACATGTGAGGCCCATGGTGGGTTACAGTGATGTTGTGCCTTTATATACTGCCATTATGTTTTCAGCCAGGGATTAACTATTGTTTTTATATGGAAATATAACAATCACTAGCTGAAGAGCCAAGCGCTGCCCGGGCTTAGTAACTAACTACGGTTAGTTAAATTATAATGATATATATAAAGCTGAGTGTACAGCCCCGCCCACTCCACATAGCCACATTCACTATAATATCCCACATCATCCCATCAGCCAGAGCCACGGGACTACTACCCCTAATATCCCACATCATCCCGTCAGCCAGAGCCACCGGACTACTACCCCTAATATCCCACATCATCCCATCAAAGCCACCGGACTACTACCCCTAATATCCCACATCATCCCGTCAGCCAGAGCCACTGGACTACAACCACTAATATCCCACATCATCCCGTCAGCGAGAGCCACCGGACAACTACCACTAATATTCCACATCATCCCGTCAGAGCCACTGGACTACTACCCCTAATAATCCACATCTTTCCATCAGCCAAAGCCATCGGACTACTACCCCTAATATCCCACATCATCCCGTCAGAGCCGCCAGACTACTACCCTTAATATCCCACATCATCCCGTCAGCCAGAGTCACCGGACTACTACCCCTAATATCCCACATCATCCCGTCAGAGCCGCCAGACTACTGCCCCTAATATCCCACATCATCCTGTCAGAGCCACCGGACTACTACCCCTAATATCCAACATTGTCCCTTCAGCCAGAGCCACCGGACTACTACCCCTAATATCCCACATCATCCCGTCAGAGCCGCCAGACTACTACCCTTAATATCCCACATCATCCCGTCAGAGCCACCGGACTGCTACCCCTAATATCCCACATCATCCCATCAGCCAGAACCACCAGACTACTACCCCTAATATTCCACATCATCCCGTCAGAGCCACTGGATTACTACCCCTAATAATCCACATCATCCCATCAGCCAAAGCCATCGGACTACTACCCCTAATATCCCACATCATCCCGTCAGAGCCGCCAGACTACTACCCTTAATATCCCACCTCATCCCGTCAGCCAGAGTCACCGGACTACTACCCCTAATATCCCACATCATCCCGTCAGAGCCGCCAGACTACTGCCCCTAATATCCCACATCATCCCGTCAGAGCCACCGGACTACTACCCCTAATATCCAACATTGTCCCTTCAGCCAGAGCCACCGGACTACTACCCCTAATATCCCACATCATCCCGTCAGAGCCGCCAGACTACTACCCTTAATATCCCACATCATCCCGTCAGAGCCACCGGACTGCTACCCCTAATATCCCACATCATCCCATCAGCCAGAACCACCAGACTACTACCCCTAATATTCCACATCATCCCGTCAGAGCCACTGGACTACTACCCCTAATAATCCACATCATCCCATCAGCCAAAGCCATCGGACTACTACCCCTAATATCCCACATCATCCCGTCAGAGCCGCCAGACTACTACCCTTAATATCCCACCTCATCCCGTCAGAGCCACCGGACTGCTACCCCTAATATCCCACATCATCCCATCAGAGCCGCCAGACTACTACCCCTAATATCCCACATCATCCCATCAGAGCCGCCAGACTACTACCCTTAATATCCCACATCATCCCGTCAGAGCCACCGGACTACTACCCCTAATATCCCACATCATCCCGTCAGCCAGAGCCACCGGACTACTACCCCTAATATCCCACATCATCCCATCAGCCAGAGTCACCAGACTACTACACCTAATATCCCAAATCCTAACTTCCATACCCGGTATCCATTTAAGAGGGAAGATGTGCCTTCAGGATGGAGGATTTGTGATGGGGATATGGGCAGGGAGGGGGTGATTCATTTCTGTCATGTGCTGTCTGTTCTTTTCTGGGGGGCAGACAATGGCTGGGAGCTTATGTTCCCGGGGATATTAGATTTTTCCCACCATGGCAGTGTCTCCTGAGGTGTTGTCGTGGAGAAAACTATTGCTCATAGCAACCAATCACAGCTTAGCTTCTTTGCTTAGTGATTGGTTGCAAGGAAAACTGTTGCTCATAGCAACCAGTCACAGCTCAGCTTTTTTTAAACAGCTCTGGTGAAATGAAAGATGCTTTGTGATTGGTTGGTGATACATATATAGTCCACAATCACGGAGAAGCAATTAAATTTATGGTCTGGTTCATACTGGGAGAGAATCTAGTATCTACATGGTCTATCTCCTCATATGTTTCCCTTTATTATCTTCAGTAATTGTATTATTACATTGGAATTTTATGATATTACATTACCTCATCTTCTCTCCGTTGAGATTCCTACAATATCGGATCTTCGCAGTGGAGATCTTCAATATAAGAGAATTTTCCTGATTGACCCATCAAAGATGAATGGTAATAGGGACAAGATGGCGGAGAGGATATTACACCTCACCCTAGAGATCCTCTTCCGGCTTACTGGAGAGGTGAGAGATTCTGATGATGTCACATTACATCATTCTTATCTATGGGAATAACAGATGGATAGAACTGGAGAGGTGAGGACTCTGGAAATGTCTGTAGTGAGATTTATGACTGTGACTCTTCATAACCAGGATTACACAGTAGTGAAGAAGACCTCTAGTGAGTGGTATCGGGACCCTGGGTCTAAGGGATGTGGAAGACCCCTAAGCCCAATCACAGAGCTTCCACCTCACCTCCTGATTCATGAGGACATCAATGACCAGAAGATCCTAGAACTCACCTACAAGATGATTGAGCTGCTGACTGGAGAGGTAACACTACTGGGAATGATGGGACATTATACAGTCGGGGCAATGACTGTGTCATTGTATATAACATTAAAAAAAACTTGGCCCTCGGATTGAAGATCTGCAAAACAAAGTTACTTTTATTATTGCAATCAAAATGTTGAGCGTTTTCGGTCTTATATTCCGACCATCCGAACTGATTGCTGGAGGTTAGGAGAAGAACGTGCATACAACCGCGTTAGTGCATGCGACGTGCGTCACTTAGGGAAGGCCTTCAATAAGTGACGCACATCGCACGCACTAGCGCAGCTGTATGCATGTTCCTCTCCTAACCTCCAGCAATCAATTCTGATGAAGGTCTGAATACAAGACCGAAAATGTTCGACATTTTGATTGCAATAATAAAAGGGAACTTTATTTCACCGTTCTTCAGTCCGAGTGCCAAGTTTTTTAATGTTACATACGGACTGGATACCCTACTTGTGCACCATTTGCTCTGACTAGGAGTGCCGTGTATTACCTCTCGTCATTGTATATGTCAGGTTCCTATAAGGTGTCAGGATGTCACCATCTATTTTTCTATGGAGGAGTGGGAGTATTTAGAAGGACACAAGGATCTGTACAAGGACATCATGATGGAGGTTCCCCAGCCCCTCACATCACCAGGTAATAGACAGGACTAATTACACACAACCTATAATTATCTGTATGTAAAGAATGAATTCAGTCCCTGTATGTGTTTCCTCCAGTTCTATCCAGTAAGAGGACAACACCAGAGAGATGTCCCCATCCTCTTCTTCCACAGAACTGTAAACAAGAAGATCCTAATGTTCCTCAGGATCATCAGGTAGATGGAGAGAAGGTGTCATGAGATCTCCCCTATGATGTGTAGACGGCTGTGAAGGTCTTGTGCTCAGCCTTGTTTTATCCACCAATATTATATGTTTTATACTTGTGTAATAAGAACGGTGGAGATGGCAGGATTAGAGCTGATCATAGATGTGACTTCTCCATCTGTCTGTGACTTTTACAATATTTGTTTCAGGGTGAAGATCTGACCCATATTAATACTTCAGAGATATATATAAGAAGTAATGAGCTGTG
The DNA here is from genome assembly GCF_039654945.1 of Dendrobates tinctorius. Lineage (NCBI taxonomy): Eukaryota > Metazoa > Chordata > Amphibia > Anura > Dendrobatidae > Dendrobates > Dendrobates tinctorius. The sequence continues at coordinate 16,326,259 of NW_027361822.1, forward strand.
TAAAGAGGAGATTACTACATTTGACTACCCAGGTGAGTAGTTACCACTAACTGTTGAGAAATCATAGATTCTACTCAGTCACTGGCTGGTACCATAGGAATTATAAAATAAAAAAGGGAGATGCCAGCGCTGCTTGTGGTCAGAATGCAATAAATAAAGTGCATATGCACATATTGATTTCTAACTGTATTTCAAAATGAGACACTTAGCAAAAAATTGATCAATTATTTGAGCCACCCTGCATATGGGGCAGTCCTGCTCTACATTTTTTATATTCTCTGTGCCATTACGGCCTCCTAAATGTATTAAAAGCAAGATCATATTAGATGCAAACTGTACCTGAAGCGTTTCTGAATCACTCCCACGAAGCCAGAAAAGGCGAACGCAGATAAAGGTTGACCAGGTCCGGACATAGACATTTCATGTTTAAATTCCACACTGCCTGACCAGCACCACAGATGAAGGGTGATACAGGCTCAGACACAGTTGCACAATCAAACAGAGCCTGGGGCAGGGCAGGGCTGCTGTGTGTGTGCACAGCAGCCTAGATCAATCACAGTGAACACAAAGAATGGCGAACATAACCCAGCGTGCTCAGCAAAGTGGTGGTCAGCCACAAACCAAAATCAAATAAAAAAAAGGGGAGAAGCCAGTGCTGTTTGTGGTCAGAACACAAATAAAGTGCATATGCACATATTGATTTCTAACTGTATGTCAAAATGAGACATTTAGCAAAAAATTGATCGATTATTTGAGCTACCCCGCCACATCACGGTATTTTAATATGGGGTAGTCCTACTCTATATTTTTTATATTCGCTGTGCAATTACGGCTTCCTAAATATATTAAAAGCAAGACCATATTAGATGCAAACTGTGCCTGAAGCGTTTCTGAATCTCTCCCATGGAGCCAGAAAAATCAAACGCAGATAAAGGTTGACCAAGTCCGGACATAGACATTTCAGGTTACCCACACTGCCTGACCAGCACCACAGATGAAGGGTGCTGTGTGGAGGTTAAACCTGAAATGTCTATGTCCGGACATGGCCAACCTTTATCTGCGCTCGCCTTTTCTGGCTCCGTGGGAGTGATTCAGAAACGCTTCAGGCACAGTTTGCATCTAATATGGTCTTGCTTTTAATACATTTACGAGGCTGTAATGACACAGCGAATATAAAAAACGTAAAGTAGGACTGCCCCATATGAGTATGCCTTGGTGTGGCGGGGTGGCTCAAATAATTGATCAATTTTTTGCTAAATGTCTCATTTTGAAATACAGTTAGAAATCAATATGTGCATATGCACTTTATGTATTGCTTTCTGACCACAAGCAGCGCTGACTTCTCCCTTTTTTTATTTGATATTGGCTTGTGGCTGACCACCACTGTTGCTGTGCGTGCTGGGTTATGTTCGCCATTCTTTTTGTGTTCATTGTGATTGATCGAGGCTGCTGTGCACACACTCAGCAGCCCTTCCCTGCCCCAGGCTCTGTTTGATTGTGCACCTGTGTCTGGGCCTGTATCACCCTTCATCTGTGGTGCTGGTCAGGCAGTGTGGAGGTTAAACCTGAAATGTCTATGTCCGGACCTGGTCAACCTTTATCTGCGCTCGCCTTTTCTGGCTCCATGGGAGTGATTAAGAAACGCTTCAGGTACAGTTTACATGTAATATGGTCACGGTTTTAATTCATTTAGGAGGCCGTAATGGCACAGCAAATATAAAAAACGTAGAGTAGGGCTGCCCCATATGACAATGCCTTGGCGTGGCGGGATAGCTCAAATAGTTGATCAATTTTTTGCTAAATGTCTCATTTTGAAATGCAGTTAGAAATCAATATGTGCATATGCGCTTTATGTATTGCGTGCTGACCACAAGCAGCGCTGGCTTCTCCCTTTTTTTTACCATGGAATTATGTGGAGCTGATGAATGTAAATGCTTTTAATATTACTAACAATTCTGTTATTTCTCTGTTCCTAAAAAGGGAAATATTAATCAGCAACATGATAACCAAGAAATCTCTTGTTTCTCAGTCCCTGCAGACATTTATATATACACATATTGTATATTTAGGTTTTATGTGATATTTCAGTATTTTAAGCTTTTAACTATTGTCATGGTTTCACCTAAATATAAAGTTGTGTTCCCATGATTAATTGGAACTATCTTAATAATTCAATAATACATGACACTAAAAAGTGTTTTAGTATTGTAAGATAGCTCTGACTGTATGTGTTGGGGGACACTCGCTTGGCAACGGGATGTAGGCATACAGGAACGTTTTCTCTCTTAAACAGTCCATGCTGTTTATTTAGACTCAGCATAAACCACTGTAGGCCATGTTACATATCGCAGACCTAACACATAGTCCATAACAATTCATAGTACACAGCTTTAAGTTGCAGTCACTAAACACGCTGGACTTCTCTTTGTCCAGTTACCGTGGACGACCGCACACCGTGCGAATGTCTCTTTCACAGTTTTACTCATGACACACAACATTAGATTGCAGTCTCTAAACACGCTGGACCTCACTTCGTCCAGTTACTGTTGGCGATCGAACAGTTCATTAACTGACTCTTGTCAGTGCACACAGTCCCCCATACTCTGGGTTACCTTCCTGGAGCTCCACTCCACACGCTGACTCCCTGTCAGTCCCGGCTTCTAGGGAAGCTGCCTAACTGGGATCACTGTCCCGGACGATGACTTGTTCCAGAGGCCAAACCCGACAGTCCAGACCCTCAGAAGGACGGTAGCTTCCCCAACACAGTTAGCCATCACAGGCTCTGCAGGTACATGGTGTAACCCTGTGCTTTTCAGGAATCTGATCCACTCGTAAGAACTTCCAACACAGAGATCAACCAGGTACATGGCCTCACCATGTGCTTTTCAGGAATCCGGTCCACTCACAGGACCTTCCAACACAGAGACCTGTCCTCTTTCAGGACCTTGCAACACAGAAACATGTGACCAAACCACAGTAACATGTAGCTGAAACCACCCGCATAGGTGGAAGGTGTGTGTCGTTAGCCACTCCCACCCAGCTCTACGGCTAACCCTGTAAGCCCCCCTTTATAAACAAAAACAAGGCTCATGGAACTACAGGTCCCAGGTAAATATTTCCAGCTTACATTGCAAAGGACCTCCTCCTCTGCAACACATTTACAACAATGCCGGTGACTGTCTCACATACCCCCCCCTTCCCCCTCTGTTCAAACTTGTGGGCTTGAACACTTGTCATAAACCAGGGGCCCCGAGATCGGGCACCCATGTCACCTTGCCCTACCAGTCGAGAAGACCATCTCAGTCAGTTTTGACCGTCAGTTCCTGAGACATAGTCCATCACTGTAACTTCCTGTCTGTTCACAATGCACGGTCGGACAAATCGGACTTTGTCACCTCACGTTTCAGAGTCAATCTGTTAGGCTTCCCCCGCCCATAGAGGTCTGTATGTAGGCCTTGAGCTTCAGCCCTTGAGTCACAGTCTGTCTGTGTCACCAGATCATTTTTAGTAACCACATTTCTCAAGTATTCTACTTTAACCGATCTTTCTCTCCATGACCGCCTCCAGCAGTTGGTGCGGTCACGAGACTCGCTTACAGTCGAGCCTACTGTCTGGTCTGAGTCTGACCCCTCTAGTACGTTACACGGGCTACTGTCCAGGTCCCTCAGCTTTGTACTGAGAGTAGGACTGCCAATTTCAGATTCTCATCATCATTGTCTTGCTGAACTACCAAGGCCTCTTCTTGCAGGATATCTTTCGCTGTCACTCTGCTGGCGAATTTCTCTATCGCCTTTCCTAATTAGAGAACAGTTATGCCAACTCTCTTTTTCCTTTTTCCCTAGCCTCCGTTGTCGTAATTCTATTCTTTCCCCGGTACCTTGGGTTCAAGGCGGCTGCCATCTTCCACTAATTTGGCGCAGCAGTCCTGTAAGGCGCAGTCTTTCAAGCCTTAACTGCTCTATCTCTGTAACATCCCTGCCGGCATTACTGCATGGCTTCCCATCTTACTCACCACTCCAGGCCATGCTGTGAGTTCTGTCCTCTGCTGGCTCCATGCTCTGGGCCTCATGTCCTTGCTTGCTGTATGCTTAGGGCGGCGGCCACAGCACTTCCTGGTTCTTAGAGACAATGTGCACCTTCCTAAGGTGTCCCCAGCCAATTGCCAAGAGGCCTCAGGTACTTAAGGCATCCCCACCCATTGGAGGGTGCCTGAGCAACGATTTCTCTCAGTCAGTGCCTTGTTGCTGAGTTACCAAGTCCTGTCCTGTTTTACGCCTTCTCTGGGGGCTGCATTCCCAGACCTGTTACTGTGCTATATTTGTCTTGTGTATCCTGCCTCCCTGAGGGCTACATACTCAGGCCTGTATTTGTTCACGTGTCCGTTCTTGTCTGTACTGTGTCCTATTCCTGTTCCTTATCCCGTACCTGACCTTGTCTGAACTAAGTCCTTTAACTGTGTCCGTTTGTATCCCGGTCTGTTGTCTTTCCTATCCCGTTGTGTTTCCTTTTGCTCTTGCTCCGCATCCTGCGGTTCTGCTCTTGCTCCGCATCCTGCGGTTCTGCCCTTGCTCCTCATCCTGCGGTTTTGCTCTCGCTCCGCACCTTGCGGGTTCTGCTCTGCTCTCGCTCAGCATCTTGCGGGTTCTGCTCTGCTCTCGCTCCGCACCTTGCGGGTCTGCTCTGCTCTCGCTCAGCATCTTGCGGGTTCTGCTCTGCTCTCGCTCCGCACCTTGCGGGTTCTGCTCTGCTCTCGCTCCGCACCTTGCGGGTCTGCTCTGCTCTCGCTCCGCACCTTGCGGGTCTGCTCTGCTCTCGCTCCGCACCTTGCGGGTCTGCTCTGCTCTCGCTCCGCACCTTGCGGGTCTGCTCTGCTCTCGCTCCGCACCTTGCGGGTTTGCTCTGCTCTCGCTCCGCACCTTGCGGGTCTGCTCTGCTCTCGCTCCGCACCTTGCGGGTCTGCTTTGCTCGCGCTCCGCACCTTGCGTTTCTGCTTTGCTCTCGCTCCGCTTCCTACCTGTTCCTGTCCCTCCAGTCTGAACTGGTTCCTACCTGTTCCCACACACTACTCATACCTGTTTGTGTACTTGTCCTTCCCGAATCAGTTCCAGCTTCTCCAGTCTGAACAGGTTCCTGTCCCTTCTGAGTCAGTTCCTGTCCCTTCTGTCCGAGCCTTGCCCACTTGCCTGAGTGCCAGCCGTGCCTGTCGACAATTGCCCGCATCTATCATAGTGTTCTGTTCCCCAGTGGGATCAGCTGCTACAGCCCGACACCGCCCTGGAGTGGTACCTGGCAGCTACCTGCCGCACAAGTCTGACCTCATCATCAGAGGCTCCAGCGAACACCAAGGTAGCTGCTTAGTTACGCCCCTTCCAGGATAGTCTGGTTTGTGGCACAGTGGGGCACACCCCCATGCTCGCGCCAACCAGTCTGGGCGCGAGCGTTACAATCTCCCTTAGGTACGCCACACAATACTCCAGCAAAGCCAGTACATCCAGTACATTTCCAAGACTCTCCGTACATAGAACGAAGAATGGTACTATACCCTTTTCCCTGGGTATCTGGTCTTCATGGTTAGCTGGAATTCTTAACTTCACCATCTCTTGCATGGCTCGACCATTTACCCCAATGACTTTCTTCACCATAGGAATAGGCACCTGTATTATATCTTCCAGAAGACTCTGAGCTTACCTCACATGTTCCAGCCAACCAAGCAGCGTTTTCAGTCCTCAACTGGATCATCCATTTCGTTTGCACACATCTCCAGTGCAGGTCACTCAGGACAGCTACTCCCTTCGCTGTGACACCAGTTGTGGATAGTACCACTAACTGTTTAGTTTCCGGGTCCAGTACACCCTACACTCCCCCACAGCCTTCTTGAATTCTTCATGCATAGACTCCCTGGCACACACCTCTCTCAGGTCTTCAGGTACACCTATCAAGCTTTTAAACAGGGCAGTCCCTTTCTCTTTTGCTGTCATAAGACCATCATTCTGTTCGGCTCTCAGAGCCATTTGCTTCTGCCTGTCCCCTGCTTCCGCCTGACTGGCCTAGATAGACATCTGCCGCTCCATCTTCTTCAAGACTGCCGCTTTCATCAACTGGCTTTATTCTAGGTGACCTCTGAGCTCGGACACCTCTTTCTCCAAGGCACCCACTCGGCACTCATCAGCCTGTCTCCAAAGTTCCTCTTGCTTCAAACAGGCTTCTACATTCTCCTTAATTCTCCTTAGCTCGCTTCTTCCAACCTCGGGATTGGTTGAGCTTCAATCATTCGAGGAGGTATCTGCTTCACGCCCCGCTTCTTTGGTGGCTTACTCAAATTCTGCACCCTCGGTCTTCATCGGGGACTCGGCAATGTCAACTTCAGCCCTCTCTTGAGTCTCTACAGTGACAACTTTGACCCTCTCTTGAGGCTCAGCCATGTCACCCTTAGCTACGTCCTGATTCTCTGGGACTTCAGAGAACTCCAGCTCCTCTGCATCAGGTCCTTTGGAGCCGTCACCATCTTCCGTCATGTAACTAAAGCTTGTTAAAGGGTCGACATTGACTTTTAGGATTGCTACTTCCAATAGGTGGCACTAGAGTTCTAGTCCTCTTCCTCTCTGAAGAGACAATTTGCATATTTCCCAGAGGAGCATTGCGGCTTTAAGTGTCCTCATCTCGTCATTGTCCGCAAAGAGAAATTATACTTCTTGGATATCGGTCAGACACCTCTCACACAGCCAAACCAGATCTCACACTTTGCACTGACGAGGGGCAGTACCCCAAGACACAGTGTCTGCAAATTGAGATTCTGGTTTGGTTTTTATCCTAAGTCATGTAACTAAGGCTTGTTAAAGGGTCGACATTGACTTTTAGGATTGCTACTTCCAATAGGTGGCACTAGAGTTCTAGTCCTCTTCCTCTCTGAATAGACAATTTGCATCTTCTGTCATCTCACCTTTTTCTGTCACCACAGATGCGAGTCTATGACCGGTCTGTTCACCGTTACCGTTGTGGATTCTCGCTCCACCAGTGCTCTCCAGGATTCCTTCTACTACCGCGCCCTCCACCGACCGATCATCAGACTCCAACCTAGCGGTTGCTAGGGGCAATATGAATGTATTCACTGTCCTTGTATAGTCTGGAAGAGAATCTACATCTTGAACATAAGCACATGACACTACCTTTTCTTTATTCATATCTTCACAAGGTGCAACTGCTCCAACCTCTTTGTGCCCTTTACGTCTCCGGTGATGGGAGGACTTGCCCTCCTTGTGGGGCCCTTCCTTACTGTACTCACTTTCTTTCTTAGAGCCACAGTCACCCTTGGAGTCTGTATCACACCCCACAGTATGGTGAACCCTCAAGTTGCTCTCTATCTGGGTGTCAGCTCCACTCTTTTTATCTACCACATCACTATCAGTCATACTGTGATACACTTCAGGTGACGTCAGGTCAGTAAGTTGGGCAGACGCATCCTTTTCTCTGTTCACCCCTACGTCTAACCCGTCAATTTTGGGAAGTGTTACTGCCTTCATGTACGCGACTCCATCATCGATGAGTCCTCCATCCTCCTGCTGTAGAGGAATTCCCTTCTCCCACACATCTGAGAACAGCTTAGAGTCCCGGCCTATTATTACCAGACAAGATAAATTCGGAACTATAGCGACATCCTGTCCTTTACTGTCCAAGGCCGTGTCGAGAATCACCCTGGCCACTGGATAGTCCTTAGTACCCCCATGGATGCAAGTGATCCCGACCTTCCTATTGGGTATTACAAATCCCTTGGGCGCAACCCTCACTAGAGTCACCGAGCTCCCAGAATCTATCAGTCCGACCATATCCTCTCTGAACATCTGCAGGGCACACTCGTGTGGGTAGTTCATATAGCAGACTGGACATACATAGTACAATTGCCCCAGGCAACCATCCATCTGTGCCACCCCTTTAACTTTGGGATGCTCTGCCCCCTTTTGGGTAACTACCACTCCCCAGGACTCTGCCCCTTTTGGGCCATTATCCCCTTTAGGGCCACCAACCCCTTTTGGGAGTCCGCCCCCTTTTGGGCAACTACCCTACTTTTGGGATACCACCCCTTTTAGTGACAGCACCCCTTTTAGGGACAGCACCCCTACTTGGGGTACACCCCGTGGACCCTTCACAGTACTCTCAGGCCCCAGTTCACACAGTACACCGTTATCTCTCTGGGCTTGCACTGGCCCTTTAACCCCTTTGCGACATGTGCCGTACTAGAATGGCGCATGTCACATCTCCCCCTTTGAAGTGGGCTCTGGCGGTGAGCCCACCTCGAAGCTGGGACATGTCAGCTGTTTTAAAAAGCTGACGTGCCTGCAATAGCTGCAGGCGGAATCGTAATCCACCTGCGACTATTAGCTAGTTAAATGCCACTGTCAATGTCTGACAGCGGCATTTAGCAAGTGCTTCCGGCCGTCGGGACGGAAATACGCGCACCGCTGACCCTGTCACATGATGGGGGGTCATCGGTGTGTCGGCATAACAACTAGAGGTCTCCTTGAGACCTCTATGGTTGTTGATGCTGGATTGCTATGAGCGCCACCCGGTGGACGGCACTCATAGCAATGCAGTAATTCAGCTACATAGAGGCGATCTGAGCATCGCCTCTATGTAGCAGAGACGATCAGGATATGGCAGCTTGCTATTGAAATATGCCAAAAGCTAAAAAAAAAAAAAAAAAAAAGTTTTAAAAATGTTTAAAAAAATGCAAAAGTTCAAATCTCCCCCCTTTTGCCCCATTCAAAATGAAACCATAAAAAAATCAAAAAGACACATTTGGTATCGCCACAATCAGAATCGCCAGAATTACGTTTTTTTGGGGTCGCCTCGACATTGCGTTAAATTGTAATAACGGGCAATCAAAAGAATGTATGTGCAATAAAATGCTATCATTAAAAACGTCAGCTCGGCGCACATAAAATAAGCCCTTACCCAACCCGAGATCACGAAAAGTGGAGACGCTACCGGTATCGGAAAATGGCGCGATTTTTTTTTTTTTTTTTTTTTTTAAACAAAGATTTGAATTTTTTTTCACCATGTAGATTAAAATGAACCTAGACATGTTTGGTGTCTATAAATTCGTAATGACCTGGAGAATCATAATGGCAGGTCAGTTTTAGCATTTAGTGAACATGGTGGAAAAAAAAAAAAAAAAAACAAGTGTGGGATTGCACTTTTTTGCAATTTCACCATATGTGGAATTTTTTTTCCCATTTTTGAGTACACAAATATCGTAAAACCAATGATGTCACTCAAAAGTACAACTCGTCCCGCAAAAACAAGTCCTCACATGGCCATATTGACTGAAAAATGAAAACATTATGGCTCTGGGAAGAATGGTATTGAAAAACAGAAATGCAAAAACGAAAATGGGCTCCGGCGGGAAGGGGTTAAGACTTAGTAAGACCTGGACCACCAATGTCCTTTTACACCTCACCAGCTCCTGCTGCAGCCACTGGCTCTCCTGGCACCTCTCTGCCAGGCTTTGTTCGGCTCCGCAAGGCTCTGCACGACTCTTTACAGCGAAGCTCTGCCCCACTTTGTCAGGTTTTGCACCTCTCTGCATGGCTCTGTACCACTCTGCACGGCTCCGTGGACCTCCGGACGGCTCCGCGGACCTCCGGACGGCTCCAGCCAACTTCGTCACCCTGCCGAGTTACAGCCAGAAGCTTGTAATCTTCGTGGACCCGCCAATCCACAGCAATCACCTCCACACGTGCTTCTTGGACCATTGCCCGCTTTCTCCACCATATGTAAGATAGAGCTCACTGTATGTGTTGGGGGACACTCGCTTGGCAATGGGATGTAGGCATACAGGAACGTTTTCTCGCTTAAACAGTCCATGCGGCTTATTTAGACTCGGCATAAACCACTGTAGGCCATGTTACACATCACAGTCCTAACACACAGTCCAAGCACTTCGTAGTACACGGTTTTAAGTCGCAGTCACTAAACACGCCGGACTTCTCTTTGTTCAGTTACCGTGGATGACCGAACACTGTGCCAATGTCTCTTTCACAGTTTTACTCCATGTCACACAACATTAGATTGCAGTCTCTAAACATGCTGGACCTCACTTTGTCCAGTTACTGTGGGCAACCACACAGTTCATTAACTGACCCTCGTCAGTGCACACAGTCCCCCCATACTCTGGGTTACCTTCCTGGAGCTCCGCTCTACACGCTGACTCCTTGTCAGTCCCGGCTTCTAGGGAAGCTGCCTAACTGGGATCACTGTCCCGGACGATGACTTGTACCACAAGCCAAACCCGACAGTCCAGACCCTCAGAAGGACGGTAGCTTCCCCACCACAGTTAGCTGTCACAGGCTCTGCAGATACATGGTCTCACCCAGTGCTCTTCAGGAATCTGGTCCATTCGCAGGACATTCCTACACAGAGACCACCCAGGTACATGGCCTCACTATGTGCTCTTCAGGAATCTGGTCCACTCGCAGGACCTTCCAACACAGAGACCAGTCCTCTTTCAGGACCTTACAACACAGAAACATGTGGCCAAATCACAGTCACTTTACGTAGCTGAAACCACCCCCATAGGTGGGAGGTGTGCGGTTAGCCAGTCCCGCCTAGCTCTTTGGCTAGCCCTGTAAGCCCCCCCATTATAAATAAAAGTAAGGCTCGTGGAACTACAGGTCCCAGAGCAATATTTCCAGCCTACAGCGCAGAGGACCTCCTCCTGTGTGACACATTCCGGCCATTTACAATAAGTGCCAGTCACTGTCACACAGTATGTGGCTGTATTTGTCGCATATTTTACCTTTTATTGAATTTGAGTTTTGCTTCATCCCCTGTAAATGTTTTATATACAAAAACTTAAAAATACCAATGTAATAAAACTATATCTTACATAAATAAAAATAATCAATTTTATTCTCGGCAGGTGACTCTATCGGGAGTTCAGAGGGACATATAATAGCTTTGGATTTTAAACAAGAAGATCATGGTATCACAGAAAATGCATATGAAGAGCAGGCAATTATCCCAGATACACAATCAGCCCTTCACAGCGTAGATCTATCATCTAATCCTTATCAACAAATCCTATCTCCTCATTCATTACAGACTGTGATGTCATGTTTAGAATATGGATCATGTCTTAACTGTCAATTGAAACTTATAAGATATGAGGGAATGCACAGCGGGGAGAAGTCCTTTTCATGCTTAGAATGTGGGAATTGTTTTTCTCGGAAACCAAGGCGAAAAACTCAAACTGGGGAGAAGCCGTTTTCGTGCTCAGAATGTGGAAAATGTTTTAAACAGAAGGCATATCTTGCTATACATCAGAGAATTCACACTGGGGAGAAGCCGTTTATATGTCCAGAATGTGGGAAATGTTTTAACCAACAAGCACATCTTTTTGTGCATCAGAAAATACACACAGGAGAGAAGCCATATTCATGCTTCGAATGCGGGAAACGTTTTTCTCAGAAATCAAAACTTATTGACCATCAAATAACACACACAGGTGAGAAACCATTTTCATGTTCAGAATGTGGGAAATGTTTTAAACAAAAGTGGAGCCTTGTTACACATCAACGAACTCACACAGGGGAGAAGCCACACTCGTGCACAGAATGTGGGAAGTGTTTTAATCTAAAATCAGTTCTTGCTAAGCATATGAGAAGTCACACAGGAGAAAAACCATATTCATGTTTAGAATGTGGGAGATGTTTTTCTTGGAAATCACATCTTGTTGATCATCAAAAAACTCACACAGGGGAGAAACCATTTTCATGCTCAGAATGTGGTAAACGTTTTTCTCGGAAATCAAATCTTGTTGATCATCTAAAAACTCACACAGGGCAAATATCATTTTCATGTTGAAGGACCAATCTGTTCTGATGCTCAGAATGTGGGAAATGTTTTAACCAAAAATCATCTTGCTAAGCATCAGAGAAATCATGTGGGAGAGAAGCCATTTTCATGTTTAGCATGAGCAAAATGTTTTTCTAGGGAACCAAATCGTGTTAAAATCCAAAATATTTAAACAAGCGAGACTCCATATTTATGTCCTGAATATGTCACATGTTCTACAGCTATCTACAAACTGCTTAGTAGAAATAATTGATACGATGTGACCCTGAGTGTAGAATTTTTAGGAATTCACTGAACCTGGTGAATCTAAAGAATTTGGTGAATATTCTTAGCGCAAATCGGCATAACTGTCCGCCAATATATTACAGAATCAGCTAGAAAAGGCTCCCATAACCTTGGTTTTGGCAGTGTGGTCTCGCCCATAAATTTTTGCAGTTCTCATATGTCGTGCCCAGCCAAAGTGAAGGCATTATCATAGCCTGTATAAAATCAGAAGCAGGGAATGCAGCTATCATTTTGTTGATAATCTGGATAGTTAGAAGACCTCACAACTTAGCCATAGAGAAATTGGTGGTAGTGATAGATCACAGTGGTTATAGTGCTGCTGCATTTCATGCAAAAGCAAATTATGGACACTACTTATTTTTAAACCCATATTATTAGTTAGATTTAACGTACATGGTGGGCCATTTAATGGATACACCTAAATAAATGGTTGGTGACCCAGATCGGCGCACCGAATTTGCAGAATGGGCAAATTAAAAATTGAAATGGGACCCTCAGTTTACACAGACTATTATTTTCAGTGATGAGGCTTTTTTGGGTGGGCCATTTATATGGATACACCTAAATAAAATGGGAATGTGACAGTTTTCTTGCATAGGGTGTCTTGCATTGAAATCTGCTGCAATGACCCGGGTGCTGCATTCACCAGACATCAACACAATTTCTACCCGCTCCTCACGTCTGTGATATGTTAATGGCTGTAAACAAAGAGAAACTTGTAAATAACTCATGAAAGAATAATGTTACGTTAAAACCAAGCACACCATTTTCTTTCTTGTGAAATTTTCAATAAGTTTGATGTGTCACATGACCCTCTTCCCATTGGAAAAAAATAAAGTTGGATACAAAATGGCTGACTTAAAAATGGCCGCCGTGGTCACCACCCATTTTGAAAAGTTTTCCCCCTCCCATATGCTAATGTGCCACAAACAGGAAGTTGATATCACCAACCATTCCCATTTTTTTTTTAGGTGTATCCATATAAATGGCCCACCCTGTACATGTACGCCACACCAATTCTGCAGCTGTTGTGTTTTAAACATGCCATCTACATGGCATTTCTTAGTCTATTCCTTTTGGTGAAGGGGGAAATGTTTTTCAAAACTGACAAAAGTTAATTATAGTGTAGTAAAAAAATATATCATAAAAGAAACAAATGGCAATTAATGAGAAAATGTAAAACAAAAACAAAACCTCTCATGGCATCTAACAATTAAGAATGTGGGAGTCGCAATACTCCTTGCTCCAGCTGTCCGGGCAGTATTACTACTAAACAAAGGTGATAATTCCCTTCCTTTGTGTACAGCAAGCATGTTAATGGAGAGGAATTGTGGGATGGGAAGACCTATAAGACACAGTACTCATCTTATTAGAGAAGAATTATGTTACTTCTGCCAGTGACACCGTCAGATTGAATTCTGTCACTGACATCTCTCTCTGTGTTCTGATCTTTAATCCCTATAGCCACAATTAATTTAAATATTTCACCGCTTCTTACAGTAGATGTTTTGCATGAGATGAAAAGTGTTTTTTGAATTTTGGTGGAGGACTCCATGTGTAGCTCTGGTGGTGGTGATGGTAGTAGTGGTGATACTGGTAGCCATGCTGGAAGTGGCAATTTGGTGGTAGTGGCATTCTCATTCAGGGCAAATCTAGTTGTGGAAATCAGGATGGGGCATATTGTCATGCCCTCATATTTACATGAAAAAACACAGGGATGTAACAAAGGATCATGGAAGAACAACTTCTACATTTTCACCACTCCCCTGGAACTTTTGGGGACCGTCAGGAACAATATATCAGGCAAGATGGTGGAGCACAGAAGAAACAGCAGCAGATGGAGGTGGTGGCATTGAATTTTCACAGGCACGGGACAAGACCAACAGTCCATGTGAAATTAATGTTGACGACTATACTAGTTATGAAGACCAAATGTCGCACAGGAGGTTGGAAAATGAACCAAAGGGATCTTCGTTCATGCTGTCGAGAATGGCAACACAACATGCTCGATTTGCTTGTGAGCTGAAATCCGTATAATCAGAGATGACTATTAAGTAGCCATGCTTTTAGTTCCTTACTATAAAAGATAAATGGGGAGTTTTTCTAACTTCTGAAAGGTGGTCAGAATTGATGTGATGGCAAGATATGCTGTCTTCCCTGAGCAAATGGACCAGATGTTTTATTAGATGCTGCGCCAACGCTGAGCTCTAATTAGATCACCTATAGAATGTGTCTGTCCTCTTTGTTCTATTCGTTTTCCTGCCAAGAGTCACGATTAGAGATGATCGAATATGTTCGGGTTCCCTCTTATTCGGCAAGCTATAGCGCTTGCTGAATAAGCTGCAGAGGGATCCCGACTTCCTGGATCGCGCCGGCTGAACAGCTGATTGGATCCGCAGCTGCATGTGTCGCGGCTGTGTGACAGTCACAGCACATAAGCAGCCACCAGAATACAGTCCGGCATGCACAGGACAGAAGGACGATCACGAAGATGCTGCTGCGGCCAGGGTTGTGAGTATGGCGGCGTCACCACATTGGGGAAGGAGAGGAACCATGTGGGGGCGCCAGGCACAGACATTACAACCTTATTCCAAAAACCCACTTTCTGGTTTTCAAAGCGTCCACTCACATTCTTAGTGTCAGTATGTGTATCCAATAAACACCTGCCTTCAGTTTGCACCAAACATCATCCTTATGGACGATGTTCAGCAATGGCAGCTGGTCCTTCTAGCATTGATTGGTTCAATATTTCCGCTCAGTAAATCGTGCAAAAGAGGTTTCCAAAGGCCAGGATACAATAGATCCACCAAGCTTGTAGCAAACAAACATGGTCTACGTATTGGACATATGTTAAATCTATGTGGGTGTGATCAAATATTCTATTAACAAGCAGCAGAAGAGGCCTGAGAGTCCCTCATTTCTACTTTTATAGGGTCAGTGTCTTGCAATACGAACATCAAAGTCTAGAGGGAACCCTTAGCCACGATCTTCTAGCTAGTGAATTATTTTATTAGGGATTCACCTAAAACTAAGTGCAAGTTGGATAATTATATCCAAACAAGAACTGGTCCACAAGCTGCATCTGATGGTCACCCACACAGGAGACAGGCAATAAGAGGTCTCCTGGTATCTTGTTCTGAAGTTAAAAAAATAATACATCTCACCCACATAGGTTTTAAATGTCTGGTACCTAGGCAATATTTGTTTTTTTTACAAGCTTGGTGGTTTTATTGTATACTAGGTTGTTTTTTCAACCTCTCCCGCACACCTCACTTTACAGAAAGATTGAACCAATCTGCGCTAGATAGACTAGATGCTGTTGCTGAACATCATCCACAGAAGGGATACCGCTACAGTTTGAAGACCAGTTTTAATTGCATACACATTTTGAAACTCAAAATGAAATGAATGTGCTATTTGAAAATCGGAAAGTGAATACGTTCCACGGGGAGGGACGTAAATGACATGGAGCCACTCTATAGGAGCCTAAAGTGCTGACAAAATGCTCCCTTGTTGGTTTTACAGTAATAGTCCCATCAGCCGCCGCCTGCTGTCTCTTTTATTACTTAAATGTAACTCTCGTCATTCTCCCCTGCTTGCGCCGATCGCTGACAAAGCAGGAGAGAATGATGAGAGCTGTGTTCAGCACCAGGCGCCGATGCGTGTCACATGAATGACATCCATGTGTGATGTGTGTATTCACGTGTGCTGGATGTTTTATGGCCTGTGCTGACATTAACCCCTTCCTGACATCCGACATACTATCCTGTCCATGGGACCCGGGCCCCTATGCCCATGGACGGGATAGTACGTCTACCGCGATCAGCGGCGCCCACGTGGTGAGCGCCGCTGATCGCGGCCGGGTGTCAGCTGATTATCACAGCTGACACCCGGCACAATGTGTCAGGGGCGTCACGGACCGCCCCCGACACGTTAACCCCTTGCACACCGCGATCAAACATGATCGCGGTGTACCGGGGGTTAAAGGGAAGCATCGGCAGGGAGGGGGCTCCCTCCGTGCTTCCCTGAGCCCCCCACGGCAGCGCAATGTGCAGCGCTGCTGCGGGGGGCTCCTTTCCTGCAGGCCTCCGAATCCAAGATGGCGACGGGGGCCTTCGGGGGCCTGCAGGAAGCTGGCTTCCTCAGTGCCTGCAAAGCGCAGGCATGAGGAAGCCTTCTGCACTGCCTGTGACAGATCGCTGATCTGTCAAAGTGATCTGTGATGTGACAGATCAGCGATCTGTCACAGGACAGTGATGTCCCACCTGGGACTATTTAATAAAGTTAAAAAAAAATAAAAAAAGTGTTAAAATAATTTAAAAAAAATCGCCAAATAAATAAAAAAAAAAAAAAAAATATTCCCCCAAATAAATCCATTTTTTGGAAATAAAAAAAAAAACAATAAAAGTACACATATTAGGTATCGCCGCGTCCGTAACGACCCGCCCTATAAAACTGTCCCATTAGTTAACCCCTTTAGCGAACCCCTTAAAAAGTAAAAATAAAAAACGAAGCAAAAAATAATGATTTATTATCATACCGCCAAACAAAAAGTGTAATAACGCGCGATCAAAAAGACGCATATAAATATCCATGGTACCGGTGAAAACGTCATCTTGTCCCGCAAAAAACGAGCCACCACACAGCATCATCAGCGTAAAAATTAAAAAGTTATAGCTCGCAGAATAAAGCAATGCAAAAATAATTATTTTTTATATAAAATAGTTTTCATTGCATAAAACCGACAAAACATAAAAAAACGACCTAAATGAGGTATCGCTGTAACCGTACTGACCCGAAGAATAAAACCGATTTATCAATTTTACCGCACGCGGAACGGTGTAAACGCACCCCCCCAAAAGAAATTCATGAAACGCTGGTTTTTGTTCATTCTGCGTCCCAAATATCGGAATAAAAAGTGATAAAAAAAAGTCACGTGCCCGAAAATGGTACCAATAGAAACGTCAACTCGTCCCGCAAAATATAAGACCTCACATGACTCGGTGGGTCAAAATGCGGAAAAATTAGAGCTCTCAATGTGTGGTGATGCAAAAACTATTTTTACAATAAAAAGCGTCTTTTAGCGTGCGACAGCTGCCAAATATAAAAACCGCCATAAATAGTAAATCAAACCCCCCGTTATCACCCCCTTAGTTTGGGAAAAATAATAAAATAAAAAAAAGTATTTATTTCCATTTTTCCGTTAGGGCTGAGATTAGGGTTAGGGGTGTGTTGGGGTTTGGGTTGGAGTTAGAATTGGGGGTTTCCACTGTTTGGGCACATCAGGGGCTCTCCAAATGCAACATGGCGTCTGATCTCAATTCCAGCCAATTCTGAGTTGAAAAAGTCAAATGGTGCTCCTTCCCTTCCAAGCTCTGCCATGCGCCCAAACAATGTTTTACCCCACATGTAAGGATATCAGCCTACTCAGGACAAATTGCAAAACAATTTTTGGGGTCCAATTTCTCCTGTTACCCTTAGGAAAATAAAAAATTGGGGGCAAAAATATCATTTTTGTGGAAAAAAATGATTTTATTTTCACGTCCGAGCGTTATAAACTTCTGTGAAGCACTTGGGGGTTCAAAGTGCTCACCACACATCTAGATAAGTTCCGTGGGGGTCTAGTGTCCAAAATGGGGTCACTTGTGGGGAGTTTCAATAGTTTAGGTACATTAGGGGCTCTCCAAAGGCAACATGACACCCGCAGAACATTCCCTCAAAGTCTGCATTCCAAAACGTCACTACTTCCCTTCCGAGCCCCGACGTGTGTCCATACAGTAGTTTTCTCCCACATATGGGGCGTCAGCGTACTCAGGACAAATTGGACAACTTTTGGGGTTCAATTTCTCCTGGTACCCTTGGGAAAATAAAAAAATTGAGGACTAATTGATCATGTTTGTGGAAAAAATACGATTTTTTTATTTTCATGCCCTGGCATTATAAACTTCTGTGAAGCCCGTGGGGGTTCAAAGTGCTCACCTCACATCTAGATAAGTTCCTTAGGGGGTCTAGTTTTCAAAATGGGGTCATTTGTTGGGGGTTTCCACTGTTTAGGTACATCAAGGGCTCTCCAAAGGCAACATGACACCCGCAGACCATTCCATCAAAGTCTGCATTCCAAAACGTCACTACTTCCCTTCCGAGCCCCGACGTGTGCCCATACAGTAGTTTTCTCCCACATTTGGGGTATCAGCATACTCAGGACAAATTGGACACCAACTTTTGGGGTCCAATTTCTACTGGTACCCTTGGGAAAATAAAAAAATGGTGACTAAAAGATCATGTTTGTGGAAAAAATACGAATTTTTTATTTTCACGCCCGGGCGTTAAAAACTTCTGTGAAGCACTGGGGGGTTCAAAGTGCTCACCACACATCTAGATAAGTTCCTTAGGGGGTCTAGTTTCCAAAATGGTGTCATTTGTGGGGGTTTCCACTGTTTTGGTACATCAGGGGTTTTCCAATCGCGACATGGTGTCCGATCTCAATTCCAGCCAAAAACGTCAAATGGCGCTGCTTCCCTTCCGAGCTCTGCCATGCGCCCAAATAGTGGTTTACCCCCACATGTGGGGTATCAGCGTACTCAGGACAAATTACACAATAACTTTTAGGGTCCTGTTACCCTTGGGAAAATAAAAATTGGGGTGAAAAGATCATTTTTGTGGAAAAAATATGATTTTTTAATTGTACCGCTGTACGTTATAAACTTCTGTAAAGCCCTTGTGGGTTCAAAGTTCTCACCACATATCTAGATAAGTTCCTTGGGGGGTCTAGTTTCCAAAATGGGGTCACTTGTAGGGGGTTTCCACTGTTTAGGTACATCAGGGACTCTCCAAACGTGACATGGCGTCCGATCTGAATTCCAGCCAATTTTGCATTGAAAAAGTCAAACGGCGCTCCTTCCATTCTGAACTCTGCCATGCGCCGAAACAGTCGTTCCCCCCCCCCCACATATCAGGTATCAGCGTACTCAGGACAAATTGCACAATAACTTTTGCAGTCCAATTTCTCCTGTTACCCTTGGTAAAATAAAAAAAATTGAACCTGAAGTATTTTTTTTGTGAAAAAAAGTTGATGTTCATTTTTTTTTTAAATATTCAAAAAAATTCCTGTGATGCACCTAAAGGGTTAATAAACTTCTTGAATGTGGTTTTGAGCACCTTAAGGGGTGCAGTTTTTAGAATGGTGTCACTTTTGGGTATTTTCTATTATGTAGACCCCTCAAAGTGGCTTCAAATGTGATGTGGTCCTAAAAATAAAATGGTGTTGTAAAAATGAGAAATCGCTGGTCAACTTTTAACCCTTATAACTTGCTAACAAAAAAAAATTTTGGTTCCAAAATTGTGCTGATGTAAAGTAAACATGTGGGAAATGTTAGTTATCAAGTTTTTTGTGTGCCGTATCTCTGTGATTTAAGGGCATAAAAATTCAAAGTTGGAAAATTGTGAAATTTTCAAAATTTTCGCCAAATTTCCATTTTTCTGACAAATAAACGCAAGTTATTTGAATGAAATTTTACCACTAACATGAAGTACAATATGTCACAAGAAAACAGTGTCAGAATCACCAGGATCCATGGAAGCGTTCCAGAGTTATGACCTCATAAAGGTACAGTGGTCAGAATTGTAAAAATTGGCCCGGTCATGAACGTGCAAACCACCCTTGGGGGTGAAGGGGTTAAAAAACAGACATATTAGCGTGTTTTGCCCGCAGACATATGGTCCGTGGAAACACACTGACGTGCACAGATCCATTCACTTGAATAGGCAAATAGTGCTCCGTTCCTCCTCAAGTCTCTCCACATGGCTAAGTAGCACTGTACAGCCACATATGGGGTATTGCCACATTTGTAGAAATTGTGGAACACATTTAGTTGCCATTTTTGCCCACTTGTGTGAAAATGTAAAATCTTTGCCTAAAACAAAATTTTGGTGGTAAAAATGTATTTTGTCCTCACTGCACAATGGTGTAAAATTCTGTGACACACCTGTGGTGTCAATATGATCACTGCACCCCTAGATGAATTCATTGAGAGGTGTAGTTCATAAAATGGGGTCACTTATGGGGGGGTTCTGCTGTTTTGGCACCTCATGGGCTCTCCCAGTGGGTCATGGCACCTGCAAACCATAACCGTAAAATCTGGCGCTCCTTGCCTTCCAAGCTCTGCCATGTGCCCAAACAGTGGTTTACCCCCACATATGGGATATCAGTGTACTCAGGACAAATTGCTCAATAACTTGTGGGGTCCAATCTCTTCCGTTACCCTTGGGAAAATAAAAAATTGGGGCGAAAAGATCATTTTTGTGGAAAAAAAGATTTTTTTTTACGGCTCTACATTATAAACCTCTGTGAAGCACTTGGTGGTTTAAAGTGCTCACCACACATCCAGATAAGTTCCTTAGGGGATCTAGTTTCCAACATGGTGTCACTTGTGGGGGCTTTCCAAACGCGACATGGCGTCCGATCGTAATTCCAGCCAATGCTGCGTTGAAAAAGTAAAATGGCACTACTCCCCTTTCAAACTCTGCCATGCACCCACACAGTGGTTTACCCCCACATATGGGGTATCAGCATACTCAGGACAAATTGCACAACAACTTTTGGGGTCCCATTTCTCCTGTTACCCTTGGGAAAATAAAAAAATTGGATCTGAAGTAACTTTTTTTGTGAAAAAAAAAGTTAAATGTTCATTTTTTTTAAACATTCCAAACATTCCTGTGAAGCGCCTGTTGGGTTAATAAACTTCTTGAATGTGGTTTTGAGCACCTTGAGCGGGTGCAGTTTTTAGAATGGTGTCACTTTTGGGTATTTTCTATCATATAGACCCCTCAAAATGACTTCATATGTGATGTGGTCCCTAAAAACAATGGTTTTGTAAAAATGAGAAATCGCTGTTTAACTTTTAACCCTTATAACTTCCTAAGAAAAAAAATTTGGTTCCAAAATTGTGCTGATGTAAAGTAAACATGTGGGAAATGTTACTTATTAAGTATTTGGTGTGACATATCTCTGTGATTTAAGGGCATGAAAATTCAAAGTTGGAAAATTGTAAAATTTTCAACATTTTCTCCAAATTTCCATTTTTCTCCACAAATAAACACAAGCACAAAGAAATTTTACCACTTTCATGAAGTACAATATGTCACAAGAAATAAATTTTGAGAATCACCAGAATCCATGGAAGCGTTCCAGAGTTATTACCTCAACAAAGGACAGTGGTCAGAATAGTAAAAATTTGCCTGGTCATTAAAATGCAAACCACCCTTGGGGGTAAAGGGGTTAAATGATGAAAACACGGTTTATACTCAATCTTTTTCCATATAACTATAAATCAGTCTGCTCTACTCTGACATGGTTCCTGCAGATTGGATGGGAATATTCATGGTGACTGGTTCCCTTTTATAATGTTAAAGTGACCTCAATGTGTGTCTAAAGTGAAATAGATGATAACCAATAACCTGTTTAATTTTACATTACACGGTCAGTCTTCTTATGCTATTAAACATAAAAGAAGCCCAAAAATTATCCTCTTATAGTGGCAGATGTCTGTTGTGAAAGCTATAACATTTCTTGTCCATCCACATAACCCATGAGAAAGCAATGGCTTTTAACAAACCATACAAAAATTATCCCTTTTGGGAGCAGGAACAGATTTTTATGTGTGGAAAATGAAGTAGCAATGACTTTTTAACAAGCCTTCCAAAAATTATCCCTTTTTTGGAACAGTTATAGGTTCTTTATATGTATGGCTATAGAACACAACACATAGTGAGGAGATGTCTGACTGTTGATTGGCATTGGCAGCAGCACAGAATAGAATGTGATGGACAGGCAAAGAGATGATTGGCTGTATAAGGGCATCAACCATGGTAACAACATAGTATAGATATAGGACACAATGGAAAAGCAGTAGAGGTGTAGGACCATAGCGCCCAATTGTCCCGTATTCAGCAGAACTGTCCCGATTTGGTGTCTCAGTTCCGCCACATCAGGGCTTTGACCCGGGCATCTACTACTTGCTTTTCTCTGATGCCATCATCGGGTTGGTCATCCTCTGGGGGTGTGGCTACATCTCTGCACCAACATAAATTAAATTTTAATATTCAGTTCTGCTCCTGTGATTGGGTCTCCCCAAGGCAACTCTGAGCCACAGCCCATAATGATAAACATAGGAGAATTTGGTTATCTTGACCTGTATTGCAGGCAGTGGACCCAGAAGCAAATTTTACATGCTCATAGAGATATATTGTATATAGCAATGTATTTCTGTGTTCGCTGAACACTAGAGGTGAAGAAAAAGTCTGATTTTCTTTTGTTCCTATAAAATACTAAAAACCATAAAAAGCAAATGCAAAAATGTATTTTTTTGTGTGAAAAATATTTAGAGTCCTCAGTGGTTGATACCTTTTAATGGCTAACTGAAAAGATGGTAACACATTGCAAGCTTTCGAGACTTCTCAGGTCTCTTCATCAGGCATTGACTAATGCAACATCTGAAGAATCACATATTTATGCACAGCACAGCACAGAAATAACGCAATAGTTAAGAAAAGTGATGTGAAGCAGAACTATCATTATGGGAGAGGGATAACCAGTTGTGGCCATAAATATTGGAACAGTTCATAGATAAGGAGTGTGAAAGTTTTATTGTCCTCTGATTGGGGTCTCTTAATGTGTTGTGATGCCCCCACAAGGTCTGAGGAGAAAATGCCTTAATTGATGTAAAAAGACATAAATCCATGTGACACATTCATTCCTACACTGAGAGTGTCAAAGGTTGTCATGAGTTTATACTCCCAGACTCTTCTGTCTCTCTGAGATTTTGGTGCGAACATCTGCAGAAAACACAGTATTTCTGCAATGTGTGAACACAACCTTACACACACAAAAAACATCGTATAGTGAAGCTACATAAAGATGAGATAGTTCTGGCTCTTACGACTGTGAATACCCCTAAAGAAGCCAATCTTTCTGGTGACACGCATTGGGCACCCCTTGTGCCCTTGCCTCCTCCTCTTCTTTGTAGTACCTTGCCATGTCCCTATAGGATTCTTTTCATCTGGGTACATGTAGTATGTTGATCTACACAGCTCCTTTTAAGGCTTTTGTTATTTGCAAGCCTACCAGGTTGCCTATTCTGTGGGTGCATATTGCTACACCAGGCTTCTTTTCTTGCAGCCAATACTACTTGGCTGTCACTTGTCACCAGTCTGGGTGTTGTTCACTTTTGTCTTAGTGGATTACCCCCTTTTTCAACTTTATGGTTTACATGTCATTTTTCCATTGGTGTTTGTGGACCATTTATTTTGTCCTATGATGTTTATCTAATCGGGTAGTACTACTGGTTGTGTCAATTTGACTACCACATGTCTATATGTTCTTTAGGTTTGAGAATTATTAATCTCTACTGGAGTGTTGGTAAGGGCACAGCCCTATTGTGGGCTACTGTGTGTGTTTGTCGCTACATGCATTTTTGTATGCATTTTAACATGTTTTTAATTTTGCAGTTCTAATGTGGTGTTTTGTTTAATAAAAATTGAAGTGTTATTATAATAAGGATTGTTGTGCTATTTTATTGGTGATCCCTGTCAGTTGCATGCTACTTTTCTCCTCTCTCTGTTCAACGACTGTGAATGAAGCAACCAAAAATAATCCACATGTCCCAACTAGAGATGACCATGACGTACTGATGACGTTGCCCCAGCCTTCGCTAATCAAAAGCCACGCTGGGGACGCTGGAAGATAAGAGATTTGCGTCGTTCCTCCAGCCACCAGGTACCACTGACCTGAATGCTGGACCAGAAACCCATGAATCCAACTGCTCATGTCAAGTTTCAACTGTCCCAGAAACAGCGGACAGTGCCATATTTAGGTCTACACCATGCAGTCTCAAGTGTATCCCTCACTGCCACCGCCTCTCAGACATCTCCTGCCAGAGGGGAAAGACATGGTAAATGAGCTTGGAATGTGGTGTGGCAGTGCATAATTTCTCCCTATTTCTATTCTTGAGAGTTGAGCGATATAGTTGAACTAACACTGGCAGCCCCAGAAACAGCAGCAGCACAAACTAAATATATAACAATGGACTGGCAGGAGTTGTTTGGCTGTTTATTGGCACTGGCAGCAACTGCACGGCATGATAGTCAGTAGATGTGTGGGTGTGTAAGGTCAACACTGGAAGTCCCAGCAGCAACTCAGTATAGACAGAACATGATTGACGGGTTGGAGATACTCAGCTGTGTGGCAACACACACAGCAACAAACACCATATACAACATGTTTGGCAAGACAGACAGATGTGTGACTTTGTAGAACCAGCAGTTGACACCCTGGTAGCAGAAGTGCAGTATAGATAGAACAGTGGGTGCACACCATTATATCCAGGATACCATGGATATTCTATGAAAGCTCTCAGCTTTGGGTCCATTTTCAGAGGACACAATACTTTCCACTATGGATGTAGCGTCTCCTTACTCTAACATTCCTCATAAGGATGGGGTCACTGCATGCAAATGTTTCCTTCAAAAAACAATCTGGTCACGGAACCAGCTCTGCAATTTATTAGATTTGTGCTCGATAATTACTTTTCTTTTGGGCACGATTTATACCTGCAGTGTATGCGCAGCGCCATGGGAAGAGAAATGTCACTACAATATGCTAACCTGTTTACGGCTAAACAAGAAGAATTTTTATCTTGTTCTATTAAACCTCTAGTAAACTTTTGCTACATTGATTGTGAGGATACAGCATTGTATCTTAATTAACCAGATGTCACAGGCGAGTTAGATGCTACAGACAGTTGCTCTGCGTTTGGCATTGCAGACACCTTCTTAATCCTTCTGACTTTTGGACCCAGTGACAACCTCCCTTCAGCTCTAGTTGACACAGTTGGACCTGGGTGTATATAGACTCCCAGTCTGCTTCAGGGAGTCACCGGTGATATTCACATTTCCCCTTGTGAAAACTTGGAGCGATAGCAGTTGGCTGTCTCTCTGGTGCTGTTGAAGGACGTTTGGTGTTACCTTTCTGAGTCTACTCAAACTAAGTTTTTTTCCCCCTTGTTTTTCTACCTTCTCTTTAGTGTACAGTGGGGACTGACCAGTGCTAGTCCCCCTTCCCTATTCAGGGCCTAGCTCTAGGGATACACAGGGCTTAGTTTCCCATTCTGTGATTGATATGGAACCAATATAGGGACGGTGGGAAGGCAGGGTGCTATTAGACCTGCCTAGGGGTCTCCACTTCATTTTTCCTCAGCATTTGGGCGTCTTTCCCCTCTTCCCCTTGTGTTGCACCTAGTCTTCCCACACTGTGCGTGACAGTTTGTTGGCATTCAAAACAGGACAGCAGCCAAGACATCATGGCTCCATCACAAGGGACACAGATTTATCATTCTACAGGATGCCAACCTCGGGGACTTCGGCCCCAGTTGGAAGAAAACATCTGCTCCATTGACCATCGCGAATCCATGGATACATTTGGAGAAAGCCAGGATTATGACCCTCTGGTCAATTGGCTTTGTACTTGAATGGACTGTCAGCTCCCTATGCTTGTCGATACCTCCTCACTGTGTGCTTGCCAAAGGTGGGGTAATCGGCTCTGAAAGATTTGAAGTAACAGCTGCTGTTATCATCGAGTCAGCAGAAGAGTGAGACTCTGTAATGTGCACCATCTATGGGTATTTTGCTGGGACTATTCTACATGTTATCTGCTTGTTTTGTGGTTAAATAAAGTATGGCCACACTGTTTTACCCTCACCCTGCGTTGTCTGAGTAGCGTTATGCCCACGTTAAAAGGAGAGCAAACATTTGGTGAGATGATCCCTGGTCCATGCGGTTTCAGCTAGCAGACTGGGGCACCCGCCGACCCCGTGTCTTCACATTGATTAACTGCTAATATCCTGCACAGGCTCAAAAGATGATCTGCTTACCTTCCACAACTCTATTAAGCTCACTCTCAACTTTTCTAAATTTGAAATACATTTTCTGGACATGACTATATACAGCATAGACAATACCATACAAACATCACCATTTATTTACAGGGATTCAGGTAAATCTCAAGCCATGGTGACTTGATGGATGAACGCTTTGTAGGAAGATCAATCATATCCAAGCCTAGATAGATCCACCAGGGTATTCTCCGCTGTTATCTTGATTATATCAAACCATCGGTTGCTGGTCTTCTTCTTTGCCTTGTTCCTTCAGCATGATAACCTAGATGGAACAGCTTTCATCCAAAATACACAAGAAATTCGTAATCTACAGTCAAGTTTTGATTTACATTTGGATCTGTTCTGACAATAAGGAAAGAAAACTACATCTGCTATCACTGAGGAATAAATTCCTACAAAAAGAATACCATCCACTGGTCATAGATGAACAGATCCACAGAGCTACAAGGATCCCAAGAAGATGCTTCCTGGACAACAAACAGGGAGTATAATAGGGCGACTCTTGTAGTCACATACAACCGCCACATGTGCAACCTAAGGAAGATTGGTGCTGATCTTCAACAGATATTCCACAGGGCACAGACTGAAAGAAATATTCCCAGATCTACAACTTTTCTCTTACAAACAGCCCTTTAATTTAAGGAATCTCCTCATCTGAGATGTCATCTCATCACCATAAGAGAAGGGCACATTCCCCTGTAACAGTTAAAACTACAGCACATGTATCCACATATTATCAACAAATATAGTCTGCATACCCATCATAAATCAGGACTATAAGGTCATGGATGTCTTCTCATGTACATACTCCATTGTGGTGTACATGATACAATGTACAAGGTGCCTTGGAGGAACCTATACTAAGGAAATCATGCAAAAACTACAAATGAGAATGAATCTACACATGCACATAATTAAGAATGAGCTCAACATGGATATGGGAAAACATTCCTCTGTACGACATGATAGATTTAAAAGTTTTAATACTGAAAGTTAATTTTAATCACGACAGAGAAAAATCTGGGAATTCAAGCTGATAAGGACATTCAAGTCTTTAACAATAGGACTCAATCTAACACCTGGATTTATGTCTCACTACATGGACACACCATCACCAGACCAACTCCAGATCACTAAACGAACACTCCCACCACCTCTCCCTTTGTAGCAACAACCTTAGTTTTATTTCCTTGGTTTATCTTAGGAGGCATCACCCTTTCCACCCCATGCACAAATGACCTGTTGCAATATCTCTTAAATGTTTTACACTTGCTCAGTAATTCATTTGTAAGCCTACCTGAAGAAGGATCCTCTGTGCTAAGAAGGCTGAAAGTATAACGTTTCAAGTTAGCCAATACAGAGATCACTCCTATAATACCTTTGTCTTTTTTTGAGTATAAAAGTATTTACTTGTTTTTTCCCTTAAATTAACATTGAAAGTGAAAATAAAAAAAAACTTTCTAATATATTTTATGAAATAAATCTGTTTCTTTATTCTCTTGGACTGATTTTTCACTCTCAATTGATAAAATCTGTCTTTTGCGAGACAGATTTTCACATTACTGAGGATAGGTGATGTAATAATATATATTAATGTATTCATCAGTGACAATAAAATTTGGCTACTTCTGAATTTAATTATGGGTGACATCAATAATATATCATAACGGATAATAACACCAATCATTTAATATATTGTGTGGTAGAGCGGCTCACTCAGCTGGACACAGAGGTAGAAATGGAACACTGTTTCTTTAAGAACGTGCTTGGTTTATTAAAAACAGTATGAACCAAGCTGGGAAAATAAACCCAGCTCTCTGAGCAAAACAAAGAAAGCAAAAATGCTGTACACAGTCCGTATGTTTGCGGGGAGCTGCACACTCTGCAGCACCACAGGTTCAGCCACAAACCACTGGAAAATCCTCTCTCCAGCCCTGCTGAACCAAGACTGTCTCTGGATCCCAGCTATTTAAGCCCCAGACCATGTGACTCCTCCACATGACTGTGACATCACACAGGTCCTGTCAGCACACGGCGGTACCGGCTCTGCAGGTGGAGATAAGGGGACATCCACCCACTCTATGGATGTCCACATGAAAGCCAGTCATTTTAAGAAACTTAGGTTAATCCTTACAACATCCTGGAGGAAAATACTCTGGGTTTCACATCACTGACGTCATTAAGCTTAGTGACTCATATCTCCCTTCCAGTACTTTACCAGTGACTTTGTCACGAGATATTGACCCTATACTAGTATCCAGAGGACGACTCCATTCTAGGGATGAGTGAACGTGCTTGAATAAGGTGTTAGCCGAGCATGCTTTTGTGCTAATAATATGCTTGCGTCCCCGAGGCTCCATGTCTCAGGGTTGTTAGACAGCCGCAACCCATGCATCCTGTTTGTTAGGCAATCCCTGAATGTGTTGCGGCTGTCGAACAGCCATGAGACATGCAGGTGCGGGAACTCAAACATAATAAACATTCACTTAGCACCTGACCATGCTTGGATAACACCTTATCTGAGCACATTTAGCTCATCATTACTCAGTTCCTTTGGAAGTTGGGGTTTTGGTGGATAGACTTGCACACAGCACAGTGAATTTGAAGTTTAGATTTTTAATATTAATGTCAGTGGAGTTTTAGTCTTCTAATTAGAAATCATCCAGACCTGAATAAGTAAGATAATTTGTTCTTTATTGATCACGCCGCCATGGAGAATGACAGCCGCACCAGATGTGAGCAGTCACCTGTCTGCCCCAATACAGATTCTTTGAGTTTAAATAGAACAACAGAAGGGCGTTCAAAATACAAAGTTTGCAAAATAGTACATACTAGCTGAAGAGCCCAGGTATAGTAACCAACTACAGTTAGTTATAACAAATTATAATGATTATATCTATCTATATCTATATCTATATAAAGCGGAGTGTAGAGCCACACCCACTCTGCATAGCCACATTCACTATAATATCCCACATCATCCCGTCAGCAAGAGCCACCGGACTACTACCCCTAATATCCCACATCATCCCGTCTGCCAGAACCACCGGACTACTCCCCCTAATATCCCACATCATCCCGTCAGCCAGAACCACCAGACTACTCCCCCTAATATCCCACATCATCCCGTCAGCAAGAGCCACCGGACTACTACCCCTAATATCCCACATCATCCCGTCAGCCAGAGCCACCGGACTACTACCCCTAATATCCCACATCATTCCGTCAGCCAGAACCACCAGACTACTCCCCCTAATATCCCACATCATCCCGTCAGCAAGAGCCACCGGACTACTACCCCTAATATCCCACATCATCCCGTCAGCCAGAGCCACCGGACTACTACCCCTAATATCCCACATCATCCAGTCAGCCAGAGCCACCGGACTACTACCCCTAATATCCCACATCATCCCGTCAGCCAGAGCCACCGGACTACTACCCCTAATATCCCACATCATCCCGTCAGCCAGAGCCACCGGACTACTACTCCATATATCCCACATCATCCCGTCAGCCAGAGTCACCGGACTACTACCCCTAATATCCCACATCATCCCGTCAGCCAGAGCCACCGGACTACTACCCCTAATATCCCACATCATCCCGTCAGCCAGAGCCACCGGACTACTACCCCTAATATCCCACATCATCCCGTCAGCCAGAGTCACCGGACTACTACCCCTAATATCCCACATCATCCCGTCAGCCAGAGCCACCGGACTACTACCCCTAATATCCCACATCATCCCGTCAGCCAGAGCCACCGGACTACTACCCCTAATATCCCACATCATCCCATCAGCCAGAGCCACCGGACTACTACCCCTAATATCCCACATCATCCCGTCAGCCAGAATCACCGGACTACTCCCCCTAATATCCCATATCATCCCGTCAGCCAGAGCCACCGGACTACTACCCCTAATATCCCACATCATCCCGTCAGCAACAGCCACCGGACTACTACCCCTAATATCCTACATCATCCCATCAGCCAGAGCCACCGGACTACTACCCCTAATATCCCACATCATCCCATCAGCCTGGGGTCAGAACCAGAGCGCTGATTGGAATGATCCTAACTTCCATACCGGAGATCCCTTTAAGAGAGGCCTGGGGTCAGAACCAGAGCGCTGAGTGGATTTGCCCTGACTTCCATACCAATGATCCCTTTAATAGAAGCCTGGGGTGAGAATCAGAGCGCTGAGGGATTTACCCTAACTTCCATACCGGAGATCCCTTTAAGAGAGGCCTGGGGACAGTACCAAAGCGCAGTTTGGATTTGCCCTCACTTCCATCCCGGGGATTCCTTTAAGATGGGCCTGGGGTCAGAACCAGAGTGCTTAGTGGAATTGCCCTAACTTCCATACCAATGATCCCTTTAAGAGACCCTGGGGTCAGAACCACAGCTCTGAGGTCCTAATTCCATACCGGGTATCCCTTTAAGAGAGGCCTGAGGTCAAAACCAAAGCGCTGGATGGATTTGCCCTAACTTCCATACCAATGATCCCTTTAAGAGAGGCCTGGGGTCAGTATCAGAGCGGTGAGGGATTTGCCCTAACTTCCATACCAGAGATCCCTTTAAGAAGAAGATGTGCCTATGGAATGGAGGATGTGTGATGGGTATATGGGTACGGGAGGGGGGATTCATTTCTGTCATGCTCTCTCTGCTCCTGTCTGGGGGGCAGACAATGGCTGGGAGCTTATGTTCCCGGGGAAGCTAGATTTCTCCCACCATGTCAGTGTCTGCTGAGGTGTTGTCGAGTGGGAAAACTGTTGCTTATAGCAACCAATCACAGCTCATCTTCTTTTAAACAGCTCTGGTGAAATCAAAGATGCTTTGTGATTGGTTGCAAGGAAAACTCTTGCTCATAGCAACCCATCATGGCTCAGCTTCTTTTAAACAGCTCTGGTGAAATGAAAGATGCTTCCTGATTGGTTGGTGATACACACATACATACATCCACAAAAACCTTTACCATAAAGGACTTCCCAGCATGCATAAAGTACAGGGGCATGTGAAATACATAGACCAAAAAGTGGATACAAAGGATCCTGAACACACCACTCACAAAGAGAGATATATCATAAATAAAAAATAAAATAGATTGTAAGCTTGCGAGCAGGGCCCTCATTCCTCTTGGTATTTGTTATAATCCATGTGATTATTGTTATGCTGTAATGTCTATTCTCTGTACAAGTCCTCTCTGAAATGTAAAGTGCTGCGGAATATGTTAGCGCTATAGAAATAAAATTTATTTATTATATTATTAAGGATGTGTGATGGGTATATGGGCACTGGGCTATGGGATGGAGAATATGTATGATGGGTATATGGGCACGGGACTATGGGATGGAGGATGTGTGATGGGTATAGGGGCATGGGACTATGGGATGGAGGATATGTATGATGGGTATATGGACACGGGACTATGGGATGGAGGATGTGTGATGGGTATATGGGCATGGGACTATGGGATGGAGAATATGTATGATGGGTATATGGGCACGGGACTATGGGATGGAGAATATGTATGATGGGTATATGGGCACGGGACTATGGGATGGAGGATGTGTGATGGGTATAGGGGCATGGGACTATGGGATGGAGAATATGTATGATGGGTATATGGGCACGGGACTATGGGATGGAGGATATGTATGATGGGTATATGGACACGGGACTATGGGATGGAGGATGTGTGATGGGTATATGGGCATGGGACTATGGGATGGAGAATATGTATGATGGGTATATGGGCATGGGACTATGGGATGGAGGATAATTATAATTTGCTATAATTAACCACAGTTAGTTACTATGCCCGGGCAGCGCCGGGCTCCTCAGCTAGTACTATATATAGATACATACATAAAAGAAAGGACTTTATTACAATTATAACAATTAACAATAATAAAAGTTGAATTTTATCAATTTAGTCCACTATAGTCACTGATCTTTTAGAATTAGTGGACTCCTTGAGTTTAGCCATGCTGCTATTGGAGATAGAAAGATGTCCTTTTTTGGAATTTGATGTTTGGATCGACACTGTTACACGGAGCCGCCCTGGCCTGGCGGATACAAGTCCAAATACACAGTAATCTCCAGCAATCTCAAGCAGGAAAGTAAGTATAAAAATTATTCCTTTTTTTCTTTCATTAAAAGAATATATTACAGGCAGTGGATACCCCAGTGGATGATAAAAAATCAGACGCATTTAAATTCAGAAGAGTCTTAATCCGCACACCCTGTACACACACACTCCGCTCCATACACCTCGTACACACACGGCTCTGCTCTGTACACCTCGTACACACGCGGCTCTGCTCCGCACACCTCGTACACACTCGGCTCCACTCCGTACACCTCGCACACACACGGCTCTGCTCCGTACACCTCGTACACACGCGGCTCTGCTCCGTACACCTCGTACACACTCGGCTCTGCTCCGTACACCTCGCACACACACGGCTCCGCTCCGTACACCTCGTACACACACGGCTCCGCTCCGTACACCTCGTACACACGCGGCTCTGCTCCGTATACCTCGTACACACTCGGCTCCGCTCCATACACCTCGCACACACGGCTCCGCTCCGTACACCTCGCACACACACGGCTCCGCTCTGTACACCTCGTACATACGCGGCTCTGCTCCGTACACCTCGTACACACGCGGCTCTGCTCCGTACACCTCATACACACGCGGCTCTGCTCCGTACACCTCATACACACGCGGCTCTGCTCCGTACACCTCGTACACACACTCCGCTCCATACACCTCGTACACACACGGCTCTGCTCCACACACGGGGCTCTCCTCTGTACACGTCATACACACACGGCTCTGCTCCGTACACCTCGTACACACGCGGCTCCGCTCCGTACACCTCGTACACACACGGCTCCGCTCCGTACACCTCGTACACACACGGCTCTGCTCTGTACACCTCATACACACACGGCTCCGCTCCGTACACCTCGTACACACACTCCGCTCCATACACCTCGTACACACACGGCTCTGCTCCACACACGGGGCTCTCCTCTGTACACGTCATACACACGCGGCTCTGCACCGTACAACTCGTACACAAGGGAATCCGCTCCGTACACACAGCTCAGCTCCACACACGGGGCTCTCCTCTGTACACGTCATACACACACGGCTCTGCTCCGTACACCTCGTACACACGCGGCTCCACTCCGTACACCTCGCACACACACGGCTCTGCTCCGTACACCTCGTACACACGCGGCTCTGCTCCGTACACCTCGTACACACTCGGCTCTGCTCCGTACACTTCGCACACACACGGCTCCGCTCCGTACACCTCGTACACACACGGCTCCGCTCCGTACACCTCGTACACACTCGGCTCCGCTCCGTACACCTCGTACACACGCGGCTCTGCTCCGTATACCTCGTACACACTCGGCTCCGCTCCGTACACCTCGCACACACGGCTCCGCTCCGTACACCTCGAACACACACGGCTCCGCTCTGTACACCTCGTACATACGCGGCTCTGCTCCGTACACCTCGTACACACGCGGCTCTGCTCCGTACACCTCATACACACGCAGCTCTGCTCCGTACACCTCATACACACGCGGCTCTGCTCCGTACACCTCATACACACGCAGCTCTGCTCCGTACACCTCATACACACGCGGCTCTGCTCCGTACACCTCGTACACACACTCCGCTCCATACACCTCGTACACACACGGCTCTGCTCCACACACGGGGCTCTCCTCTGTACACGTCATACACACACGGCTCTGCTCCGTACACCTCGTACACACGCGGCTCCGCGCCGTACACCTCGTACACACACGGCTCCGCTCCGTACACCTCGTACACACACGGCTCTGCTCTGTACACCTCATACACACGCGGCTCCGCTCCGTACACCTCGTACACACACTCCGCTCCATACACCTCGTACACACACGGCTCTGCTCCACACACGGGGCTCTCCTCTGTACACGTCATACACACGCGGCTCTGCACCGTACAACTCGTACACAAGGGAATCCGCTCCGTACACACAGCTCAGCTCCACACACGGGGCTCTCCTCTGTACACGTCATACACACACGGCTCTGCTCCGTACACCTCGTACACACGCGGCTCTGCTCCGTACACCTCATACACACGCGGCTCTGCTCCGTACACCTCGCACACACGCGGCTCTGCTCCGTACACCTCGTACACACGTGGCTCTGCTCCGCACACCTCGTACACACGCGGCTCTGCTCCGTACACCTCGTACACACGCGGCTCCGCTCCGTACACCTCGTACACACGCGGCTCCGCTCCGTACACACGCGGCTCCGCTCCGTACACCTCATACACACACGGCTCCGCTCCGTACATACACACACGGCTCTGCCTCGTACACCTCGTACACACGCGGCTCTGCTCAGTACACCTCGTACACACTCGGCTCCGCTCCGTACACCTCGTACACACGCGGCTCTGCTCCGTACACCTCGTACACACTCGGCTCCGCTCCGTACACCTCGTACACACGCGGCTCTGCTCCGTACACCTCGTACACACTCGGCTCCGCCGTACACCTCGCACACACGGCTCCGCTCTGTACACCTCGTACATACGCGGCTCTGCTCCGTACACCTCGTACACACGCGGCTCCGCTCCGTACACCTCGTACACACGCGGCTCCGCTCCGTACACCTCGTACACACGCGGCTCCGCTCCGTACACCTCGTACACACGCGGCTCCGCTCCGTACACCTCGTACACACGCGGCTCCGCTCCGTACACCTCGTACACACGCGGCTCCGCTCCGTACACCTCGTACACACACGGCTCCACTCCGTACACCTCGTACACACGCGGCTCAGCTCCGTACACCTCGTACACACGCGGCTCCACTCCGTACACCTCATACACACGCGGCTCTGCTCCGTACACCTCGTACACACACTCCGCTCCATACACCTCGTACACACACGGCTCTGCTCCACACACGGGGCTCTCCTCTGTACACGTCATACACACACGGCTCTGCTCCGTACACCTCGTACACACGCGGCTCCGCTCCGTACACCTCGTACACACTTGGCTCCGCTCCGTACACCTCGCACACACATGGCTCCGCTCCGTACACCTCGTACACACACGGCTCTGCTCTGTACACCTCGTACACACGCGGCTCTGCTCCGTACACCTCGAACACACGGCTCCGCTTCGTACACCTCGTACACACACGGCTCTGCTCTGTACACCTCATGCACACGCGGCTCTGCTCCGTACACCTCATACACACACGGCTCCGCTCCGTACACCTCGTACACACTCCGCTCCATACACCTCGTACACACACGGCTCTGCTCCACACACGGGGCTCTCCTCTGTACACGTCATACACACACGGCTCTGCTCCGTACACCTCGTACACACGCGGCTCCGCTACGTACACCTCGTACACACTCGGCTCCGCTCCGTACACCTCGCACACACACGGCTCCGCTCCGTACACCTCGTACACACACGGCTCTGCTCTGTACACCTCGTACACACGCGGCTCTGCTCCGTACACCTCGTACACACACGGCTCCGCTCCGTACACCTCGTACACACACGGCTCTGCTCTGTACACCTCATACACACGCGGCTCCGCTCCGTACACCTCGTACACACACTCCGCTCAATACACCTCGTACACAAACGGCTCTGCTCCACACACGGGGCTCTCCTCTGTACAGGTCATACACACGCGGCTCTGCACCGTACAACTCGTACACAAGGGAATCCGCTCCGTACACACAGCTCAGCTCCACACACGGGGCTCTCCTCTGTACACGTCATACACACACGGCTCTGCTCCGTACACCTCGTACACACGCGGCTCTGCTCCGTACACCTCGTACACACGCGGCTCCGCTCCGTACACCTCGAACACACGCGGCTCCGCTCCGTACACCTCGTACACACGCGGCTCCGCTCCGTACACCTCGTACACAGCCGGCTCCGCTCCGTACACCTCGTACACACGCGGCTCCGCTCCGTACACCTCGTACACACGCGGCTCTGCTCCGTACACCTC
Source organism: Dendrobates tinctorius (assembly GCF_039654945.1). Lineage (NCBI taxonomy): Eukaryota > Metazoa > Chordata > Amphibia > Anura > Dendrobatidae > Dendrobates > Dendrobates tinctorius. The sequence continues at coordinate 16,362,426 of NW_027361822.1, forward strand.
GTACACACGCGGCTCCGCTCCGTACACCTCGTACACACGCGGCTCCGCTCCGTACACCTCGTACACACGCGGCTCCGCTCCGTACACCTTGTATACACGAGGCTCTGCTCCGTACACCTCATACACACGCGGCTCTGCTCCGTACACCTCGTACACACACTCCGCTCCATACACCTCGTACACACACGGCTCTGCTCCACACACGGGGCTCTCCTCTGTACACGTCATACACACACGGCTCTGCTCCGTACACCTCGTACACACGCGGCTCCGCTCCGTACACCTCGTACACACTCGGCTCCGCTCCGTACACCTCGCACACACACGGCTCCGCTCCGTACACCTCGTACACACACGGCTCTGCTCTGTACACCTCGTACACACGCGGCTCTGCTCCGTACACCTCGTACACACACGGCTCTGCTCCGTACACCTCGTACACACGCGGCTCCGCTCCGTACACCTCGTACACACACGGCTCTGCTCTGTACACCTCATACACACACGGCTCCGCTCCGTACACCTCGTACACACACTCCGCTCCATACACCTCGTACACACACGGCTCTGCTCCACACACGGGGCTCTCCTCTGTACACGTCATACACACACGGCTCTGCTCCGTACACCTCGTACACACGCGGCTCCGCTACGTACACCTCGTACACACTCGGCTCCGCTCCGTACACCTCGCACACACACGGCTCCGCTCCGTACACCTCGTACACACACGGCTCTGCTCTGTACACCTCGTACACACGCGGCTCTGCTCCGTACACCTCGTACACACACGGCTCTGCTCCGTACACCTCGTACACACACGGCTCTGCTCCGTACACCTCATACACACGCGGCTCCGCTCCGTACACCTCGTACACACGCGGCTCTGCTCCACACACGGGGCTCTCCTCTGTACACGTCATACACACGCGGCTCTGCTCCGTACAACTCGTACACAAGGGAATCCGCTCCGTACACACAGCTCAGCTCCACACACGGGGATCTCCTCTGTACACGTCATACACACACGGCTCTGCTCCGTACACCTCGTACACACGCGGCTCCGCTCCGTACACCTCGTACACACGCGGCTCCGCTCCGTACACCTCGTACACACGCGGCTCCGCTCCGTACACCTCGTACACACGCGGCTCCGCTCCGTACACCTCGTACACACGCGGCTCCGCTCCGTACACCTCGTACACACGCGGCTCCGCTCCGTACACCTCGTACACACACGGCTCCACTCCGTACACCTCGTACACACGCGGCTCAGCTCCGTACACCTCGTACACACGCGGCTCCACTCCGTACACCTCATACACACGCGGCTCCGCTCCGTACACCTCGTACACACGGCTCCGCTCCGTACACCTCGTACACACACGGCTCCGCTCCGTACACCTCGTACACACACGGCTCCGCTCCGTGCACCTCGTACACTCGTGGCTCCGCTCCGTACACCTCGTACACACACGGCTCTGCTCCGTACACCTCATACACACGCGGCTCCGCTCCGTACACCTCGTACACACGCGGCTCTGCTCCACACACGGGGCTCTCCTCTGTACACGTCATACACACGCGGCTCTGCTCCGTACAACTCGTACACAAGGGAATCCGCTCCGTACACACAGCTCAGCTCCACACACGGGGATCTCCTCTGTACACGTCATACACACGCGGCTCCGCTCCGTACACCTCGTACACACGCGGCTCCGCTCCGTACACCTCGTACACACGCGGCTCCGCTCCGTACACCTCGTACACACGCGGCTCCGCTCCGTACACCTCGTACACACGCGGCTCCGCTCCGTACACCTCGTACACACGCGGCTCCGCTCCGTACACCTCGTACACACGCGGCTCCGCTCCGTACACCTCGTACACACACGGCTCCACTCCGTACACCTCGTACACACGCGGCTCAGCTCCGTACACCTCGTACACACGCGGCTCCACTCCGTACACCTCATACACACGCGGCTCCGCTCCGTACACCTCGTACACACGGCTCCGCTCCGTACACCTCGTACACACACGGCTCCGCTCCGTACACCTCGTACACACACGGCTCCGCTCCGTGCACCTCGTACACTCGTGGCTCCGCTCCGTACACCTCGTACACACACGGCTCCGCTCCGTACACCTCGTACACACACGGCTCCGCTCCGTACACCTCGTACACACACGGCTCAGCTCCGTACACCTCGTACACACGCGGCTCCGCTCCGTACACCTCGTACACACACGGCTCCGCTCCGTACACCTCGTACACACACGGCTCCGCTCCGTACACCTCGTAGACACGGCTCCGCTCCGTACACCTCGTACACACGCGGCTCCGCTCCGTACACCTCGTACACACTCGGCTCCGCTCCGTACACCTCGCACACACACGGTTCCGCTCCGTATACCTCGTACACACACGGCTCTGCTCTGTACACCTCGTACACACGCGGCTCTGCTCCGTACACCTCGTACACACACGGCTCTGCTCCGTACACCTCGTACACACACGGCTCCGCTCCGTACACCTCGTACACACACGGCTCTGCTCTGTACACCTCATACACACACGGCTCCGCTCCGTACACCTCGTACACACACTCCGCTCCATACACCTCGTACACACACGGCTCTGCTCCACACACGGGGCTCTCCTCTGTACACGTCATACACACACGGCTCTGCTCCGTACACCTCGTACACACGCGGCTCCGCTACGTACACCTCGTACACACTCGGCTCCGCTCCGTACACCTCGCACACACACGGCTCCGCTCCGTACACCTCGTACACACGCGGCTCTGCTCTGTACACCTCGTACACACGCGGCTCTGCTCCGTACACCTCGTACACACACGGCTCTGCTCCGTACACCTCGTACACACACGGCTCTGCTCCGTACACCTCGTACACACACGGCTCTGCTCCGTACACCTCATACACACGCGGCTCCGCTCCGTACACCTCGTACACACGCGGCTCTGCTCCACACACGGGGCTCTCCTCTGTACACGTCATACACACGCGGCTCTGCTCCGTACAACTCGTACACAAGGGAATCCGCTCCGTACACACAGCTCAGCTCCACACACGGGGATCTCCTCTGTACACGTCATACACACACGGCTCTGCTCCGTACACCTCGTACACACGCGGCTCTGCTCCGTACACCTCGTACACACGCGGCTCCGCTCCGTACACCTCGTACACACGCGGCTCCGCTCCGTACACCTCGTACACACGCGGCTCCGCTCCGTACACCTCGTACACACGCGGCTCCGCTCCGTACACCTCGTACACACGCGGCTCAGCTCCGTACACCTCGTACACACGCGGCTCCACTCCGTACACCTCATACACACGCGACTCCGCTCCGTACACCTCGTACACACGGCTCCGCTCCGTACACCTCGTACACACACGGCTCCGCTCCGTACACCTCGTACACACACGTCTCCGCTCCGTGCACCTCGTACACTCGTGGCTCCGCTCCGTACACCTCGTACACACACGGCTCCGCTCCGTACACCTCGTACACACACGGCTCCGCTCCGTACACCTCGTACACACACACGGCTCAGCTCCGTACACCTCGTACACACACACGGCTCAGCTCCGTACACCTCGTACACACGCGGCTCCGCTCCGTACACCTCGTACACACACGGCTCCGCTCCGTACACCTCGTACACACACGGCTCCGCTCCGTACACCTCGTAGACACGGCTCCGCTCCGTACACCTCGTTCACACGCGGCTCCGCTCCGTACACCTCGTACACACTCGGCTCCGCTCCGTACACCTCGTACACACACGGCTCCGCTCCGTACACCTCGTACACACACGGCTCCGCTCCGTACACCTCGTAGACACGGCTCCGCTCCGTACACCTCGTACACACGCGGCTCCGCTCCGTACACCTCGTACACACTCGGCTCCGCTCCGTACACCTCGCACACACACGGCTCCGCTCCGTACACCTCGTACACACACGGCTCCGCTCCGTACACCTCGTACACACGCGGCTCTGCTCAGTACACCTCATACACACACGGCTCCGCTCCGTACACCTCGTACACACACGGCTCCGCTCCGTACACCTCGTACACACACGGCTCTGCTCTGTACACCTCATACACACACGGCTCCGCTCCGTACACCTCGTACACACACTCCGCTCCATACACCTCGTACACACACGGCTCTGCTCCACACACGGGGCTCTCCTCTGTACACGTCATACACACACGGCTCTGCTCCGTACACCTCGTACACACGCGGCTCCGCTACGTACACCTCGTACACACTCGGCTCCGCTCCGTACACCTCGCACACACACGGCTCCGCTCCGTACACCTCGTACACACGCGGCTCTGCTCTGTACACCTCGTACACACGCGGCTCTGCTCCGTACACCTCGTACACACACGGCTCTGCTCCGTACACCTCGTACACACGGCTCTGCTCCGTACACCTCGTACACACACGGCTCTGCTCCGTACACCTCATACACACGCGGCTCCGCTCCGTACACCTCGTACACACGCGGCTCTGCTCCACACACGGGGCTCTCCTCTGTACACGTCATACACACGCGGCTCTGCTCCGTACAACTCGTACACAAGGGAATCCGCTCCGTACACACAGCTCAGCTCCACACACGGGGCTCTCCTCTGTACACGTCATACACACACGGCTCCGCTCCGTACACCTCGTACACACACGGCTCAGCTCCGTACACCTCGTACACACGCGGCTCCGCTCCGTACACCTCGTACACACACGGCTCCGCTCCGTACACCTCGTAGACACGGCTCCGCTCTGTACACCTTGTACACACACGGCTCAGCTCCGTACACCTCGTACACATACGGCTCCGCTCCGTGCACCTCGTACACTCGTGGCTCCGCTCCGTACACCTCGTACACACACGGCTCCGCTCCGTACACCTCGTACACACACGGCTCCGCTCCGTACACCTCGTACACACACGGCTCCGCTCTATACACCTCTTACACACACGGCTCCGCTCCGTACACCTCGTACACACACGGCTCCGCTCCGTACACCTCGTACACACACGGCTCCGCTCTATACACCTCGTACACACACGGCTCCGCTCCGTACACCTCGTACACACACGGCTCCGCTCTATACACCTCTTACACACACGGCTCCACTCCGTACACCTCGTACACACACGGCTCCGCTCCGTACACCTCGTACACACACGGCTCCGCTCTATACACCTCGTACACACACGGCTCCGCTCCGTACACCTCGTACACACACGGCTCCGCTCCGTACACCTCGTACACACACGGCTCCGCTCCGTACACCTCGTACACACACGGCTCCGCTCTATACACCTCTTACACACACGGCTCCACTCCGTACACCTCGTACACACACGGCTCCGCTCCGTACACCTCGTACACACACGGCTCCGCTCCGTACACCTCGTACACACACGGCTCTGCTCTATACACCTCGTACACACACGGCTCCACTCCGTACACCTCATACACACACGGCTCCACTCCGTACACCTCATACACACACGGCTCTGCTACATCCCCCCCTGTAAACCCCTCCTGACCCCACACAGAAACTTCCCCTCATCCAGCACCATGACAACCAGCACAGCAGAGTCCTGAATACACTGAGGCCCCTGATCATGTGACCCCTGACTCCTCCCCTCCTGTGACCTCATCCCAGGTCCTGTGCGCACAGAGCAGCCATATATGTGGAGTGCGGCTCTGCAGGTGGAGGTAGGTGCTGGAGATTCCCCATTACTGGGCTGCACAGGGGGCAGTAACCCCTCCATTCCCGGAGATAGCGCCCCCTGCAGGTGGAGGTAGGTGCTGGAGATTCCCCATTACTGGGCTGCACAGGGGGCAGTAACCCCTCCATTCCCGGAGATGGCGCCCCCTGCAGGTGGAGGTAGGTGCTGGAGATTCCCCATTACTGGGCTGCACATGGGGCAGTAACCCCTCCATTCCCGGAGATAGCGCCCCCTGCAGGTGGAGGTAGGTGCTGGAGATTCCCCATTACTGGGCTGCACAGGGGGCAGTAACCCCTCCATTCCTGGAGATGGTGCCCCCTGCAGGTGGAGGTAGGTGCTGGAGATTCCCCATTACTGGGCTGCACAGGGGGCAGTAACCCCTCCATTCCCGGAGATAGCGCCCCCTGCAGGTGGAGGTAGGTGCTGGAGATTCCCCATTACTGGGCTGCACATGGGGCAGTAACCCCTCCATTCCCGGAGATAGCGCCCCCTGCAGGTGGAGGTAGGTGCTGGAGATTCCCCATTACTGGGCTGCACAGGGGGCAGTAACCCTTCCATTCCTGGAGATGGTGCCCCCTGCAGGTGGAGGTAGGTGCTGGAGATTCCCCATTACTGGGCTGCACAGGGGGCAGTAACCCCTCCATTCCCGGAGATAGCGCCCCCTGCAGGTGGAGGTAGGTGCTGGAGATTCCCCATTACTGGGCTGCACAGGGGGCAGTAACCCCTCCATTCCCGGAGATAGCGCCCCCTGCAGGTGGAGGTAGGTGCTGGAGATTCCCCATTACTGGGCTGCACAGGGGGCAGTAACCCCTCCATTCCCGGAGATAGCGCCCCCTGCAGGTGGAGGTAGGTGCTGGAGATTCCCCATTACTGGGCTGCACAGGGGGCAGTAACCCCTCCATTCCCGGAGATAGCGCCTCCTGCAGGTGGAGGTAGGTGCTGGAGATTCCCCATTACTGGGCTGCACAGGGGGCAGTAACCCCTCCATTCCCGGAGATAGCGCCCTCTGCCATGTGTATATGGCCAGTAATAGAGCGCTGGCTGGGCTCATGTATACAGGGGGCGCTCTGGTTTGGGGGCAGATGACGCTTTCTCTCTGGGGTGGAGATTGTTGGGGACATTTCTGGTAGTGATATCTGCAGGTATACGGTAGAAGAATCTTATGGACCTGGAGCAGCGGCTGGAGGCGAAGATGACGTTATGTTCTGGCAGTCGCTCTCTTCCAGTCATTGGGGCTGTAATGTCCCGCCAGTGTCAGACCTGCCCTCCAGAGGACCCTATGATGGCTCCAGTCACATCGTTCATGGCAGGACTTACAGCTAAATTGGGGGCTTCCATTCCACTTTACTGTAGCTATCTGCTCCTCAGCACTATCCCTCCTCCTCACACAGAAAGTTTTGTCTTCCTTGCTGTGGGGCAGAGACAGTGGGAAGTGTCTGCAGGACTCAGCTGTTCTGAGTGGAGCCTTCTTCCCTGCACTCAGCTGTGAAGGCAGTGTGTTTATATGTATTTATTGTGTATGTGAGTGATGGTGGGTATATACAGTCATGGCCAAAAGTTTTGAGAATGACACAAATATTATATTTTCACATGATCTGCTGGCCTCTGGTTTTTGTGTGTGTTTGTCAGATGTTTTTTATCACATACAGAAATATAATTGCAATCATGAGTAGCAAAAGGTTATATTGACAGAATGAGTTAATGCAGCAAGTCAATATTTGCAGTGTTGACCCTTCTTCTTCAGGACCTCAGCAATTCTCCCTGACATGCTCTCAATCAACTTCTGGATCAAATCCTGACTGATGGCAGTCCATTCTTGCAAAATCAATGCTTTTATTTTGTCTGAATTTGAAGGTTTTTGTTTGTCCACCCGTCTCTTGATGATTGACCACAAGTTCTCAATGGGATTAAGATCTGGGGAGTTTCCAGGCCATGGTCCCAAAATCTCTGTTTTGTTCCCTGAGCCATTTAGTTATCACCTTTGCTTTATGGCAAGGTGCTCCATCATGTTGAAAAAGGCATTGTTGCTCGCCAAACTGCTCTTGGACGGTTGGGAGAAGCTGCTCTTGGAGGACATTCTGGTACCATTCTTTATTCATGGCTGTGTTTTTAGGCAAGACTGAGAGCCCATTCCCTTGGCTGAGAAGCAACCCCACACATGAATGGTTTCAGGATGCTTGACAGTTGGCATGAGACAAGACTGGTGGTAGCGCTCACCTGGTCTTCTCCGAATAAGCCGTTTTCCAGATGTCCCAAACATTCGAAAAGGGGATTCATCAGAGAAAATGACTTTACCCCAGTCCTCAGCAGTCCACTCCCTGTACCTCTTGCAGAATATCAGTCTGTCCATGATTTTTTTTCTGGAGAGAAGTGGCTTATTTGCTGCCCTCCTTGAGACCAGGCCTTGCTCCAAGAGTCTCTGCCTCACAGTGTGTGCAGATGCACTCACACCTGCCTGCTGCCATTCCTGAGCAAGCTCTGCACTGCTGGTAGCCCGATCCCGCAGTTGAAACACTTTTAAGAAACGGTCCTGGCGCTTGCTGGTCTTTCTTGGACGCCCTGGAGCCTTTTTGGCAACAAGGGAACCTCTCTCCTTGAAGTTCTTGATGATGCGATAGATTGTTGACTGAGGTGCAATCTTTCTAGCTGCGATACTCTTCCCTGTTAGGCCATTTTTGTGCAGTGCAATGATGACTGTTTCTTTAGAGATAACCATGGTTAACAGAAGAGAAACAATGATGCCAAGCACCAGCCTCCTTTTAAAGTGTCCAGTGGTGTCATTCTTACTTAATCATGACAGATTGATCTCCAGCCCTGTCCTCCTCAACACCCACACCTGTGTTAATGGAGCAATCACTGAAACGATGTTAGCTGGTCCTTTTAAGGCAGGGCTGCAATGATGTTGAAATGTGTTTTGGGGGATAGAGTTAATTTTCTAGGCAAATATTGACTTTGCAAGTCATTGCTGTTAAGCTGATCACTCTTTATAACATTCTGGAGTATATGCAAATTGCCATTAGAAAAAATGAAGCAGTAGACTTTGTAAAAATTAATATTTGTGTCATTCTCAAAACTTTTGGCCATGACTGTACACATGTAGAGACATTAATGAGAGCGTGCTGGGACGTACACATGTAGAGACATTAATGAGAGCGTGCTGGGACCTCATTCACTTATGTGTGACTACTGGGTTGTGTGGGAAAGGAGCCGCTGTCACCTCTCTCTGAATGAGAAACACACCCCACCCTCAATTACTGACAGTTGTGTGGGTTGAACAAGGGGCCGATAGCGGATAATGTAAACTTTCCATAAGAGTGTAGATGGGTGGGGGTAACACATGACTTCTTAGAATCAGGGTATGTGCATGCGACATCTAAGACTTAGGATATGTGGCTGTAACGTCTTAGAAATAGGATATGTGCACACAATGTCTTATAGTTAGGGTATGTGCACGCAACGTCTTATGGTTAGGGTATGTGCACGCAACGTCTTATAGTTAGGGTATGTGCACGCAACGTCTTATGGTTAGGGTATGCGCACGCAACGTCTTATGGTTAGGGTATGCGCACGCAACGTCTTATGGTTAGGGTATGCGCACGCAACGTCTTATGGTTAGGGTATGCGCACGCAACGTCTTATGGTTAGGGTATGCGCACGCAACGTCTTATGGTTAGGGTATGCGCACGCAACGTCTTATGGTTAGGGTATGCGCACGCAACGTCTTATGGTTAGGGTATGCGCACGCAACGTCTTATGGTTAGGGTATGCGCACGCAGCGTCTTATGGTTAGGGTATGCGCACGCAACGTCTTATGGTTAGGGTATGCGCACGCAACGTCTTATGGTTAGGGTATGCGCACGCAACGTCTTATGGTTAGGGTATGTGCATGCAAAATCTTTAAGTTAGGATATGTACACACAATGTGTTACAAATAGTGTATGTACACGCGACGTCTCAGAGTTGTATGTATGGTGTAAGCGATGTCTTAGAAATAGGATATGTGCACGCAACGTCTTAGAGTTAGGGTATGTACATGACATCTTATAGTTAGGGTATTTACAGCGACGTCTTATAGTTAGGGTATGTGCACAAAATGTGTTAGAAATAGTGTATGTGCACACAACGTCTTAGCGTTAGGGTATGTGCATGCTACATCTAGGAGTTAGGGTATGTGCACATGACGTTTTAGAGTTAGGATATGTGCATGCTACATCTAGGAGTTAGGGTATGTGCAGCGATGCACATGTCATCTATAGTATCAAATATATGCAAGATGTTTTCTGTTGGCTATTTTGTATGGAGATAGAAAGTAACTGACACATTTAACCTGGTGGTGGGATTATACATTTTAGGCATCTGCTCTTTTGGCTTCTTATATACATATGTACACATGCTGTATATATTACACTGCCAACATTGAAAATGCAGCAACAAGACGGAAAGGTTGTGGAATTATGAGAATAACGGGATGAATAGACATGTTAATGATCTTCAAATGATGACAAAATGTAAAAAAAAATTTAAAAACATCGAAATTCATTAATTTTTGAGTAAAAGTGCTACATGCAAGAATCCCTGCACTTGCAGCCTTGGCTGCTATCTGTCAGGTTATTAATGATCATCTGAGGAGTGTTCTGCCGTGCTGAATGTACGTGAGCAAATCATCAAGATCCGCTGCTGGCAGCTCCTATGCAATCACCTCTTCAATGTGCTTTATCGGAGACAAATCCAGGCACGCTGCAGGCCATGGACACAAAGAACTAATGAAACCAAGATATTTTGAAAATGTTGTTTTCATTTTTTCATTAGTTGCAGATCACTAACATGTCTACTGACTGAACCTGTGAACTACATAATTCCACAACTTTTCCATCTTGGTTTTCCAATTTCAATGTTGAAGAGTGTATTTTTGTTAATAAAATCTGTGATCACAGTATGAGTGTTGTGCATCATTCACAACTGCGATGCCCCTTAAATCATTTACCGACTGTTAGCACTACGCTGGATCCCTGCTCTGACAGGCAGGGTCTCTGGCGTGTCACTTCACTCACCTGTGCTGCGGACAGTTCTTCCCTTCCCCATGCTCTGCATGCTTCCAGCCGGGCCTCGAGCCTTGTCCTTAGGGCACGCACACGTGCACTTCCGCCCTCTTGAAGGGTCAGCGCATGCACTTGCTATTTCCTCCCCAGCCAATGGCTGTGGGACATTATGTATATATTGCGTCTTCCCCACTGGGGAGGTGCCTGAGCAACCTTACTGTTTGCAGTCTATGTTGTGTAAGGTCACATACCTGTTCTTTCCTGCTGCACTCTAGTGCAAATCCTGCCTGGTGCAATTTTATGCAGACCCTGTCTGCTGCACTCTGATACAAGCTCTGCCTGCTGCTCCATCCAGTCTGTCCTTTTGGGTCAAGCTGCTGCACGACCGTTGGTCTGTCCTGGAGTTCATCAGGAGCCAAGTCTAACTTCACCATCAGAGGCTCTAGTGAAAAGTGCGGCGTTCGCTTAGTAACGCCTCCACAGGCTCTCCGCGGTCCGTCGTGGCATAGAGGTTCCACATTCCACAAACCACGTCCGTCACACCAACATATGGTGTCCCCTTTTTTTATGCTGACTCAGTAATTGATCTTGCATCCCTCCTAGCACTTGATGACTGTGCTGCATGGACATAATTTACCTCTAACTTCAGCGAGTATTTGCCGGCTGCTGTTCTTCCCTTAAATGTCAATCTCTGATGGTGAGATTGTGCTGTCCAAGGGGCACGTCGTACAACGTGCCCATCAGCCAAATCTCAATCGAGAAGTGCTGATTGTTTGTCATGGCAGTCTGGGACCTGCCATGATGGTGCTTCTGAGAAGACCAGTAATTGAAGTTTGAGGGAGATCATTTGCATATCCCTAGTGCATTCTGGGGAAAGTGAAGTGTGAACGCGAGTCTGAGGATCTTTGGGTGTAGCTGAATAGAGCTGCTTGCAGGAAACTGTCAACTTTACACCGATTCCACAGAAATTCATTTTGTTCAACATGGAGAAGGAGACTACCCATATGGTGTACTGCAATATGTGCTATAGGTTTACAGACTTGCCAGAGGAATAGAGAAATTTTCCAACCTAGAACTGCAAGCTTGTTACTCTGTTACAGGAAAAAGTACAGAGTCTTCAGGAGAGAATAGCTTCGCTGAAGATCATCAAAGAAGATGAAGATCTCCTTGACAGAGCAGAAGGATCTCTTCAGAATGTTGCAAGAGAAGAACTTTTCAGTGTTCCTGCTGAAGCTAAAGACAGAATAGAAATAACTGTTCAAAGAGAACCACCATTCATTGTACCTGCAGAAGAAGAGAAATGGAATCATATGACTCAAAGAAGCAGGTGGATGAGGAGGCAGTCAACACCCATACTGTGGAGAACCGCTGCCAGGCTCTCACACAGGACAAGAATAAAGATGTACATCAAAAAAGTGCTTTGCCCATAAAGAACACTCCAGTAAGAAATCAGAAGCCACTTGAAGGGAGAGAAAGAAGCGCTGTGGTGAAGAAGACAAAGAGAGTGGTGGTCATGGGGGATTCCCTACTGAGAGAAACAGAAGCCGCTATCTGCAGGCCGGACAGTAGTTCACTAGAAGTGTGCTGTCTTCCATGTACCAAATCAAAGATGTCTGTTATCAAGACTCTTCAGTGCTACAGACGACTACCTATTTCTACTAATACACGCATGAACAAATGACACAGCAAAAAAGTACGCCCAAACTATATGCAGAGACTTTGAAAACATAGGCCAGAAAGTCAAGGAACTGGGAATGCAAGTCATCTTCTCATCCATCCACCCAGTCGATGGACATGGACTAAGGAGATTGAACGCGACTCAACAGGTGTATAACTGGCTAGGTCTATGTTGCCGTGAGCAACGTTTTGGGTTTCTTGACCAGAGAGTGAATTACTTGTATGATGGACTACTTGCTAGATATGGGGTGCATCTTACGAAAACAGGAAAACACATATTTGGTAGATGCATTGCTACACTCATCAGGAGAGCCTTAAACTAGAGCGCTATAGGATAGGAAATATGCGGACAGGTAAAAAATATGCAGCTTATGAATTCTTTTGAGAACCCTGTTATAAAAAACAAACAACAAACTGAACGAAAATAGAGAAGCAAGAGAAACCGACTCCAAACTAAAATGTGGGAGATATTGCAAAATGAAATTCTCACTGTACAATCGGTAACAATCCCTAAAGACTGTGAAGACTGAGGGACCAGCCACAGCAGGTTGTCACCTCACTCTATCATCAAAGTAGTAGGACAAGTGGGTCATTTCCTTATGGCAACATCTTCATAGTGTCGCCCCTATGTTCACGACGAATGACGTGTAGTGATGTCTAATTTCACTTGAAGTACAAAATGCGACATATATCAAGCCTATTGGGGCACAGTGTCTACATAAACCATCAGGGGTCATCTCCATTACACCGGGCTATGGGCCAGACATTCAGCTATAGGTGTACCTTTGACCTCATGCCACTGCTGTCAAAAGTGTTTCATGTTACCAAGCAAGATGAAAATGGAGGTCTGTCCTCCTCGGCGAATAGGGTAACAGAAGGACGCAAAATATTTTAGGGTGGTTTCACATTTGCGCTTCAGGGCACAGCGACGGCCTGCGCACGGCCGCCGCTAAGCCCCGCCCCCTGCTGCGCCTCCGCCGGTAGCTCCGCCTCCGGGCGCATGACGCTGCATGCGTCATGCGTCCCCTATCATTATCACTGAGGACGCAGTCCGTGCGCAGTATGCGCTTGGCGGCGCCTGCACCCTTTTGACGGTGCACCAACCAGCGCCAAGCGCAACCTGTTGCAATTTGGTTGCGCTCGACGCACCGTCAAAAGGACGCAGGCGCATCCAAACGCATACTGCGCACGGCCTGCGTCCTCAGTGATAAAGATAGGGGACGCATGCAGCATCATGCGCCCGGAGGCGGAGCTACCAGCGGAGGCGCGGCAGGGGCGGGGCTTAGCGGCGGCCGTACGCAGGCCGTCGCTGCACACTGAAGCACAAATGTGAAACCACCCTTATTTCAACTGTTATCGTACGCCAAGGATACAGCCTGGGAAGCTCGCAGATCCCACCACTGTTACCACTGTCACACATGACACTGGAGAGATTAAACAGATCTCACCGCTCACATCATTTGTCAAGGGAACACGACTCTGCTGCCTCCAATCTTGATGGCAATTACGCAATTTACTGACAAGGGATGGATAAGGGAGCTGCTTCCACTAGTAGGCTGGTTATTGGGGGAAATCACAGTGAGCTTATAGTATACACGCCTCTGATTCCAACCCATGGAATATGTGTGCATGTATATGGAGCTGGCAGTGAGATCGGAGACAGTTCCATGATATTAGGTTTAAATATTTTTGTCATAATGTCCAAAACTGGACCCGGACCGCCCCCCGGTGAGTATAATATAACTCCTTTTTCTTCTCTTTCAGGTTACATCGGGGACTTATCTACAGTATTACAGAATTCTGTAGATAAGCCCCTGATGGTGATGCCGGCAGCTCATAGTCGAAAAATGGGGTGACAGATTCCCTTTAATTAGTAGCTTCATTTCCTTAATGTAATTTTCAGACGGATCGGCGAGCTGCATTATAATAAAGGCTGCCTATGAGAGGGGGGCTGCATTATAATACAGAGGCTGCCTATGGAGGTGCAGTATAATACAGAGGCTGCCTATGAGGGTGCATTATAATATAGAGGCTGCCTATGGGGGTGCATTATAATACAGAGGCTGCCTATGAGGGTGCATTATAATATAGAGGCTGCCTATGGGGAGTGCATTATAATACAGAGGCTGCCTATGGGGAGTGCATTATAATACAGAGGCTGCCTATGGGGAGTGCATTATAATACAGAGGCTGCCTATGGGGAGTGCATTATAATACAGAGGCTGCCTATGGGGAGTGCATTATAATACAGAGGCTGCCTATGGGGAGTGCATTATAATACAGAGGCTGCCTATGGGGAGTGCATTATAATACAGAGGCTGCCTATGGGGAGTGCATTATAATACAGAGGCTGCCTATGGGGAGTGCATTATAATACAGAGGCTGCCTATGGGGAGTGCATTATAATACAGAGGCTGCCTATGGGGAGTGCATTATAATACAGAGGCTGCCTATGGGGAGTGCATTATAATACAGAGGCTGCCTATGGGGAGTGCATTATAATATAGAGGCTGCCTATGGGGGTGCATTATAATACAGAGGCTGCCTATGGGGAGTGCATTATACTATACTGAGGACTATCTGGTGTATTATGCTAAATGGAGGCTATCTAGGGGGCCATCATACAGTGTGGGGATAATAATATAATAATAATAAATTTTATTTTTATAGCGCCGACATATTCCGCAGCACTTTACATTTCAGAGGGGATTTGTACAGACAATAGACATTACAGCATAACAATAATCACATACAGTAGATTATAACAAATACCAAGAGGAGTGAGGGCCCTGCTCGCAAGCTTACAGTCTATGAGGAAAGAGGTAGACACGAAAGGTGGGTGGTAACAGTTGCCCTGATTGTTTGGACCAGCCATAATGTTAAGTGTGTAACAGTACAGACACAGAGGGCTAATGGATGCATAAAGCATGTGGGAACATGATGCGGGGAACCTGGTTATGGTAAAACTTTTGGCTCTGCCACACAGGGATAGGTTAGGTTAATGTGTTGAGGCGATAGGCCAGTCTGAATAAATGCGTTTTCAGGACACGCTTAAAATTGTGGGGATTGGGGACTAATCGTATTGACCTGGGAAGTGCATTCCAAAGAATTGGCGCGGCACGTGTAAAGTCTTGGAGACGGGAGTGGGAGGTTCTGATTATTGAGGATGCTAACCTCAGGTCATCAGCAGAACGGAGGGCGCGGGTAGGGTGGTATACTGAAACAAGGGAGGAGATGTAGGGTGGTGCTGAGCCATGGAGGGCTTTGTGGGTGAGGGTAATAAGTTTATACTGAATTCTGGAGTGGATGGGTAGCCAGTGTAATGACTGGCACAAGGTAGAGGCATCGGTGTAACGATTGGTGAGGAATATGATCCTGGCTGCAGCATTCAAGACAGATTGGAGAGGGGAGAGTTTGGTAAGAGGGAGACCGATTAGAAGAGAGTTACAATAGTCGAGACGAGAATGAATAAGAGAAACAGTAAGAGTTTTTGCAGAGTCAAAAGTAAGAAAAGGTCGAATTCTAGAAATGTTTTTGCGGTGCAGATGACAAGAGCGAGCCAGTGATCGAATGTGGGGGGCAAAGGAAAGCTCGGAATCAAGTATGACCCCAAGACAGCGGGCATGTTGCTGGGGAGTAATAGTGGAACCACACACGGAAATGGCAATGTCGGGTGTAGTTACATTAGTAGCGGGAGGAAACACCAGGAGTTCAGTCTTTGACAGGTTCAGTTTCAGATATAGTGAGGACATGATATTAGACACAGCGTTTAGACAATCGCCAGTGTTTTCTAGAAAGGCTGGCGTGATGTCAGGAGAAGAAGCGTATAATTGGGTGTCATCAGCATAGAGATGGTACTGGAAACCAAATCTACTGATTGTTTGACCAATAGGGGCAGTGTACAAGGAGAAGAGGAGGGGGGCCTAGAACCGATCCTTGTGGAACCCCAACAGTAAGGGGAAGGTGAGAGGAGGAGGAACCGGCAAAAGAAACAGTAAAGGAGCGGTCGGAGAGATAGGAGGAGAACCAGGAGAGAACGGTGTCCTTGAGGCCAATGGAATGGAGCATAGTGAGGAGGAGCTGATGATCCACAGTGTCGAATGCTGCAGAGAGATCCAAGAGAATTAGCATGGAGTAATGACCATTTGATTTAGCTGTTAGCAGATCATTAGAGACTTTAGTGAGGGCAGTTTCAGTGGAGTGTAAAGAGCGGAAACCGGATTGGAGAGGGTCGAGAACAGAGTTTTCTGAGAGATAGCGGATAAGACTGGAGTGGACCAGGCGTTCCAGGAGTTTAGAGATGAAGGGAAGATTAGAGACAGGTCTATAGTTAGCGGCACAGTTTTGGTCGAGGGATGGTTTTTTTAAGTAGTGGATGTATGATGGCATGCTTAAATGAGGAGGGAAAAATACCAGAAGAGAGAGAGAGAGGTTAAATATTTTAGTTAGGTGAGGGGTGACAGCAGGGGAAAGGGACTGGAGGAGATGTGACGGAAATGGGTCACTGGTGCAAGTAGTTGGGCGAGAAGATGCAAGGAGCCTGCTTACTTCTTCTGTGACTGGTTCAAAATCAGAGAGTGAGTTAGATGCAGTGGGGGAGGGAGGACAGTGCATGGTATGAGGGGATTTGGAGATAATTTCCTGTCGGATCTGGTCAATTTTTTCTTTGAAGTAATTGGCCAGATCGTCAGCTCGGAGCTCCGTGGTTGGGGCCTGTACTCTTGGATTGAGTAGAGAATGAAAAGTGTCAAAGAGACGTTTCGGGTTATTGGACAGTGAGGTGATGAGGGTGTTGAAATAGGTTTGTTTGGAGAGGTGAAGGGCAGTGTTGTATGTTCTAAGCATAAACTTATAATGGATGAAATCTTCGTGTAGATTGGATTTTCTCCACAGACGTTCGGCGCACCTGGAGCACCGCTGCAGGAAACGTGCTTGCACCGTGTGCCAGGGTTGTCGCCGTCTGTGTTGTGGTGTTCTATTTATAGGGGGTGCAAATTCATCCAGGATTATAGTGATGGGGCCATCATACAGTGTTGGAGCCATTAAATAGTTTTGAGGATATTAAGGGGTCAGTATATATACGGTGAGAGAGCATCATACTGTGTATAAGGGAGCTGTACAGTGGGGAGACTCGAGACATTATTAAATGTAAAGTGGGCACTTATTGTTATACGGGAACTCAGGTTACTGTGACTGTCAAAGGGGCATACACAGCACAATATTACTTTTTAGGGGATAAAATGTGGGCACTGTTTTCTAGGGCACTTGCACCCGGCATTACTATATTCTAGAGAGTTTTAAAATTTAGAGGGCACAGAGAACCACACAGTAGGTGCAGTAATTGGGACACATACGGCAGCAGCGGCTCAGTATTGGGGTATCAGCAGGATGAGGAGCTTGTGCAGGTTGGGAATAATCCCATTGGGGACAGTGCTGAAAATGTGAGAAGTGAAATGTGTCTTTGTTGTATTCTCTGCAGCCGAGTCCTGGCTGGAAGAAGTTGTCTTGTTGGTCTGGGCCAGATGGAAAAGACGTGAAAAGTGAACGATTTCATCAGAAACAACGTCAGCGGTAAGTCATTATCTGTAACTCTGCTGTAATGTCTTATATGTTCTGTAGGACTGGTATTATTTACTGCTGATTATATGGCGGTAATATTAATATTGGTCTTTATATAGAGGGGGTACAGGGAGATGAGTACCAGCTCAGCTAACCACCGAGGAGTACAGAAGTAATAAGTATCAACTCAGTTAACCACCAAGTGGCACAGAAAATATAAATACCCAACTCGGCTAACCACGGAGTGGCATAGAAAATATAAGTACCATGCTCAGCTAACCACCTAGCTGTTCAGAAAAATGAGGAGTGTGCAATACCCATTTAAACCAATAGGGAATAAGCACATGGGTTGACTGACCCGTGCTAACCGCACACGTGGCTGAGACAGGCGCTAGGTCAAGCGAAAAAGCCAAAACCTGCCTAAGGAAAACTAGGCATACATATGAGCCAGCAGAGTATACATACACACAGACACCAAACACAAGTGATGCTAGAACGTCCACATGCTTCGTTAAAAGCCCTTTATGCGCTACACTCCACCCCAAACACTCGCACCCAGTCGGCTGGGGCGTCGTCCATGGGCCAGTCCGGAGCTACCACATCACCAGAGCAGTCCGAGCACCAGACAAGGCTTGGGATCTATTCCGCACAGCGGAAGAATCCTGGTGCCTAATACTGTATTGTTTTGTTCCCATTTTGTATCATCTTTGTATATTTTTATGGATTAAATAGATAAAATGTATTAGCTCTGTTCCTATTGCTCTGTAAACCGCACTGCTGAAGCCGTACACTACCTGTAAGGGGTGTCCAATCGGCCTGTATAAATGATTAATGGTAGCAGCTAGTAGTTCTTTTTGTTATTGTGAAGCTGGTAGTGTCTGTAAGGGGGTGTGTGTATATGTACACAGGAAACATTTTGATTGTTATGGACACACCGATAACAAATATGTATTTGTTACTTTTTTTTTACAATAACCTACAAACTTGGATCAGTTACACCAGTTTTGTCAGGAGGAATGGGCCCAAATTCCGACCAACTATTGTGAGAAGCTTGTGGTACCATTACCCGTTTAAGGGTAATGGTACCAAATACTAATGAAATGTATGTAAACCTTTGACTTTGCATTAAGTAATAAAAAATGCCTTAAACATTCTCTCACTCTCTCATTATTCTGGTATTTGGCAAAAATTAATAATTATGGTAATCCGAATTGACCTAAAACAGGAAAAGTTTATTCTGATTTCATGTCAGATATTGAGAAAAACATGCATGTGTGTCTTTTTATATAGTGTATGTAAACTTCAGGTTCCAACTGTATGTTTCACCTTATTATTTCCAGAAATTGAACTCTTTATGATTTTACATTTTGTAATATTTCCATTTAGATTCCCATTTCATTTTTCTGATTAACCTATCAAACATGAATAGAAAGATGAATAGAGACAGAGACAAGATGGCAGAGAGAATATTACACCTCACCCTAGAGATTCTCTTCCGGATTACTGGAGAGGTGAGAGATTCTGATGACGTCACATTACATCATTCTTATCTATGGGAATAACAGATGGACAGAACTGGAGAGGTGAGGACTCTGGAAATGTCTGTAGTGAGATTTATTAATGTCTCTCTCCATAACCAGGATTACACAGTAGTGAAGAAGTCCTCTAGTGAGCGCTGTCAGGACCCTGTGTCTGAGGGATGGAGAAGAACCCTGAGCCCAATCATGGGGCCCCCATCTCACCCCCTGAGCCATGAGGACATCAATGACCAGAAGATCCTAGAACTCGCCTACAAGATGATTGAGCTGCTGACTGGAGAGGTGACACTGCTGGGAATGCTGGGACATTATACAGTAACGTTAGGAGTCAGGAGGATGACAGTATCATTGTATGTGTCAGGTTCCTATAAGGTGTCAGGATGTCACCGTCTATTTCTCCATGGAGGAGTGGGAGTATTTAGAAGGACACAAAGATCTGTACAAGGATGTCATGATGGAGGTTCCCCAGCTCCTCACATCACCAGGTAATAGACAGGACTAAATACATGCGGCCTATAATTATCTGTATGTAAAGATTGAATTCGGTCTTTGTATGTGTTTTCTCCATCCAGTTCTTTCCAGTAAGAGGACAACAACACCAGAGAGATGTCCCTGTCCTCTTCTTCCACAGGACTGTAAAGAAGAAGATCCTAATGTTCCTCAGGATCATCAGGTAGATGGAGAGAAGGTGTCATAAGATCTCCCCTATGATGTGTAGACGGCTGTGAAGGTCTTGTGCTCAGTCTTGTGTTATCCACCAGTATTACATGTTTTATACTTGTGTAAAGAGAACAGTGGAGATGGCAGGATTAGAGCTGATCATAGATGTGACTTGTTCATCTGTCTGTGACTTTTACAATATTTGTTTCAGGGTGAAGATCTGACCCATATTAATACTATAGAGACCTTTGTGATTGGTGACGAGTGGTGTAAAGAGGAGATTCCTACAGATAACTGCACAGGTGAGTAGTAAACACTAAATGCTTTTTCCATTTTGTGTTAATTGTTACTAGCTCTGTGGTCTTTCATGTTTTTCCGACTCTAGATTCATCACTTTTGCCAAAATACTAAACTGTGTTCCAAATTATTATGCAAAAAGAGTTTAGGAGTGATTAAGTTAGAATTTTTTTGTTTGTCATTTAAACTCATTGATGGTGATGTGTGTCAGGGCTCTCTATATCACTGAAAGGAATTGCAGATACCTGTGCAAATTAGTTTGGCAGGTGTGTCCAAATAAAGGCAAGACTACTTAAGAAGGCTGTTCCACATTATTAAGCAGCCTACATTTTTTGCCAAAATGGGAAAGAAAAAGAATGTGTCGGCTGCTGAGAAGCAACAAATTGTGGAGTATTTAGGTCAAGGCATGACTACAATCAACATTGCCAAGACACTTCATCGTGATCATCGCACAATCAAGAAGTATGTAGCTGATTCCCAGCACACACGTGTGTGTGCTGATAAGGAAAAATTGAGGACTCTTTCCAACAGGCAATTGTGTCAGGAAAAGAGCAGCTGCAAAAATGCCTTGTCATAGCAGCAGACAAGTTTTTGAAGCTGCTGGTGCCTCCAACGTCCCCCAAACAACAAGATGCAGGGTCCTTCAGAGGTTTGCAGCTGTGCGTAAGCCATCCTGTCGACCACCTCTATCCACTGCACACAAGCAGAAACGGCTCCAGTGGGCCAAACGATACATGAAGACTGACTTCCAAACTGTTTTGTTCACCGATGAGTGCCGTGCAACGCTCGATGGTCCAGATGGATGGAGTGGAGGATGGCTGGTTGATGGACACCCCATGAAAAAACGGCTAAGGCGCCAACAAGGAGGAAGTGGAGTAATGTTTTGGGCTGGAATCATGGGGAGAGAGATTGTCGGCCCCTTTAGGATCCCTGAAGGGGTAAAAATGAACTCCATAATCTATGTGGAGTTTCCAAAACAGCACTTCCTGTCATGGTTCAAGAGGAAGAACCGTGCTTTCCGCAGCAAGATCATTTTCATGCATGATAATGCACCGTCTCATGCTGCAAATAACACATCTGCATCTCTGGCTGCTATGGGCATAAAAGAGGACAAACTTATGGTGTGGCCACCATCTTCCCCTGACCTCAACTCCATTGAGAACCTCTGGAGCATCATCAAAAGGAGTGTCTATGATGGCGGGAGGCAGTTCACATCTAAGCAACAGCTCTGGGAGGGTATTCTGTCCACATGCAAAACAACTGAAGCACAAACCAAAAACTGACAAATTCAATGGACGAGAGAGTTCAGAAGCTTCTTTCGAACAAGGCGTCCTATGTGCAAATGTAACATCACCTAGAATAAAGTTTTGACTTGAAAACTGTTTGATTTCATTTTGTAATAAGCTGATAATGCTTATAATTTCAGAATTGACCATTTTTTTTGTTCAAAATAAAAATAAAAAGGTTGAAAACTCTGCTGTGCATAATAATTTGGAACATGCAGTTTGAGTGTTTCTTATTTTTAAAAATATACTGTTTTCATAGGCAGTTTGTTCAAAAACATTGCAATTATACTAGAATATTAGATGACTGGAAAATAACAATGACTGCAATTCATATAGGTAATTTAGAGAAAATATGAGGAAATATTTTTTGCATAATAATTTGGAACACGGTGTAAATAAAAATGGATGAAACTATGATATTGTTATCTAATATATAAAGCTCAAGTGTATGTGTGTGTGTATGTCCAGGACTGGCATCCGCACCGTCGCAGCTACAGCCACAAAATTTGGCACAGTCACACGTCTGGACCCCGAGAGTGTCCTAGGCTATATTGTGAGGCAAAATTTTAACCCCGCGCGTTCCAATTCACCAAACACTTTTGCCCCTATCTACATAATGGGGAAAAAGTGTATGCGTATCAAGCCCCGCCCCTCATTATCATGTCATAATGGTTGCCAAGGCGACGCTGATGTCATCATAGGATGCAAGCCCCGCCGCTCATTATGATGTCATAATGGTTGACTATGGGATGGAGGATATGTATGACGGGTATATGGGCACGGGACTATGGGATGGCGGATATGTATGATGGGTATATGGGCACGGGACTATGGGATGGAGGATGTGTGATGAGTATATGGTCATGGGACTGAGATGAAGGATGTGTGATGAGTATATGGTCATGGGACTGAGATGAAGGATGTGTGATGGGTATATGGGCATGGGACTATGGGATGGAGGATGTATGATGGGTATATGGGCATGGGACTATGGGATGGAGGATGTGTGATGGGTTTATGGGCACGGGACTATGGGATATAGGATAATTATAATTTGCTATAACTAACCACAGTTAGTTACTATGCCTGGGCAGCGCCGGGCTCCTCAGCTAGTAGAGAATAAAATAAGAATGTAAAAATACAGCTGAAACATAGGAAAGAAGAGCATATGATAGATAAGTCCACCGTAATAGCTTTCTTTTTCATTATTCTCAAAAGTTAACAAGCTATACTATGTTTTAAAAAGGGCCAATTTAAGTTTGGATAAAATACAATATTAAAAAGTCCTTTAGAAAACATTGCGTAATGTCTTCTGGCTTAGATCATATCTTAAGTTACGATAATCGGGTTACGATAAGCACCCCTAACAGTCACTGCAAACATCACAAAGTCCTAGAGACTTAACTGAAGATTGCTCCCTTACAACCATTCAAAATTGTTATAGCAGCTATTATTGGATCACTTAATAGTCCTTTTGCATAGTAACTCAAAGCAATCTTTAATTATTTGGGGACCACATACTGCGTTTCTTCATTGCAAGATTTAGACTGCAGATTAGGGAATTCTTGAGACTCTATGTGGCGCCCCTGAGGGTTCAGTCGCCACAGAGGTATCCCACCATCCAGGTAAAGTGGAGACACCTGACCACGCTCCAACACCTGCATCCCACACAACATAGTAGTTGTCATGGGAAGCCTAGGTAACTTTAGGCTGAAACCCCGGGGCCCCTGCGGTGTCCCTCAGACTAGGGGAAACCCTGTCTGTCCCTCAACCCAGGGTTTACACTGAAGGTGTGCCTGCCTGGGCCTCCACCCTGTCCTTGTCTCCTGTCCAGCCCTAAGCTGAACCCACCACCCTCCACCCAGTGAGGAGACCAAGCACCAGACCCCACAAAGAGTATGGACAGGGATAACGGAAATGCACCATAACGCGTACACACAGGGGAATACAGTAATGTGCAAGGGCAACCCAATAATACAACACAGGGAGGCAAAATGGCAACAATGGAATATACTACACCAGCAACCGTATGCTCCTTAGACCACCACTCCAGACCGGTATCGCTTAGCACAAGGCAAGAGCTATAGTCGGCGACGCCCATAGTTACACAGGGCAATTTAAACACAGGGCGTGGCTAAGCCCTCAGCCAGAATGACAGCCCGGTTAACCCAATCCAAGCCGGATCAGAAGACCAACCAGCGCCGCTGAGAACCATGTGGTAGGATGGGGTATTACCGCTGTCTGCCGGACACCCTGGTGCGAACAGTGTCCGACATGACAGTACCCCGCCTTCTACGAGGGACCCCAGGAACCTCACAATGTCGAGGACCCGGCTTGTCCGGATGGCGGCGATGAAACCCTGTAATTAGTCGGTCCGCATGTATGTCCGAGGCCGGCACCCAAGTCCTCTCAGGACCATAGCCACGCCAGTGGACCAGGTACTGTAGAGTGCGACGCACTACCCGAGAGTCAACCACCTTGGACACCTCAAACTCCAACGTGCCATCCACCAAGACGGGAGGTGGTGGCACGGGAGAAACATCAACAGCACCCACGACTTTCTTAAGTAACGACTTGTGAAACACATTATGTATCTTGTATACGGCAGGTAACTCTAAACGAAATGCCACAGGGTTGATAATTGCGGAGATCCTAAATGGACCAATGAACCTGGGCCCCAACTTAAGCGATGGTATTTTGAGTTTGATGTTCCTTGTAGACAACCACACCCAATCACCCACACACAGGTCCGGACCAGGCACACGTCTACAGTCAGCCACACGTTTATACCTAGAACCTACTTTCAGCAAGCGCTGCTTTACTCTCCTCCAAACGGATGACAATTGTGCTCCCAACTGGTCCTCCTCAGGGACGCCCGCAGAGCTCCCTTGGCGCAAGGTACAGAATTGGGGATGTTGACCATAAACACAAAAGAAAGGAGATTCCCCAGACAATTCCTGATAATGATTGTTTATCGCGAATTCAGCCAGAGGAAGAAACGCCGACCACTCTTCCTGATTGTCAGACACAAAACAGCGTAAGTATTGTTCCAGGTTTTGGTTCATACACTCAGTCTGCCCATTCGACTGAGGATGGAAAGCCGATGAATGAGACAATTTAATCCCTAGGCGTGAACAAAAAGCTTTCCAAAATTTTGCCACAAATTGTGTACCTCTATCAGATACAATGTCAGACGGGACACCATTAAGCCTGACCACCTCGCGAATAAATACCTGAGCAAGGGTCTTCGCATTGGGCAAAGATGGCAAAGCAACGAAATGCGACATTTTAGAGAACCGATCAACTATTACCAGAATGACCGTGTTCCCAGCCGAGGAGGGCAAATCCGTAATGAAATCCATGGAAATCTCAGTCCATGGCTTACTGGGCACACAGAGAGGATGCAATGTGCCAGCAGGACGGGAGCGTGGTGTCTTGGCCCGTGCGCACGTGGTACAGGCTGACACATATGAGGCCACGTCCTGCCAGATTTTGGGCCACCAAAAACGACGTGATACAAGTTCCAGAGTGCCCTTAACTCCTGGGTGACCAGCCAGGACAGTATCGTGATGTTCCCCTAACACTTTTAAGCGTAGGTGTAGTGGCACAAATGATTGATTAGGAGGCAGATCCAGCGGTACCTCCTCCTGAGCATCAGCAATCTCTGCCTCAACCTCTGTCGTGAGAGCCGAGACCATAACTCCCTTTTGGAGGATAGGCACCGGATCCTCACGTGGCTCTCCACCCGGAAAACATATGGACAAGGCGTCCGCTTAGTATTCTTAGAACCTGGTCGGTATGTCACAAAAAAATTGAACCGGGTGAAGAATAACGCCCAGAGAGCCTGTCTGGGGGACAGGTGTTTAGCAGACTCTAAATAAAGCAGATTCTTATGGTCTGTTATAACAGTAATCTGATGGACAGCCCCCTCCAAGAAGTGTCGCCATTCCTCAAATGCCAACTTGATGGCCAACAATTCCGTTACCAATATCGTAATTACGCTCGGCCGGCGACAGTTTCTTGGAGAAGTAGGCACACGGATGCAATTCGCCCAAGGATCGACCCTGAGACAGTACCGCCCCCACTCCAACCTCAGATGCATCCACCTCCACGGTAAATGGTAGGGAGACATCAGGCTGAACCAGGATGGGAGCTGAAGCAAAACTGTTTTTGAGGAATTCAAACGCGCGCACAGCAGCCTCAGACCAGTCAGAAAAATTGGTACCTTTTTTAGTCATGTCGGTGAGCGGCTTAGCAATCATAGAAAAATTCTTAATTTCCTATAATAGTTAGAAAAGCCCAGGAATCGCTGAAGCGCCTTGAGATCATCAGGCCGATCCCACTGCAGCACCGCTTGCACCTTAGTGGTGTCCATTTTAAACCCTGAGGCGGAAATTACATAACCCAAGAAAGGTAATTCTTGGACGACAAATACACATTTCTCAAGCTTGGCATAGAGCTTGTTTTCCCTGAGCAACTGCAACACCTGCCTAACATGCTCTATGTGTGCATCACAGTCGCGTGAGTAAATAAGAATGTCATCAAGGTATATAATAACAAATTTCCCCAAGAGATGAGAAAAGACATCATTTATGAAATGTTGAAATACTACTGGCGCGCTCGTCAACCCAAAAGGCATCACCAAATTCTCAAAATGACCCTCGGGTATTAAATGCCGTCTTCCATCCCCTTGACGGACTCTTATGAGATTGTACGCCCCCCTGAGGTCAAGCTTGGAAAACCATTTGGCACCAGACACCTGGTTGAACAAATCGGGTATCAGTGGCATCGGGTAGGGGTCACGAACCGTAATCTGGTTGAGTTCCCTGAAATCCAGACACGGGCGTAATCCGCCATCTTTCTTCTTGACAAAGAAGAACCCCGCCGCCAATGGAGATGATGAAGGCCTGATGTGCCCTTTGCTTAGACTTTCTGCAATGTATTCTTTGAGAGCTTGCCTCTCCGGACCTGAGATATTAAACATCCTGGCTTTTGGTAACTTGGTCCCCGGTTTTAACCTAATAGAACAGTCATAGGGTCGGTGCGGTGGCAGCTCTGAACAACCTCTTTCAGAAAATACATCAGCAAAGTCCAGCAGTGGCTCCGGGATGCTGGGAGTCACAGCGGAGATACACGTGGCCAGACAACTCTCCTGGCAGTATTTGCTCCACTGAATTATGTCCTGGGTTTTCCAATCAATTACCGGATTGTGCATAGACAACCGTGGAAACCCCAGAACTACCTGAGCAGGTAAATTACTGAGCACCTTACATGTTACCCTCTCAGAGTGTAGGACCCCAATGTGGAGTTTTACATCAGCCACAAACTCTTTAATCTCCCCTTGTGAGAGAGGGGAGGCATTGATGGTAACCACCCGGATAGGATTAGGCAGCGTCTCCACCTTAAATCCCGCAGTACGCGCAAACTTTTCATCAATGAGATTAGCGGCTGAACCACTATCTACAAATACAGCAAATGACAGCTCTTGGCCCCCGATAACTACCTTGGCAGGGAGCATACACTGGGAGACCACCACGGAGGATATGCAAAGGCTCAGACTAGACTCCTCCAAATCCTCTGAGCCTAGCAGTTTTCCGCCGGCATGTCTTTCTTAGGTACCAGGGGGCAAGCATTAATAAAATGTCCTTTTTTGCCACAAAAAAAAGACCCCTTGCTTTCTGGGCAAGGGACATTTATGCTTGTTATTATGTGTATGTGATATACAGTACCAGCGATCTGCATAGGTTCCACGGATTCACCTGAGGCAACCTCACCAGAGACTGCCCCTCCCTCCACAGGCAATGTCCCCTGCAACCTCTGACGAAAGCGGCGATCAATGCGTACTACAAGCACCATAGCAGCCTCCAGAGAAGCAGGAGTCTCATACATTAGCAGAGCTTGTTTAACTCTTTCAGAAACCCCATGCAAAAATTGACTCCTTAGTGCAGGGTCATTCCATTGCGTGTCCACAGCCCAGCGACGAAATTCAGTACAGTAATCCTCCGCCAGTCGCTCACCCTGGAGTAGAGAGCGTATTTTAGATTCTGCTAACGCCAGTCTGTCAGGATCGTCATAGATTAAACCCAGCGCAGAAAAAAAAAGGTCTACGGACTGAAATGCTGGTGAATCAGAAGGTAGTGAAAACGCCCATGCTTGTGGGTCACCACCCAGCAAGGAAACTACCAAGCCCACACGCTGAGCCTCATTTCCTGAGGAGAGAGGACGCATGCGAAAATACAATTTGCAGGATTCATGAAATACAACGAACTTACAGCGATCACCAGAAAATCGCTCAGGGAGAGGTAACTTGGGTTCAGCTGCCCTGACTGCTGCCTCAGTTTGCACAGCAGGAACTGAGAGGCCTTGTTGCTGGACCGCCCCCCTCAGTTCAGTGACCTGTATGGACAGAGCCTCCAGCTGCTTGGTTATGGAGCCTATAGGATCCATGGTAAATAATTCCTCTTTTTTTTTTCTCTTTTTGGGCCGACTATAATGTCATGGGAAGCCTAGGTAACTTTAGGCTGGGGCCCCTGTGGTGTCCCTCAGACTAGGGGAAACCCTGTCTGTCCCTCAACCAAGGGTTTACACTGAAGGTGTGCCTGCCTGGGCCTCCACCCTGTCCTTGTCTCCTGTCCAGCCCTAAGCTGAACCCACCACCCTCCACCCAGTGAGGAGACCAAGCACCAGACCCCACAAAGAGTATGGACAGGGATAACGGAAATGCACCATAACGCGTACACACAGGGGAATACAGTAATGTGCAAGGGCAACCAAATAATACAACACAGGGAGGCAAAATGGCAACAATGGAATATACTACACCAGCAACCGTATGCTCCTTAGACCACCACTCCAGACCGGTATCGCTTAGCACAAGGCAAGAGCTATAGTCGGCGACGCCCATAGTTACACAGGGCAATTTAAACACAGGGCGTGGCTAAGCCCTCAGCCAGAATGACAGCCTGGTTAACCCAATCCAAGCCGGATCAGAAGACCAACCAGCGCCGCTGAGAACCATGTGGTAGGATGGGGTATTACCGCTGTCTGCCGGACACCCTGGTGCGAACAGTGTCCGACATGACAGTAGTGTAGCAAAGCACCCTTTGGTGGCTCCCTGCTTGGAACACGAAGCGTGCTGGGAGGTGGGTGGAGTTTAGTTTGCACTCAAAAGAGCAGGAAGAGTTTAGGATTTAGTCAGTCAGTCATTCAGTCAGTCGGTGAGTGGAAGTCTGACAGGGAAGTGAGTCAGTCAGTAAGATCCCCGGGAGAAGGATGGATGAAGGAAGTGCTGCAGCCGACCTCAGTGATCTGGGTCTGCTGGCACAGGGAAGAGACATTAGAACGAAAGCCTGATTCTCCATATGAAAGAAAGGATTGTACGGAACGTAAGGAGAAAAGGAGGACTAAGGATTAGGGTTAGAGGAGAACCCTTCCCAAGTTCACAGCGCAAGGGTGGGGTCAGGTCCCCGAGGTTGTATGGATACTAATGGTCCTGCAGCAGACACCAGAGGAATAGACGTCACCACTTTATGCCCACACAAGACTTGGGGGCACAACAGCAACGATAGTGAGCAGGGACTTGGCAGCAAGGAGTTCCTGAAGCAGGCTACAGCTGTCTGCCGTAAAAGTAGAGTTCATAAGAACATCGGACAGGAGGAACTCCAGTGTAACTCAGTGCTGGAGTACTCCATTTTAAAGGCGCTATAAGAGGAGACGTTCAGAAAAGGCACATATGTTGGCGGAGTGTTGGAAGGGAGTACTTCATCTTGCCTGGAGGTTGACTGAGCTCCTGCCCCGGAGGACACGGCACGGATGCGGGCACCTGTACCACAACAGACTGAGTAAAGCTTTGGAACTACATGCCCTGGTGTCCTCCACTTATTCCTGCGTCAACCTACTCAGCACTACTACATCCCCTGTGCCTGACACTACATCATCTATGTGTCACTTCACCTACACTGCCCTGGGACTACAGCCCTGCCTGTGGAGGGCTATAACATCACTGCTGCACCCCACCATCTGTCCCAGAGGATCTGTCTGCAGCGTCGGCTTAACATCTTCATTGCCGAACACCACAGGTGGCGTCACGAATCACTTATAAACTTTCATCACCCTAAGCACACTGAAACAACCCCTTTTACAATGGAGCCCCAGGGCCACGAACCGGGTCGCCGCGGCCGTGACAACTCCCATTGAGAAGATCAACCTGCCCGGTACCGAGTACCCCACGTCCCTGGCGTGTGAGGGCGCTCCACTCTACATCCAAGTTTAAATGCAGCTCAGGGTCACATGGATATCTTGTGTTGTCAGTAAGACTATAGTATTTGGAGTTATGTGGATCTGATATATGTAGTTGCTTTAATATTGTTAATAAGCCTGTCACTTTTCTGTTAATAGAATATGGAATATTTCCAGACATTTTCCTACTCTTAAATTAAGCATGGGTGTTTAAAGAGGACTTTTCAGCAGCTTTTACATATTAGACTAGATACCTCGTGATGAAAGGCCTGAAGAGCAGAATAAAACATTAAAGGGAATCTGTCATCAGGTTTTGCTTCCAGTAAAGTATCACTTTGTTTACTGAGTGGAGCAATTGTGATAGAATCAGAGTTTTTTTCCTGCTGCAGATCTAGCAAAGCTCAGAATGCTGAGCTGTAAAAAAATCCCACTCACACCACTTCTAGTCCTGTAGTGATGATCTCCTTTTGATAAAACACTGAAATTATGTAAACAGAAACACACAGCTTAGTAAGTGACACATCGCTGTAATCAGGGTTTCTGCTCTACATCATCCAGCTCTCAACTTACTTAGCAAAAACCTTCTGATAGATTTCCTTTAACAGAGGTTCTGTTCTTCTCTGAGTATGTTTACTTTTACCCCTGTATGACAATGTCCAATCATAAGCAGGCACCATCATAACGCAGAAGGGAAAAAGCAAATGCCTAGAGAGAATTTCAGAACAGGCTTTTTCGCTGTGATCTTGTAAGAGTGATGTGTCTAACCTTAGAGTGCTTTCGCATTGCATTCAGGCACCCATTCAGTGGATCCATCGGGGCTTATATCCGAACTCTTCGTAAAATGAGATTTAGCCACATGCGCTAAAGAGGCCATAGACTATAATGGAGCTGACAGAGCGAATATGTGCTCTGTCATGCATCATTTTCGGGCGTGTAGGCCTACTGGAGATGGTACTCAGACTCGACTCGGTCTTCTAGGCCTGAGTGTCTGCCTCCAGTGGGCGTAAACACACAAAAATTATGCAGGACAGAGCGCACGGAACAGAAGAAGATGTCAGCTGATATATATAATACTAAGGGCAGGGAGCTTGGAGTAGTAGCACCACCCTAGCACTGAAATAATATAAGAAAAAAACACTGGAGTGGTGCTTTAAGTATTCTAAGCTTTTAACTATTATACAGTTTGTACTCATACTTCATGTGGTTTCAATGGAATGTTAAGTTGTGGTCCCATGATTTTTAGGAAATTATTATTAGGAAATATCCTAGAAAGAGATTTTCCAAGCTTGGGATGAAAGGCGACACACATGAATCCTCATGTGGACCGCAGACTGTCAGGATTCTCCCATGTTGGCAGTGAGAACGTTTGGTCACATAGTGATTTCAGAGTTTCATTCCAAACCTGGACAACCTGTTTAATAACACAGTTCATAACAATACATGACATTAGACATTTTATTATGAGGCTGTGCTTGTGTATTTTTCAGTTTGTGTGGACCTTTTTTTGTAGAAATATTATAAAATATCAATTTAATATTTAGATTATATTCTACAAAAATGAAAATAATCTGTTTTATTCTCGACAGGTGATTGTTTCAGAAGCTTAAGTGAATCTATAATATCTTCAGATTTTAACGCAGACAATCCTGGTATCACACAAAATGCTTACGAAGAGCAGGCAGTAAGCCCAGATATACCATCAACTCTTCACAGCAAAGATCTATCACCGGATCCTTTTCAACATGTCTTATCTTTTGATTCGTTACAGACTGATAAGAAAATGAAAAATAATGGAAGGGATGTTGAACATAAAAGATCTCACAAAGAAGATAAACCAATAGATTGTGTTCAATGTGGAAAATGTTATGAAGATATATCAGATCTTGTTAAACATGAGAAAGATCACACAGAAGCAAAGGAATTTTCTTGTTCAGAATGTCTTACAAGGAAACCAAAGTTTTTCGAGCATCAAAAAACTCACATGGGTGAGAAGTCATATTCATGTTCTGAATGCGCAAAATGTTTTATAGAGAAATCACACCTTATAACACATGAGAGAAGTCACACTGGGGAGAAATTGTTTTCATGTTCAGAATGTGGAGCATGTTTTAACCGGCAATCAAAACTTATTAGGCACGTGCGAAGTCACAGTGGGGAGAAGCCATTTTCATGCTTAGAATGTGGGAAATGTTTTTCTCAGAAATCAACACTTATTGACCATCAAAAAACTCACACAGGGGAGAAGCCATTTTTTTGTTCAGAATGTGGGAAATGTTGGAAAAAGAAATCAGATCTTGTTATACATCAGAGAGTTCACACTGGAGAGAAGCCGTTCTCATGCACAGAATGTGGAAAGTGTTTTAATCAAAACTCTCATCTTGCTATACATCGAAAAAGTCACACAGGAGAAAAGCCATTTTCATGTTTAGAATGTGGGAAATGTTTCTCTCAGAGATCAAAGGTAATTGTCCACCAAAAAACTCACACAGAGGAAAAGCGGTTTTTCTGTTCAGAATGTGGGAAATATTTCAAACATAAGTATAGTCTTGTTACACATCAGAGAATTCACACAGGGGAGAAGCCATTTACATGTGGAGAATGTGGAAAGTGTTTTAAACAAAAATCAGTGCTTGATATGCATCAGACAAGTCACACAGGAGAGAAGCCTTTTTCATGCTCAGAATGTGGTAAAAGATTTTCTCGGAAATCATATCTTGTGGATCATCAAAAAACTCATACAGGAGAGAAGCCATTTCCATGCTCAGAATGTGGGAAATGTTTTTCCCGGAAATCAAATCTTGTTGATCATCAAAAAATTCACACAGGGGAGAGGCCTTTTCCATGTTTAGAATGTGGGAAATTGTTTCAACAGAAGTCCGGTCTTATAACACATCTGAAAATTCACACAGGGGAAAAGCCATTCTCATGTGCAGAATGCGGGAAGTGTTTTAACCAAAAATCATATCTGGTTAAGCATCAGAGAAGTCACAGTGGGGAGAAGCCATTTTCATGCTTACAATGTGGGAAATGGTTTTCTCAAAAATCAAATCTTGCTGACCATCACAAAACTCACACAGGGGAGAAGCCATTTTCATGTTTAGAATGTAGGAAATGTTACAAAAAGAAGTCAGACCTCATGATACATCAGAGAATTCACACAGGAGAGAAGCCATACTCATGCACAGAATGTGGGAAATATTTTGCTCGAAAGTCAAATCTTGTTGATCATCAAAAAACTCACACAGGGGAGAGATCATTTTAATTCTGAGAATACGGGAAGTCTTTCAACGATAAGTATGGTCTTGTTACACATGTGGGAGGTGTTTTAACTAAAAATGAGTTCATTCTAGGCATCAGCAAATTCAAACAAGAAAAGCGATCGGGCCTATGTGTTTAAAAATGTAGTGCAACAAATATGTGAAAACTATAATTTCCACTAACCAAATAAAGAACATGCATAACAAAATCTCTGCACATTCGAAAAATATATTAGAGAGTTATTCTCAAGTTGTGTCTTGAGCAGCACTCAACTTTCTTTTCCTTCTTGCTGGTGCGGCGGGCACTCTTCATTCAGTGATAATTCTGGTCAGTTTCCTGCAGCATTTCTGCTACCATGACAACTTAGGCTAGTTTCACACTAGCGCTTATTTCCGGCAGCGCACGGCGCTGCTAAGCCCTGCCCCCTCCAGGCTCCCTGCCCGCCCCATCCGGTCATCGGCGCCTACTAGCGCACATGGACGCTTGCGATCTGTGCACCCTATCTTTAGCATAGGGTGTGCAGATCGTGCGCTGGCCGTGCGCTAGTAGGATTTTAGTGTGCGCTGCGCACTTTTGAAGGTGCGCCGTGCGCGCCAAAATGCAACATGCTGCGTTCGGCGCACCTTCAAAAGTGCGCAGCGCACGCTAAAATCCTAGTGCACGGCCAGCGCACGATCTGCGCACCTTATGCTAAAGATAGAGTGCGCAGATCGCAAGCGTTCATGTGCGCTAGTAGGCGCCGATGACCGGATGGGGCGGGCAGGGAGCCGGGAGGGGGCGGGGCTTAGCGGTGCCGTGCGCTGCAGGAAATAAACGCTAGTGTGAAACTAGCCTTAACTGTCAGGGCTTGTTCTGGAGTTTGCCCTGTTATCACAATATTTGCTTATAGGGAAAGTAGTGCCTCTAGACAAGGGAGCAGTGACTAGAAGAATTGCTCTGGAAAATACAGATACTGGGTGCTGGTTATATAACTGCAGCTTAGGTGAGTATCTAACTGCTGTATAGAAATCAATGGGCTAGAGATAAAGTGGCTGATATCTCAGACATTATAAAGGATCTATCTTTTTTCAATAATGATTTTTTAATTATGTGTGCATTTTTAATACTATTAAGTGTTATATTCTTTTTTATTAATATCTACTGCTGCCACTGGAGTTTGCTATTTTTATTTGCTGGTGTGCCATGAGTCAGAGAACGACACATACACACAGCAAATACAGTACACACATGCCACAGGAAACTAGGGTCAGTCACCAGTTCAATCTCCTATACTGTGGCAGCATCCACTGTAATGAACTGTTCTCTGTAACAATTGCCCTGATTGTTCGGACCAGCCATAATGTTAAGTGTGTAACAGTACAGACACAGAGGGCTAATGGATGCATAAAGCATGTGGGAACATGATGCGGGGTACCAGGTTATGGTAAAACTTTCGACTGTGCCACACAGGGATAGATTAGGTTAATGTGTTGAGGCGGTAGGCCAGTCTGAATAAATGCATTTTCAGGGCACGCTTAAAATTGTGGGGATTGGGGACTAATCGTATTGACCTGGGAAGTGCATTCCAAAGAATTGGCGCAGCACGTGTATAGTCTTGGAGACGGGAGTGGGAGGTTCTGATTATTGAGGATGCTAACCTCAGGTCATAAGCAGAACGGAGGGCACAGGTAGGGTTGTAGACTGAAACAAGGGAGGAGATGTAGGGTGGTGCTGAGGCATGGAGAGCTTTGTGGGTGAGGATAATAAGTTTTTACTGGATTCTGGAGTGGATGGGTAGCCAGTGTAATGACTAGCACAAGGTAGAGGCATCGGTATAACGATTGGCGAGGAATATGATCCTGGCTGCAGCATTCAAGACAGATTGGAGGGGGGAGAGTTTGATAAGAGGGAGACTGATTAGAAGAGAGTTACAATAGTTGAGATGAGAATGAATAAGAGAAACAGTACGTTTTTGCGGAGTCAAAAGTAAGAAAAGGTCGAATTTTAGAAATGTTTTTGAGGTGCAGATAACAAGAGCGAGCCAGTGATCGGATGTGGGGGGCAAAGGAAAGCTTGGAGTCAAGTATGACCCCAAGATAGCGGGCATGTTGCTGGGGAGTAATAGTGGAACCACACACGGAAATGGCAATGTGGGGTATAGGTACATTAGTAGAGGGAGGAAACACAAGGAGTTCAGTCTTTGACAGGTTCAGTTTCAGATATAGTGAGAACATGATGTTAGACACAGCGTTTAGACAATTGCTGATGTTTTCTAGAAAGGCAGGTGTGATGTCAGGAGAAGAAGCGTATAATTGGGTGTCATCAGCATAGAGATGGTACTGGAAACCAAATCTACTGATTGTTTGACCAATATGGGCAGTGTACAAAGAGAAGAGGAGGGGGTCTAGAACCGATCCTTGAGGAACCCCAACAGTAAGGGGAAGATGAGAGGAGGAGGAACCACAACAGATACAGTAAAGGAGCGGTCAGAGAGATAGGAGGAGAACCAGGAGAGAATGGTGTCTTTGAGGCCAATGGAACAGAGCATAGTGAGGAGGAGCTGATGATCCACAGTGTTGAATGCTGCAGAGAGATCCAAGAGAATTAGCATGGAGTAATGACCATTTGATTTAGCTGTTAGTAGATCATTAGAGACTTTAGTGAGGGCAGTTTCAGTTGAGTGTAAAGAGCGGAAACCGTATTGGAGGGGGTCGAGAAGAGAGTTATCAAAGAGATAGCGGATAAGACGGGAGTGGACCAGGCGTTCCAGGAGTTTAGAGATGAAGGGAAGATTAGAGACAGGTCTATAGTTAGCGGCACAGTTTTGGTCGAGGGATGGTTTTTTAAGTAGTGGATGTATGATGGCATGCGTTAATGAGGAGGGAAAGATACCAGAAAAGAGAGGTTAAATATTTTAGTTAGGTGAGGGGTGACAGCAGGTGAAAGGGACTGGAAGATATGTGACGGAAATGGGTCACTGGTGCAAGTGGTTGGGCGAGAAGATGCAAGGAGCCTGCTTACTACTTCTTCTGTGACTGGTTCAAAATCAGAGAGTGAGCTAGATGCAGTGGGGGAGGGATGACAATGCATGGTATGAGGTGATTGGGAGATAATTTCCTGTCGGATATGGTCAATTTTTTCTTTGAAGTAATTGGCCAGATCGTCAGCTCGGAGCTCCGTGGTTGGGGCCTGTACTCTTGGGTTGAGTAGAGAATGAAAAGTGTCAAAGAGACGTTTAGGGTTATTGGACAGTGAGGTGATGAGGGTGTTGAAATAGGTTTTCAGAGGTGAAGGGCAGTGTTATATGTTCTAAGCATAAACTTATAATGGATGAAATCTTCGTGTAGATTGGATTTTCTCCACAGACGTTCGGCGCACCTGGAGCACTGCTGCAGGAAATGTGTTTGCAGGGTGTGCCAGGGTTGTCGCGGTCTGTGTTGTGGTGTTCTATTTATAGGAGGTGAAAATTCATCCAGGGCACTTTGAAGTGTTTCACTGTAATACTTCAATGCAGAATCAGGACATGAGAGGGAGGAGATAGGGTCAATGAAGACTGCAAGTTCTTCCTAAGTTTCTGGGTGTTAATGGCCTATATGTTTCTATAAGTATGGACAGTGGGGGTGACTTGAGCGGCCTCGCAGTTCTTGATAGAGAATGAAAGAAGGTTGTGGTCAGAGAGCGGGAGAGGGGAGTTTGCAAAATCATCCACTGCACAAAGCCGAGAGAAGACCAAGTCGAGGGAGTTTCCGTCTCCATGCGTTGGAGAATTAGTAAGCTGCGAAAGGCCAAACGAGGAGGTTAGAGATAAAAGGTAAGTAGCAGATGGGGAGAGGGGAAGAGCAATGGGGATGTTGAAATCGCCCATGATGAGGGTAGGGATGTCACAGGAGAGAAAATGTGGAAGCCAAGTGGCAAAATGATCCAGGAACTGATGGGAGGGGCCGGGAGGACGATACACCACTGCCACTCGCATGGAGAAGGGGGTGTAGAGTCTGACGGCATGGACCTCAAAAGAAGGGAAGACAAGTGAGGGTAGTTGAGGGATAACCTGAAAGGCACATTTTGGTGATAGGAGCAGACCAACGCCTCCACTTGCTCTATTGTCTGATCTTGGGGTATGAGAGAAGTGTAGTCCACCATGTGAAAGAGCAGTAGAATCGTAGAGTTGTAAGGGACCTCCTGGGCCATCTGGTCCAACCCCCTGCTCAAAGCAGGATTCGCTAAATCATCCCAGTCAGATGTCTGTCCAGCCTCTGTTTGAAGACTTCCATTGGAGGAGAACTCACCACCAGTAGCAGTGGTAGTGTCTGACTGCTGGATCCAGGTTTCAGTAAGAGCCAGAAGGTTAATAGAATTAGAAAGGAAAAAGTCATGAATGAAGGAGAGTTTGTTACACACTGAGTGAGAATTCCAAAGTGCACAATTAAGAGAGACAGATGGCATGCAGGGAATATTAATAAGATTAGAGGGGTTTCTGAGTGTAGGAGTTGGGGGGGTTTGACTTTCTATAACATGAGGGACCAAGGTTGGGAGCAATGTCTCCTGCGACTAGGAGGATAGAAAGAGTGAGCAGATGGTTAAGTGATTTGTGAGAGCGTCTCTGATGTTGAATGGTGGGACTGAATGGATCTGTGCAATTTAGCAATGTGAAAAGAGTGTGAGTGCTATACATAGGAGGAAAGGAGTGAGGGGCCAATATTGATGGAGTGTAGAGAGTTAATGCCAGGGCGGTGGATGTGTGTGAATGCAGCGGCCAGGATATAAATTACACAAATGCATATGGTATATATTTGTTGTAATCCAAATTTACAGGGAGTAGATGTATATAAATGTCTTACCTTTCTCCTGCCCTGTCTAACTGCCATGTTATAACTGCCTCATACTTCGATTAAATGTGCATAAATGCCCCCTGCATAAATGCCTTCCCCAAGCTATGTCTGAATATTTTGGAGGCTAAGGCTTAGATCTTT
This sequence comes from Dendrobates tinctorius, assembly GCF_039654945.1. Classification (NCBI taxonomy): domain Eukaryota; kingdom Metazoa; phylum Chordata; class Amphibia; order Anura; family Dendrobatidae; genus Dendrobates; species Dendrobates tinctorius. The sequence goes on from NW_027361822.1 coordinate 16,400,720, forward strand.
TTTTTTTTTGCTCTCTCTTCTCGTTAATCAATCAAACTAAATTGAGACAGCAGGACCCAATAAATGTTGTGGTCAGATAAACAAATGTCCAGCACTACATTGATCATAAAGCACTTTGAAAAGTTTCTTGACCTCACAACATAGGGGGACAAGCAGAGTAAGTTGAAATAACTATATACCAGATATAAGATTGCATAGTTGAAAACACATATATAGCATTCAGAATTAACTTCTTGCTGACATTGAATGGAGTGGAGACACAGGAGTTGATTCAGAGCAGAGATTGAAAAAGCTGGTTACCAGATATAAGCCTGCATAGTTGAAAACATATAGCATTCAGGATTAACTGCTTGCTGACATTGAATGAAGTGGAGACACACAGGAGTTGATTCAGAGCAGAGATTTAAAAAGCTGGTTACCAGATATAAGCCTGCATAGTTGAAAACATATAGCATTCAGGATTAACTGCTTGCTGACATTGAATGAAGTGGAGACACACAGGAGTTGATTCAGAGCAAAGATTAAAAAAGCTGATTACTTGTATGAAGAGAATAGAGATGCATGTCACTTTCATCCATGTTATAACTGCCTCATACTTTGATTAAATGTACTTCGATTAAATGTGCATAAATGCCCCCCGGTATAAATTGTTAGAAACTTACACCATTTAATATGAAGGTAAAGTTTCTTTTAGCAGGGCAGGGGTTAATCTGCTCAGTTGGGAGCACCTGGAAGCTTTCCTGCATTAAGGCTCTCAGCTGTGCACTGTTAACCACTCCCCTCTCATATAAACTGGGTCCTGGCTAGCACTCTTTGTCAGAGGTAATTTGTGCTGAATGGCTGGAGGTTGTTGGTTATTATTGAAGGCGTTTGGTGGATTTATCTGTGACTGTAGCTAGGTTTTGAGTGTGTGATAATTCCCTTTCTTCTACATTGGTTTAACCCCATCCTCCACCCTCAGTGCATTCCTTTGTTGTCTGTGTGAGTATATTTGTATGTTTGGTATTTTTCATTATCCCTGTTCATATTACCTTATTAGTCTGGTTGATGTATTACTGTACACTACTACTCCCCTCTTCCCCGGGTGGGGAAAAGGTACCGAGGGTGGTTTCAGGAGCTAAGGCAAAGTACGTGGCCTCGGCTTTTTTGACTATCAGAAGTAATCTGGGGCACAGGATGAGCTAGGGTGCCCCTAACATTAGGGACAGGGAAGGAGCCCTGTGACACCCTACAACTGTTTCGCGACACAAATCATCAAGAACCACTGCTGGCTGCTTCCTTTGCAATTGCCGAACAATAATATCCCAGATGTGCTTGATGGGAGGCAAGTCAGGAGACACTGCAGGCCATGGTAGCATGGGTAGGCCACTCACTATTGCACGAGCAAAATGCGGCCCGGCATTGTCATGCTGTAAAACCTCTCCAAGGACACTTTGGATAAACGGCCATACCACTGGTTACAGTACCAAATTAATGTAACACCAAGCTGTTAGTGTGCCTGGAATATTCACTAGAGTACTACCGTACGTCATGCCACACAATATTATAATGCTAGGTGTATGACCGGTGTCACTATCTCTCATGATGGCCTCTTCATGCCGTTGTCCATGTGGTCCCCAGACCAATCCCTGGTTATATCATTGTGTCCAAGACAAATGCTGTAATCACTGAAAAGGATACACCTCCATTTGAGCCTCCAATCTCCATATGGAGTCCACGTAACACTATGAAATGGCATTCATGAGTGAATTGTAGTTCAAAACTGCTAAAAGTTCTTCCATAAATTAAAATGAAAATAAAAGGTGGCAACAGCAAAGCATAAGGTAATATAATTGCGGCATCTGGTAGTAAAATTGCAGGAGCCGCAAGCGATATCACCACCACTTTTACCAGCTGTAGTACTGCAAAATGCAGGACACAATTGCCTTACTTTGTCTCTGGCAAGGATATTAGTGAGGAGGATGTTATAGATTATATGGCACATCACTCATCTCCGTTACAGCAGCATGATGTTACCTCTTATAGTGACACTGTCAGTTTACTGCACATTTCTCCTCTTCCATCACTTTAACAGCTCATCTATTTTGATTGCAGACATTTAATTCCTTCAAAGACATCTGTCTTTTTATATAACTTTTTTTTTAGTAAAGATGTTCTAAAAATATGAAGACATAAACATGTATGTGAAGGCACGGGGGGGTTGGTGAGCGCCCCAGTCCTCTAGCCGAAACTGCATGGACCAGGGATCGTCCCGCTGAACGCCCGCTCTCCTTTTAACCTGGCCATAAAGCTACTCCGACAACACGGTGAGGCTAAAACAGTGTGACAATGCTTTATTGAACCACAAAACAGGCAGATAACAGAACAGTCCAAGAAAAATACCCCAAGATGGTGAACATTACAGAGTCTCACCCTTCTGCTCACTCACCAGGACAATGGCAGCTGTTACTTCAGAGTTCCCAAGGTCAACTACCCCACCTGTGGCACGCACACAGTGAGGAGGTAACGACAAGCGTAGGAAGATGACAGTTCATTCAAGTACAAGGTAGTTGACCCGAGGGTCATAACCGGACTTCTCCGAACTCCATGGTGGCAGGTGACTGGTGGGTACCAATCCAGGTTTTCTCCAAATGTATTCATGGTTCAGCAATGGTCAGTGGAGATCTTTATTCTTCCAATCGGGACTGAGGTCCCCTAGGTTGTTTCCTGTAGAATGGTAGATCTGTGTCCCTTGTGATAAAGCCATAATGTATTGGCAGCAGTCCTGTATGGTCTCCTGGATGTTTGGATATTTTGGCAGAATCTCTGGCTGTCTCTGTCTTAATAGAGGCATGCAACCTCTTTTTATACTTACCAAGTGTCCTTCATTTAGTATTGACATAAAGGGTAAGAATGGAGATGTGATCAAGTAGCATTACTTGATTATTTAATCTATTTGCTGTTTTTCCTCCTCTGTTTTTGAAGTACCAAACTATCTAGCCTACTGTCACGCTGTAGCACTGCAGGTAAATGCAAACTCCACTAGATGGCAGCAGAGCGGAGAGAGGGCTGAAATCCTGCCCAGAGCAGACCAGCAGAACTGCAGCGAGGTTAACACCAGGTGGCAGCAGAATACAAGCCGGGTCGATACTAGAGAGTAGCGTAGTACCAATGGGAATCCCAACACAGAGTCAGAGGAGAGCCAAAAGGTCAGTACTGTTCCGTAGCAGAAGTACCAGAAGGAAGAGACAGAATCAGGTCAGAGCCAAAGTAGAGTCAAGTACCGGCGAATCCAAACACACAGGGACACAGAGTTGTGGCGAGAAGTGAGGAATAAACAGACATGGGCAAAGACAGCTAAGCGCAGCAGGACAAATCAGGGTTTCCCCAGAGCCAGCTACACACGCTGTAGGCAGGAAATATAACTGGCACTGCCTGCAGGATGCAGCACAGAGTAATAGCAGACCTGACACCGGATCGAGGCAGAGAAAGTTAACCACTGACATGACCAGAGGGGGGGGGGGCACTGGACCCCCAGGTTTCCCAGGGTAACATGCATGAAAAGCCCAAACCAACCGATCAGCATGGACTGATCAAGCCAGGACTCAAGATCGATCCTCAGGACCGTAACCTTTCCAATGTACCAAGTACTGAAGCGAACTGCAAACCATCCGAGAATCGCCAATCCGTTCATCTTCATACTCAAGTTTGTCCATCCACAGAGACAGAAGGCGGAGGGGGTGGAGACCCAGTAGAGGAAGGTACAAATGGCTTAAGAAGGGACTTATGGAACACATTTGGGATACGAAGTGACAGAGGTAAGTGTAAAAGAAAGGCAACTGGATTGACAACCTCAATGATCTCATAAGGACCTATTATCTTGGTACCCAACTTAACGGAAGGAAGTTTCAGATGTATGTTCTTGGTAGACAACCACATTTTATCTCCTACCAGAAACTTAGGTCCTACAGATCGTTGCTTATTAGCAAAATGTTTGTTTGCGCTGTGTCACCCAAGTGTTCTTCTGGACCTCCCTCCAAAACCTCCCACAAGCGTGGAACCGCCAAATCAGCCCCTGGACACCCCATGTCCAGCCTGGAATATTTACTATAATGGAGGTGAAACCCGTAGTTACTGAAAAATGGAGACGTGCCAGTGGACTAATTAACCCGATTATAAAATGCAAACTCAGCCACGGGCAACGAGGAAAACCAATCATCCTGCTGGGACATGGCAAGACACCGCAAAATCTGTTCTAGTGACTGATTGGTCCTCTCCATCTGACAGTTGGTTTCGGGATGGTAGGAAGAGGAGAAGGTCAAGCTAATACCCAATTTCTTACAAAACTCCCTCCAAAATTTGGACACGAATTGAACCCCTCTGTCAGACACCAAATTCAGAGGCATACTATAACACCACAGGAAGGCGAGCTACCTGGAGTGGACCCGACCTACCCCTGGTCGAGCTGGCCAGATGAAGACCGACCCCAATACAAAGACTGTTAGGGGCAAGCCCAGAGCTCTCGGAGACCACAGTAGTCGATAACAAGGGCGGTTCAGGAGGTAAACGGGTAAAGAGACGGGGAGGGAACAAAGGAAGGTGGAAGACAATAGGGATACAGGAACCAGGGATGAGGATCCAGGCAGGAAAGCAGGACAGGATTCAGGACGGACGAGGGACCAGGGACGAGGCTCCAGGAGGACCGGCAGGACAGGGCACTGGACAGACGACGGTGGAAGACACTGTGACAGGACTTCAGACAGCCGGTAGCGGAGAGAACTACAGAGAGGGAGAAAGTTATACACATATGGTATTGCTGGTAGCGCAGCGCACAGAGACACAAGGGGGCCTGGGGTAAATAGATACGATAATCAGGCGCGTCCACTAAGAGGAGGCAGCCTAAAATACCCTAACCCTCACCCTGATTGACTAGACAGGGATTTCCAGGTCAGGTCACCTAGTGTCTATAAAAGACTGGTGCTGTGCGCGCCCGCGCTTTAAGTGTACTAGGGCGCATGCGCAGGCGCCGGAAATTCATCATAGAGCACGCGAATGGAAGCCAGGGAGAAGTTCGGCGGGGCCACCCAGGGACAGCGCGCCAGGATGCAGGCAGCAACAGAGGACCAGGCAGTGGGTGACCTGGCAACAGCATCGGCAGGGACCCGGGCAGCGGAGAAGGCAGCAGCGATGGTAACAGTACCTCCTCCCTTACATCCCTTCTTACTACGACTGGAAAGAAATCTGTTTAGAATACATGGAGCATTGATGTTTTCAAGTGGCTCCCAAGAACTTTCCTCAGGACCAAAACCTTTACAATCAATCAAGAAAAAAGTTTTTGCACTAACATTTTTCATAGCAAGAATATCCTTCACCTCAAAAAGTCTTCGGTACAAACAGGTTGGGGAGTAGCCCCAGATGAGGGATGGAAGCCATTAAAAATTGCAGGTTTAAAAAGGGATATATGAAAGGTGTTGGGAATATGGAGCAAGGCAGGCAATCTCAACTTGTAGGCAACATTGTTGACTTGCTTGAAGATCTCGAAGAGACAAATGTAGCGTGGACACAACTTATAAGATGGCATCTTGAGTCTAACGTATTTGGAGGACAGCCAAACCTTATCGCCGGGCCTAAAGGGAGGAGAATCCAGGCGACTCTTATCAGCGTGCCTTTTCATCCTTCCACATGCTCTGTCGAGCGCCCCCTTGACATCCTCCCAATTCCAAGGATAATCGGCTGATGGTACCCCTGAGGCTAGAGAAGATAAGAGCAGTAAAAATATTTGCCAAGTCAGGAGTTGAGGGTAGGCCAGGCAAAGGAACAAAGTGAGCCATCTTAGAGAAGTGATCCACAACCACAAAAATAATGGTACAGCCAGAGGAAATCGGAAAGTCGGTAATGAAATCCATCGCAATATGCTGCCAAGGAGTTGAGGGAATGGGAAGAGGAAGCAGAGCTCCCTGAGGTAGTTGTCTGGAACCTTGTTTCTGGCACAGGATGGACACGAGGCAACAAAATCTTTGAAATCCAAGCGCAGGGTAGGCCACCAATAATAGCAAGCGATGAGGAGAAATGTCTTCTTTATCCTGGCATGTCTGGCCAATTTGGATGAGTAGTTCCCAGAGTAGCACTCTCCTTCTGTCACCCTCCGCTACTAAAGTCTAACCAGGCGGCGGAATGGTCGGAGCCACAGTGATGATTTTAAAAAGGGTCCATAATATGTGCCGGTTCCTCCTCCATGTCACCAGTCTGAAAAGCGATGATCAAAAAGCAACAGTCACATAAAAAATATAATTTTTATTGAAACACGTAATTAAAATTCACACTGCCAAATACTTAAGACGATAAGATAGTACACGACACTCGTCACTTACAATTCACATTTGACGCCCAGATCCAAAAGGAGCAACTGCACATACAATAGTCAACAATTACATGGGGTGCCCACACATACTGCTCACAGCGATGGTGATACACAGGTTTTTATCAATAATACCTTTTGTGTGTCTATTGATGAATTATCCCGGATAATTAATTATAAACGATGTTATGCAAGGATTACCAGCCATAGCATAACAGAATCAATCCCTCCAATATGGCACAAGGATTTAATGGGTCAATATAAAAATCACCCCTATTGCACACCTCCCAAAAATAATCCACCAATGTATGTTAAGGTAAGAAATTAACACCTCTCAGACAGCCTGCATATGCACTATTGGACAGGACTTTACCTATTATTCCATGTGTTTAAATTAGCACAGTGGCTATCACAGTAAATTATGGGAAAGCCACTGCAAGTCCGTTATAACCCCACTAGTCCACCATTCCTATAATCCTCAAAATGCACAACATTCGGTAAATTTACCTCCTAGGTGGTGGGGATGCAGGTTGCTGACTCCTCCTGGACCAGCGCGTCCGCCCCGATGCGCGTTTCGGACTCCTTTCTCAAGCTTGGTATAAAGATGATTCTCCCTCAAACGCTGCAAGACCAGACGGACACTCCTTCTGTGGGACGGAAGATCTGAAGAAAAGACTAGGATGTCATCCAGATACACGACACAGGAATATAGGAAATCGAAAATATCGTTAACAAATTCTTGGAACACTGTGGGAGCATTGCATAGGCCGAATGGCATGACCAAATACTCATAATGACTGTCCCGAGTGTTAAAAGTGATCTTCCACTCATGCCCAGAGCGAAGGCAGATCAAGTTGTAGGCGGCCCAAAGATCGAGTTTAGTGAAAATCCGGGCCACCCTTAAATGATCGAAGAGCTCCGGGATTAGTGGCAGTGGGTATCTGTTCTTGACTGTGATGTCATTCAGGCCTCTGTAGTCTATACAGGGACGAAGAGAACCGTCCTTCTTTTGACGAAGAAAAATCCCACACCTGCAGGGGAGGAAGATTTCCGAATAAATCCCTTGGCCAAGTTCTCCTGGATATATTCAGACATGGCCTGAGTCTCAGCAGGAGACAACGGATAGATCCTACCCCTAGGCGGTGTAGAACCGGGAATGAGCTCAATCGGGCAGTCATATGGACGATGTGGGGGAAGATTCTCAGCCTCCTTATTGAAGATCTGCAAAGGACTAATAGATCGAAGGTAATCCAGCGGGAGCAGAGGAAGGTTGTGGAGAGTTAACCAGATGAACAGACTGCAGACACCATTCCTGGCAGGAGTGTCCCCTACGAAGCACATCACCAGAGCGCCAATCGAGAGTAGGTTCATGCGCCCGGAGCCAGGGTAGACCAAGTAAAAGGGCATGAGAGAGGTGCGGCAGCACGTACAAGGCAATCTTCTCCCGATGTGGAACCCCTATTCGCAGCTCCACATCTTCAGTCACCATAATGATGGCCTCTTGTAATGGTCTACTGTCCATCGATGCAATCAAACGTGGTCTCTCCAGAGTTAGGACCAGAATCCGGAGCCTCCTAACTGCCTCAAGGCTAATGAAATTGCCTGCCGCACCCAAATCCACATAGGCCACCTCAGAGTAACACCTCTGATTAAAAATTATCAGAACGGCCAAAGTCAGGAGTAGAGAGGAATCAGGAACACCTAGCGAAAAAAAAATACACAAAGAAAATGGGAGACGTTTATTAGCATCCTGAATAGGACCTGTGCACAATATATACCATATGGGAATAAACATGCTAGAAATAGGAGGACAAAAAGAAAGCATTTAGAGAATTAAAGCAAGTAGGTAGTGATGAGGCATTAAATAAATACAGAAAATTAAACAAATTCTGTAAAAAGCAAATCAAGACAGCAAAGATTGAGACAGAGAGACTCATTGCCAGAGAAAGTAAAAATAATCCCAAAATATTCTTTAACTACATAAATAGTAAGAAACTAAAAAATGATAGTGTTGGCCCCCTTAAAAATAGTCTGGGTGAAATGGTGGATGAGGATGAGGAAAAAGCCAATATGCTAAATGACTTTTTTTCAACAGTATTTACACAAGAAAATCCCATGACGGATAACATAATCAGTGATAAAAATTCTCCATTAAATGTCACCTGCTTAACTCGGCAGGAAGTACGGCGGCATCTAAAAATCACTAAAATTGACAAATCCCCGGGCCCGTATGGGATACACCTCTGAGTACTGCAGGAATTAAGTACAGTCATAGATAGACCATTATTTTTTAATCTTTAAAGATTCCATAATAACAGGGTCTGTACCACTGTTAGGAATGGCGGAACGCACTAAATAAATAAATAATAAAGTGCGTTCGCCACTCGGGGTCCACCGTGCAGAAGGTGTTATCACTGCTGCTGAGTAATGGCAGATGCGCTATATGGCGGTATAATGCGCACGGGTTAAACGCCACCTGATGTGCGCTGAGCGGACTCTGTTAGCTCACAGAGGCGCTGTAACATAACCAAACGCCGAGCCTGTTAGACTCACAGGTCTCAGCTAAATTGCACGCGCGGTATACGGTCACAGGACACGGGCCCAAGGCTGAGGTCGGTGTCCATCTAGACCTACCGTGTGTGCGGCGTTGCTACCGCGGATGCTGGTAAGTGCTGCTGACTGCAGCGCAGCGGCAAACACAGATGCTATACGATAGTGCCGTGAGGCGTGGCATGATCGGATGCTAGTGTAGAGGTGTGGTGTGCACAGTGGCCTAAGGCTTGCCACTGACTGGCGCTGACTCTCTAGTTCCCTATCCACATGCGTAATGTCAGAGGGAGAGGAATCTTAATAAGCCAGTCACTAGAATCATACATCCGTCACCATTCACAAATCTAGCAAGTAAAGTCTATACTAGCACATGACCGAGCGGCCAGGACCTTCCAGATCTCTGAGATAGACCAATCAGATCTGGAGAAGGACCTGAGCACGTGACTCCTGACCTCCAGTGGGAGATCATCTCGTGAGCATGCTCAGTGGAGCAGCAGAGGGACTTAGCCTCAGGAATGTCCTGCTGCAGAGCAGCATGTGAGGCTCTGGATTCCTGTTGTGTCACTGCAGGAATCCGACACCCAACAACCACAGGACTGGCGTATGGCAAATATGGTGCCAATATTCAAAGAGGGGACAAAAACTGAACTTGGAAATTATAGGCCAGTAAGTTTAACCTCAACTGTGGGTAAAATCCTGGAGGGTTTTATAAGAGATACTATACTGGAGTATCTGAAGAAGAATAACCTCATGACCCAATATCAACATGGGTTTACAAGGGACCATTCCTGTCAGACTAATCTGATAAGCTTTTATGAAGAGGTAAGTTCCGGACTGGACCAAGGGACGTGGTGTACATGGACTTTTCAAAAGCTTATGATACGGTGCCACACAAAAGGTTGATACATAAAATGAGAACAATGGGGATAGGGGAAAATATGTGTAAGTGGGTTAAGAGCTGGCTCAGGGATAGGAAACAAAGGGTGATTATTAATGGAGCACACTCGGACTGGGTCACAGTTAGCAGTGGGGTACCACAGGGGTCAGTATTGAGCCTGCTTCTTTTTAACATATTTATTAATGACCTTGTAGGGGGCATAGAGAGTAGAATTTCAATATTTGAAGATGACACTAAACTCTGTAGGGTAATCAATGCAGAGGAGGACAATTTTATATCCCTTTTTGATAAAGCTTAAGCGAAACGTGCGTCAGGGGTGACACGTGGCTCCAGAGCAATCAGGCACCATACTACATGGGTAAGCACTAAAAAGCATTTGTTCAACTTGGGGTTATTTGGTAGTTTGCTGGCTGGATATTGAGGGCTGGTCCTTATATATATATATATATATATATATATATATATATAAGTAAAGTCGCTGCATTTTTTTATCTATGATAACTATTGGTGATTATGATATTGAATATAATTATTACTTGGTGCTGTTAAGATACAATCTGCCTGTAACTTGCTTTGGATAACATTACCTAGGGTTATGTGTCGTATTTATTGTATTTTAGGTATTACATATATGTATTTGTAATAAATAAATATATATATTTTTTGAAAAATTTTTTTGTGTATAGTACTCCTTTTTTCTTCTTTGTTGAATATTCAGTGTGGAGTTTACATTTACTTAATCCATTTAATTATTTTGGGCATTTATAAATCTAAATCCACTTGGATTTTTATTTTTTAAATAGATGTTACTTTGCCCATAGTTGTCTTTGGATATTTGTGGTGCAAATAAAGTGTATACTAGCGCATGGCCGAGTGGCCATGCGGGCCTTTTATAGCCGTGTGCTGCCGGGACCTTCCTGATCTCTGAGATGGACCATTCAGATTTGGAGAAGGACCTGAGCACGTGACTCCTGACCTCCAGTGGGAGATCATCTCGTGAGCATGCTCAGTGAAGCAGCAGAGGGACTTAGCCAGGGGAAGAGTCCTGAGGAGATCATTTGCATATTCCCAGTGCCTTCTGGGATAAGTGAAGAGTCTCCGCGAGCTCAACGATCACTGGGTTTTGGCCGCTGCAGCTGAAAAGAGGAAATTGGAAAACCGCGCGCCGACCGTGCGAATTTTGGCTCATCTTTCATCGTTTTTAAGAAATCTCAACATGGAAGAGGCCAGGAGCCATTTGGTGAGCTGCATTTCTTGCTACATGTTCACAGACGTACCAGTGGAAAAGCTAAACTTCACATGCCACAAATGCAAGCTTGTGTCCCTGTTGGAGGAAAAGTTGCAAAATCTCGAAGAGAGGTTAGCTACGTTGAAGATCATTAAGGAAGGTGAAGAGTTTTTAGAGAGAGCAGAATTATCTCTTCATGTTACAGAAAGAGAAGAAATTCGAAGTGCACCTGAAGAAACAGAGGAATGGAAACATGTGACCCAGAGAAGCAGGAGGATCAGGAGGCAGTCAGCACCCATACTTCTCAAGAACCAGTACCAGGCTCTCACGCAGGAAAACGATGAAGAAATACATCAGGATAAGACATTGCCCACAAACAGCAACCTTGTACACCTTCAGAATCCTCCTGGATGGAGAAAGAAAAATGTGAAGAAGAAACGGAGAGTGGTGGTCATGGGGGATTCCCTGTCGAGAGGAACAGAGGCCACTATCTGCAGACCGGATATAACTTCAAGAGAAATGTGCTGTCTTCCAGGTGCAAAAATTAAAGATGTGTCTGACAGGATATCAGGACTCTTCAGACCTACAGATGACTACCCATTCCTGCTACTACACGTGGGGACAAATGACACAGCAAGAAACGACCTGAAAACCATCTACAGAGACTTTGAAAACTTAGGCAAGAAAGTGAAGGAACTGGGAGCGCAGGTGGTCTTCTCTTCCATCCTCCCAGTGGATGGCCATGGAACAAGGAGGTGGAATAAGATTCTGCAGGTGAACAACTGGCTACGTCGATGGTGCCGTCAGCAACGATTGGGATTTCTGGATCACGGAGTGAATTACCTATACGATGGACTACTTGCTAGAGATGGGGTGCACCTTTCGAAGACTGGAAAACAAGTATTTGGAAGTCGCCTTGCTACACTTGTAAGGAGAGCTTTAAACTAGAACAACGTGGGAAGGGAAGCAAAAAACCAGAAAAAGCCATACACCTGACAAATGCTATTGAGAACTCTGCTATTAGAAGTGGAAAGGAAGAACAAAGACAAAAGAATCTAAATAATAAAAATATTGGAGAAAGAGAAACCAATCACAAACTAAAATGTTTCTATAATAATGCACAAAGCATGGGCAACAAACAAGTAGAATTGGAATTACTAACACAGGAAAAGAAATATGATGTCATTGGAATCACTGAAACTTGGTGGGATGATACACATGATTGGAATACAAGACTAGAAGGATACAACTTATTTGCAAGAAACAGACTTGATAAACGAGGAGGAGGTGTCGCATTTTATGTTAGAAACGCGTATATCTGCACAGAGATTGAAGCTTCAGAGACTGGGAGTTCTGTGGAAACTGTTTGGGTAAGAATACAAGGACAGAACAATGGAAAGGACACCATTGTAGGCATTTACTACAGGCCGCCTGTGCAAGCTGAAGATATGGATGAACGCTTTATGCATCAAATGGCCAAGTTCTCCAAAAAATATGACATAGTTGTCATGGGAGATTTCAACTATCCAGACATTTGTTGGGAATCTCTCTTAGGCAAAACTAACAGGTCAAGAAAATTCTTATCCTCTCTTGCTGACAACTTTATCTTCCAAAAGGTAGGGGAGAAAACAAGGGGAACTGCTACCTTGGATATAATCCTTATAAACAGGGAGGAAATGGTTGAGGAGGTAAAAGTGGCTGGGACCCTAGGAGGTAGCGACCATGCTATTTTAGAATTTTGGATAACTAGAGGAGGAAGACCTGTGAAGACTCAGACGTCAAGGTTAGATTTCAGAAAGGCAGATTTTAAGGGATTCAGAAAGAGAATTGGAGGGATCCAATGGCTGGATATTCTTAAAGACAAAAATGTCCAGGAAGGATGGAAAATCTTGAAAAATGAAATTCTCAAAGTACAATTGTTAACAATTCCGAAAAGAGGGAAGAATAGGAAGCATTTAAGGAAACCAGGACAGATGAACACAGAACTTAAGCACATGCTAAAAAGTAAGAAAGAAATGTTTATAAAATGGAAAGAGGGAGGCATATCTAAAGAAGAATACAATGCTGTCTGCAGAACCTGCAGGGCACAAATCAGATTAGCTAAAGCTGACAATGAATTGAGCCTTGCAAGAGATGTCAAAAGCAATAATAAAGGATTTTGGGGATATGTCAAAAGTAAAAGAAAAGTCAAAGATGCTATAGGATTTTTACAGGATGAAAATGATGAAATGGTATGACAGGATGTTGAGAAGGCCGAACTTTTAAATTCCTATTTTGCATCTGTTTTCTCTCAGAAAGGAAATGTAACCTCAACTGTTCTTCACTGTCCTATTAAGGGAATAGAAGAATCTAGGATATCTATAAGCAGAAAGATAGTGAGGAAACACTTAGCTAACCTAAATGAATTCAAGTCTCCAGGTCCAGATGAATTACACCCCAGAGTACTGAAGGAGTTAGCAGAAGAAATATTTGAACCCCTCTCCATAGTCTTTGAAAATTCTTGGAGAACAGGAGAAGTCCCAGAAGACTGGAGAAGAGCAAATATTGTTCCTATCTTCAAAAAGGGGAAGAAGGTGGACCCAGGCAACTATAGGCCGGTGAGTCTGACTTCTATACCAGGAAAGATCTTTGAACAAATTATTAAACAACATGTATGTCAGTACCTGGATAAGAATGAAGTGATCAAACAGAGTCAGCATGGGTTTGTAACTAATAAGTCATGTCAGACTAACTTAATTTCCTTCTATGACGGAATCACTGATTGGGTGGATCAAGGAAATGCTGTAGATATAGTATATCTTGACTTCAGCAAAGCATTTGACAAAGTATCTCATACAATCCTTATTGAAAAAATGACTACGTATGGAATGGACATGGCAACTGTTAGGTGGATTCATAACTGGCTTAGTGATCAGACCCAAAGAGTGGTCGTAAATGGCTGCACATCCAGTTGGAAGAATGTCTCAAGTGGGGTACCACAGGGCTCTGTCCTGGGCCCTGTATTGTTCAACATCTTTATCAACGATTTAGATGACGGAATTGAGGGTAAACTGATTAAATTTGCTGATGACACAAAGCTAGGAGGGATAGCTAATACTAGAGAAGAGAGAGAGAGGATTCAAAAAGATATAAATAAACTGGAGCAGTGGGCAGCAACTAACAGAATGGTTTTTAACAGGGAAAAATGCAAAGTACTACATCTGGGCAATAAAAATGAAAAAAGCATATACAGAATGGGAGGAATAGGGCTAAGCAACAGCACATGTGAAAATTCTAGGATGTATTAACAGAAGCATACAGTCTAGATCATGTGAAGTCATTATTGCCCTCTACTCCTCTTTGGTCAGACCTCATCTGGAATATTGTGTCCAGTTTTGGGCACCACACTTTAAAAAAGACATCAACAAACTGGAGCAAGTTCAGAAAAGAGCGACCAGAATGGTGACCGGTCTGCAAACCCTGTCTTATGAGGAAAGGTTGCAGGATTTGGGAATGTTTAGTTTGCAAAAGAGAAGACTGAGAGGAGACTTAATAGCTGTCTACAAATATCTAAAGGGCTGTCACATTGTAGAAGGATCATCATTATTCTCATTTGCACAAGGAAAGACTAGAAGCAATGGGATGAAACTGAATGGGAGGAGACACAGATTAGATATTAGAAAAAACTTTTTGACAGTTAGAGTGATCAATGAGTGGAACAGGCTGCCACGAGAAGTGGTGAGTTCTCCTTCAATGGAAGTCTTCAAACAGAGGCTGGACAGACATCTGACTGGGATGATTTAGCGAATCCTGCTTTGAGCAGGGGGTTGAACCAGATGGCCCAGGAGGTCCCTTCCAACTCTACGATTCTATGATTCTATGAATGTCCTGCTGCAGAGCAGCATGTGAGGCTCTGGATTCCTGTTGTGTCGCTGCAGGAATCCAGCGCCCAACAACCACAGGACTGGCGTATGGCAAATGTGGTGCCAATATTCAAAAAGGGGACAAAAACTGAACTTGGAAATTATAGGCCAGTAAGTTTAACCTCAACTGTGGGTAAAATCCTGGAGGGTTTTCTAAGAGATACTATACTGGAGTATCTGAAGAAGAATAACCTCATGACCCAATATCAACATGGGTTTACAAGGGACCGTTCCTGTCAGACGAATCTGATAAGCTTTTATGAAGAGGTAAGTTCCAGACTGGACCAAGGGAATGCAGTGTACGTGGTGTACATGGACTTTTCAAAAGCTTTTGATACGGTGCCACACAAAAGGTTGATACATAAAATGAGAACAATGGGGATAGGGGAAAATATGTGTAGGTGGGTTAAGAGCTGGCTCAGGGATAGGAAACAAAGGGTGGTTATTAATGGAGCACACTCGGACTGGGTCACGGTTAGCAGTGGGGTACCACAGGGGTCAGTATTGAGCCTGCTTCTTTTTAACATTTATTAATGACCTTGTAGGGGGCATAGAGAGTAGAATTTCAATATTTGCAGATGACACTAAACTCTGTAGGGTAATCAATACAGAGGAGGACAATTTTATATTACAGGACGATTTATGTAAACTAGAAGCTTGGGCTGATAAATGGCAAATGAGCTTTAATGGGGATAAATGTAAGGTCATGCACTTTGCTAGAACAAACAAGATGTATAATTATGTGCTTAATTGTAAAACACTGGGCAAAACTGTCACTGAAAAAGACCTGGGTGTATGGGTGGGCAACAAACTCACATTTAGTGGCCAGTGTCAGGCAGCTGCTGCAAAGGCAAATAAAATAATGGGATGCATTAAAAGAGGCATAGATGCTCATGAGAACATAATTTTACCTCTATACAAGTCACTAGTGCGACCACACTTAGAATACTGTGTACAGTTCTGGTCTCCGGTGTATAAGAAAGACATAGCTGAACTGGAGTGGGTGCAGAGAAGAGCAACCAAGGTTATTAGGGAACTGGGGGTCTGCAATACCAAGACAGGTTATTACACTTGGGGTTATTTAGTTTGGAGAATCGAAGGCTTCGGGGTGATCTTATTACAATGTATAAATATATGCGGGGACAATACCAAGACCTTTCTAATGATCTTTTTACTCTTAGACCTGTGACGGGGACAAGGGGGCATCCTCTACGTCTGGAAGAAAGAAGGTTTAAGCATACTCACAGATGCAGATTCTTTACTGTAAGAGCAGCGAGACTATGGAACTCTCTGCCATATTGTGTTGTAATGAGTGATTCCCTACTAAAATTTAAGAAGGGACTGGATGCCTTTCTTGAAAAGTATAATATTACAGCGCATATACACTAGTTTCCTTAATGTTGCATTGATCCAGGGAGCTAGTCTGATTGCCGTATGTGGAGTCGGGAAGGAATTTTTTCCCCAATGTGAAGCTTAGTGTTTGCCACATGGTTTTTTTTGCCTTCCTCTGGATCAACATGTTAGGGTAAGTTAGGACAGGATATGGGTTGAACTAGATGGACTTAAAGTCTCCCTTCAGCTCCGCTCCATACACTCCATACCCACACGGCTCCGCTCCGTACACGTCGTACACACACGGCTCCGCTCCGTACACGTCGTACACACACGGCTCCGCTCCGTACACCTCGTACACACACGGCTCCGCTCCGTACACCTCGTACACACACGGCTCCGCTCCGTACACCTCGCACACACGCGGCACTGCTCCGCACACATGCAGCTCCCCTCCGTACACCTCATACACACACGGCTCTGCTCCGTACACCTCGTACACACACGGCTCCGCTCCGTACACCTCGTACACACACGGCTCCGCTCCGTACACCTCGTACACACACGGCTCAGCTCCGTACACTTCGTACACACACGGCTCCGCTCCGTACACCTCGTACACACACGGCTCCGCTCCGTACACCTCGCACACACGCGGCTCTGCTCCGTACACATGCAGCTCCCCTCCGTACACCTCATACACACACGGTTCTGCTCCGTACACCTCGTACACACACGGCTCCGCTCCGTACACCTCGTACACACACGGCTCCGCTCCGTACACCTCGTACACACACGGCTCCGCTCCGTACACCTCGTACACACACGGCTCCGCTCCGTACACCTCGTACACACACGGCTCCGCTCCGTACACTTCGTACACACACGGCTCAGCTCCGTACACCTCGTACACACGCGCTCCGCTCCGTACACCTCGTACACACGGCTCCTCTCCGTACACCTCGTACACACACGGCTCCGCTCCGTACACCTCGTACACACGGCTCCTCTCCGTACACCTCGTACACACACGGCTCCGCTCCGTACACACACGGCTCCGCTCCGTACACCTCGTACACCTCGTACACACGCGGCTCCGCTCCGTACACCTCGTACACACGGCTCCGCTCCGTACACCTCGTACACACACGACTCCGCTCCGTACACCTCGTACACACGGCTCCTCTCCGTACACCTCGTACACACACGGCTCCGCTCCGTACACCTCGTACACACGGCTCCTCTCCGTACACCTCGTACACACACGGCTCCGCTCCGTACACCCCGTACACACACGGCTCCGCTCCGTACACCCCGTACACACATGGCTCCGCTCCGTACACCCCGTACACACACGGCTCCGCTCCGTACACTTCGTACACACACGGCTCAGCTCCGTACACTTCGTACACACACGGCTCAGCTCCGTACACTTCGTACACACGGCTCAGCTCCGTACACTTTGTACACACGGCTCAGCTCCGTACACTTCGTACACACGGCTCAGCTCCGTACACTTCGTACACACGGCTCAGCTCCGTACACTTCGTACACACGGCTCAGCTCCGTACACTTCGTACACACGCGCTCCGCTCCGTACACCTCGTACACACGCGCTCCGCTCCGTATACCTCGTACACACGCGGCTCCGCTCCGAACACCTCGTACACACGCGGCTCCGCTCCGTACACCTCGTACACACCCGGCTCCGCTCCGTACACCTCGTACACACGCGGCTCCGCTCCGTACACCTCGTACACACGCGGCTCCGCTCCGTACACCCCGTACACACACGGCTCCGCTCCGTACACCCCGTACACACACGGCTCCGCTCCGTACACTTCGTACACACACGGCTCAGCTCCGTACACTTCGTACACACACAGCTCAGCTCCGTACACTTCGTACACACGGCTCAGCTCCGTACACTTTGTACACACGGCTCAGCTCCGTACACTTCGTACACACGGCTCAGCTCCGTACACTTCGTACACACAGCTCAGCTCCGTACACTTCGTACACACGGCTCCGCTCCGTACACTTCGTACACACGGCTCCGCTCCGTACACCTCGTACACCACGTACACACGGCTCCGCTCCGTACACCTCGTACACACGCGCTCCGCTCCGTACACCTCGTACACACGCGGCTCCGCTCCGAACACCTCGTACACACGCAGCTCCTCTCCGTACACCTCGTACACATGCGCTCCGCTCCGTACACCTCGTACACACGCGGCTCCGCTCCGAACACCTCGTACACACGCGGCTCCGCTCCGTACACCTCGTACACACGCGGCTCCGCTCCGTACACCTCGTACACACGCGGCTCCTCTCCGTACACCTCGTACACACGGCTCCGCTCCGTGCACCTCGTACACACGCGGCTCCGCTCCGTGCACCTCGTACACACGCGGCTCCGCTCCGTACACCTCGTACACACGGCTCCGCTCCGTACACCTCGTACACACACGGCTCAGCTCCGTACACTTCGTACACACACGGCTCAGCTCCGTACACTTCGTACACACACGGCTC
Organism: Dendrobates tinctorius; assembly: GCF_039654945.1. Classification (NCBI taxonomy): domain Eukaryota; kingdom Metazoa; phylum Chordata; class Amphibia; order Anura; family Dendrobatidae; genus Dendrobates; species Dendrobates tinctorius. The sequence goes on from NW_027361822.1 coordinate 16,419,505, forward strand.
AGCTCCGTACACACACGGCTCAGCTCCGTACACCTCGTACACACGCAGCTCCGCTCCGTACACCTCATACACACGGATCCGCTCCATACACCTCGTACACATACGACTCCGCTCCGTACACCTCGTACACACACGGCTCCGCTCCGTACACCTCGTACACACAGCTCCTCTCCGTACACCTCGTACACACACGGCTCCGCTCCGTACACCTCGTACACACACGGCTCCGCTCCGTACACCCCATACACACACGGCTCTGCTCTGTACACCTCGTACACACGCGGCTCTGCTACATCCACCCTGTAACCCCTCCTGACCCCACACAGAAACTTCCCCTCATCCAGCACCATGACAACCAGTACAGCAGAGTCCTGCATACACTGAGGCCCCCATTATGTGACCCCTGACTCCTCCCCTCCTGTGACCTCATCACAGGTCCTGTGCGCACAGAGCAGCCATATATGTGGAGTGCGGCTCTGCAGGTGGAGGTAGGTGCTGGAGATTCCCCATTACTGGGCACAGGGGGCAGTAACCCCTCCATTCCCGGAGACAGTGCCCCCCCTTAAGCCAGGACGTGCAGTGACATTGTGACCCCAGTTCTACCTTTAAATTTCCCCCTCCTTTTCACATAGGAAGTTTTGACAGTGACTGTGGGAAGTGTCTGCAGGATTCAGCTGTCCTGGTTGGAACCCCCCATTCTCGGCTATAAAGTCAGTGTGTTTATATATATATACACAAAACTCAAGATAAAAAGCGGACGGCACCGCTGTTACCGTGTAACTTCAAATGATGTGCGGCATGCAGAAGCCCAACAGCTGGGAATCTCGGGTGCCAGACCTGGAAACAATCCTGGGAATCCATGGCGCTACATAACATACAGTAGTATAAGCACACACAGGTCCACATACACTGTGTATGTATATATATATAATCAATGCAAAGAGAAAAGGTTGCACTCATCGAGATGGAAGTTTCACTGATTTATTGACATATCATGAACATGTCAAGTCGGGGAGTGACATAAGGAGTGCAAGGAAGGCTGACAACGGCCGTTTCGCGCTGCTCGAGCGACCCGTTGAAGCGCTCGAGCAGCGCGAAACGGCCGTTGTCAGCCTTCCTTGCACTCCTTATGTCACTCCCCCGACTTGACATGTTCATAATATGTCAATAAATCAGTGAAACTTCCATCTCGATGAGTGCGACCTTTTCTCTTTGCATGGATTATATATATATATACATACACAGTGTATGTGGACCTGTGTGTGCTTATACTACTGTATGTTATGTAGCGCCATCTAGTGGCTGAGCTTCATAGGGGACCGCGCAGCAGTGAAGCTTGGTGGAGGAACCTGCGAGTTTGGGGCGTTTCAGTGAATGGAATTGGGGATTTGGTCAGGATTACTGGCGTCCTCAATGCCTTGAAACACAGGCAGATACTTTTTTCATCATGCATTCCCATCAGGGAGGCGTCTGATTGGCTCCAAATGTATTCAGCAGATCAATGACCCCGAACCTACAGCCAATGACTTTAAAAACTCATTTCAGGGTAAAGAAGAACAAGGAGTCCTGGAAGTCACAATACGGCCCCATAGATCCCTGATCTCAAAATCGCCGAGTCAATCTGGGATCACATGAAGAAACCGAAGCCTCATACCAAGAAGATCTAGGGTCAGTTTCCCAAGATGTATAGAACAAATTCACTGTCAAATTCCTTCATGTGAAAGTTTTATCTAGAAATGACTAAGGCAAAGGGCGGTCGCCAAATATTGATTTTATTCAGATTAGTGATGAGCGAACGTGCTCGGATAAGGTGTTAATAGAGTATATTCGGCGTGCTCTAATACTTTGTTCGAGTTGCGGCGGCTGCATGTCTCGCTACTTTTCAGCAGCCACAACACATGCAGGGATTGCCTAAAAAACGGACAATCCCTGCATGTGCTGTGGCCGTCGAACAGCCGCAAGACATGCAGCCGCCGCAACTCCATCATGGCCCGTCACTAATACAGAGTGCAAGGGTGACCAAAAGCAATGAAAAAGGATTTTGCGTGTCTGTCAAAAGCAGAAGAAAAGTAAAAGATTCTATAGGATTTTTACAGGATGAAAAGGGTGAAGTGGTCAAAAGTGATGTTGAGAAGGCCGAACTTTTAAATTTCTGGGTTCTCTTAGAAAGCAAATGTAATATCAATTGATATTCATGGTGCTATTGAAGGAATAAAAGAATCCACACTATCTACAGTTGTGGCCAAAACTATTGACACCCCTGCAATTCTGTCAGATACTACTTAGTTTCTTCCTGAAAATGATTGCAAACACAAATTCTTGGGTATTATTATCTTCATTTAATTTGTCTTAAATGAAAAAACACAAAAGAGAATGAAGCAAAAAGCAAAACATTGATCATTTCACACAAAACTCCAAAAATGGGCCAGACAAAAGTATTGGCACCCTCAGCCTAATACTTGGTTGCACAACCTTTAGCCAAAATAACTGCGACCAACCACTTCCGGTAACCATCAATGAGTTTCTTACAATGCTCTGCTGAAATTTTAGACATTCTTCTTTGGCAAACTGCTCCAGGTCCCTGATATTTGAAGGGTGCCTTCTCGAAACTGCCATTTTTAGATCTCTCCACAGGTGTTCTATGGGATTCAGGTCTGGACTCATTGCTGGCCACCTTAGAAGTCTCCAGTGCTTTCTCTCAAACCATATTCTAGTGCTTTTTGAAGTGTGTTTTGGGTCATTGTCCTGCTGGAAGACCCATGACCTCTGAGGGAGAGCCAGCTTTCTCACACTGGGCCCTACATTATGCTGCAAAATTTGTTGGTAGTCTTCAGACTTCATTATGCCATGCACACGGTCAAGCAGTCCAGTGCCAGAGGCAGCAAAGCAACCCCAAAACATCAGGGAACCTCCGCCATGTTTGACTGTAGGGACTGTGTTTTTTTCTTTGAATGCTTTTTTTCTCCTGTAAACTCTATGTTGATGCCTTTGCCCAAAAAGCTCTACTTTTGTCTCATCTGACCAGAGAACATTCTTCCAAAACGTTTTAGGCTTTTTCAGGTAAGTTTTGGCAAACTCCAGCCTGGCTTTTTTATGTCTCGGGGTAAGAAGTGGGGTCTTCCTGGGTCTCCTACCATACAGTCCCTTTTCATTCAGACGCCGACGGATAGTACGGGTTGACACTGTTGTACCCTCGGACTGCAGGGCAGCTTGAACTTGTTTGGATGTTATTCGAGGTTCTTTATCCAACATCCGCACAATCTTGCGTTGAAATCTCTTGTCAATTTTTCTTTTCCGTCCACATCTAGGGAGGTTAGCCACAGTGCCATGGGCTTTAAACTTCTTGATGACACTGCGCACGGTAGACACAGGAACATTCAGGTCTTTGGAGATGGACTTGTAGCCTTGAGATTGCTCATGCTTCCTGACAATTTGGTTTCTCAAGTCCTCAAGCAGTTCTTTGGTCTTCTTTCTTTTCTCCATGCTCAATGTGGTACGCACAAGGACACAGGACAGAGGTTGAGTCAACTTTAATCCATGTCAACTGGCTGCAAGTGTGATTTCGTTATTGCCAACACCTGTTAGGTGCCACAGGTAAGTTACGGGTGCTGTTAATTACACAAATTAGAGAAGCATCACATGATTTTTCGAACAGTGCCACTACTTTTGTCCACCCTCTTTTTTATGTTTGGTGTGGAATTATATCCAATATGGCTTTAGGACAATTCTTTTTGTGTTTTTTCATTTAAGACAAATTAAATGAAGATAATAATAACAAAGAATTTGTGTTTGCAATCATTTTCAGGAAAAAACTGAGCATTATCTGACAAAACTGCAGGGGTGTCAATACTTTTGGCCACAACTGTATAAACAGAGAGATGGGGATGAAAACTTAGCTAATTAAAATGAATATAAATGTCCTGGTCCAGATGAATGACATCCTACGGTACTGAAAGAGTTAGCAAAGAAATTGCAGAACCACTAGCCAGAATCTTTGAAAAATCCTGGAGAACAGGAGAAGTTACAGAAGACTGGAGAAGGGCAAATGTTGTCCTTATCTTCAAAAAAGGAAAGAAGATGGAGCCAGGAAATTACAGGCCAGTGAGCCTTACTTCTATACCAAGAAAGAACTTTGAACAAATTATTAAACAGCATGTATGTAAGTACTTCTATAAGAGTACTTGTTCTCACCCACAAAGCTATCCACAGTGCGGCACCCCCTTACATCTCCTCCCTCATTTCTGTCTATCGGCCTAACCGACCACTGCGCTCTGCAAATGACTTTCGACTAACCTCTGCCCTAATCCGTACCTCCCACTCCCGACTCCAAGACTTCTCCCGTGCTGCGCCAATCCTTTGGAATGCTCTACCCCAAGATATTAGGACCATCCACAATTTTCATAGTTTTAGGCGCTCGCTCAAAACACATTTGTTCAGAGCGGCCTATCACATTCAGTAATAAAAGTCATTTTATGATTGTGTGTGTGTAGCCCATTCACTATCTCCATCTATCCCCCACCCCCTGAAGATGGCTGGACCATCATTGTAAATACATCATTGTAAATACAAACCTGTGCTTTGTATCGCCCCCACCTCATTGTAGATTGCAAGCTCCCACGAGCAGGGTCGTCTTATTTTGCTTTAATTATTGTATTGTTAATGTTATTACTTATGACTGTTGTGTTTGAAACTGTTCAACTGTAAAGCGCTGCGGAATATGTTGGCGCTATATAAATAAAGATTATTATTATTATAAGAGTATAGTAATTAACCAGAGCCAGCATGGGTTTGTAGCAAACGAGTCATGCCAGACTAATTTAATTTCTATGACGGAATCACTGACTGTGTGGATCAGGGAAATGCAGTAGATATAGTGTATCTCAACTTCAGCAAAGCATTTCATAAAGTATCTCATACTATCCTTACTGAAAAAATGACCAAGTGTGGGATTGACAAGGCCACGGTTAGGTGAATTCATTACTTGCTCAGTGATTGTACTCAAAGAGTGGTGATAAATGGCTGCACATCTAATTGGAAGAGTGTTTCAAGTGGGGTACCACAAGGCCCTGTCCTGGCCCCAGTGTTATTTAACATTTTTATAAATAAGCTAGACAAGGGAATTGAAGGTTCACCTCAGGTCAGTCAGTGACGTCAGTGAGGCTATGCGGAGTCCCTGGCTGACCTGAGATGAACTGATGAGCGTGGGAAAAAATGCAGAAACTTTCCCACGCTCATTAGTTCATCTCAGAGCAGCCAGGGAGGCTGCGCAGAGATGAAATAATTCATTCTGGCAGTGATTTACATGGGGCTGGTCACATTGGCATCGGTCCCTGTGTTAACCACTTAACCCTTTCTGATGGATTGCAGAGGGGGACCTGACTGAGCAGCGGAGAGGTAAGGATATGGTTGATTTTCTGTTTTATTTTTGTTACAGGTCGATGGTTTACTTTTGGATTACCAGAGCAATAAATCTTGTCAAAAACTAGGTGTCTTTATTTCATTAAAATAATTTTTAATTAATATCTGTAAGATGCACCTTTTCTGGGGTGTCTGGGGGCAGATTTTTGTAGATGGGGGGCAGAAACAATGGTCTCTCCCAAGGCTATTAAAATCTGCCCTCACTCACCTACTTTACCTCTCTGGTTGCGATTTTGCCGATGTCCCAAATTTTACACACAAACCCTAATTTAATTATTAGTCAAGGACATATAAAAGACATATAAAAAAAACAAAAACAGTGGTTTGGTACCGTATTAGCCAGTAGAAAAAAATATAAATAAAGTGCTCTCAGTGAGAGAAACAAAATAGGAATCTTGTGGGTATGATACCTTTCAATGGCTAACAAATAATAGTAAATGATGTTACAAAGCAAGCTTTCTGGACTGCTTACGTCCCTTCTTCAGGCTGATATAACAAAATATTTGAAGAAACCTTATTTATATACAGTTTAAAGCACATGCTGTTGTGATACATTGACATTTCAATAAACAAATACTGAGCTAGAAGACAGCTCAGCCTGATATCAGCCTAATTGTGTAATTTCTTGGGATTCTTTGATATTATGTTGCTTCATCTTCATCCGATTCAGGTCCCTACAATTTCTGATCCTCTCAGTGGAGATCTTCTATATAAGAGAATTTTCCTGATTGACCCCTCAAGGATGGATAGTGACAGAGACAAGATGGTGGAGAGGATATTACACCTCACCCTAGAGATTCTCTTCCGGCTTACTGGAGAGGTGAGAGATTCTGATGACGTCACATTACATCATTCTTATCTATGGGAATAACAGATGGACAGAACTGGAGAGGTGAGGACTCTGGAAATGTCTGTAGTGAGATTTATTATTGTGTCTCCATAACCAGGATTACATATTAGTGAAAAATACCCCTAGTGAGTGCAGTAAGGCCCCTATTTCTGAGGGATGTGGAAGACCCCGGAGCCCAAAAACGGGGCCTCCACCTCACCCCCTGATACATGAGGACATCAATGACCAGGAGATCATAGAAATCACCTACAAGATGATTGAGTTGCTGACTGGAGAGGTGACACTGCTGGGAATGCTGGGACATTATACAGTAATGCTATCAAGGGACCGAGGTATAACGGTAACCTTGTATATATGTCAGGTTCCTATAAGGTGTCTGGATGTGACCGTCTATTTCTCCATTGAGGAGTGGGAGTATTTAGAAGGACACAAAGATCTGTACAAGGACGTCATGATGGAGGTTCCCCAGCCCCTCACATCACCAGGTAATAGACAGGACTAAATACACATGGCCTATAATTATCTGTATGTAAAGAATGAATTCAGTTCTTGTATGTGTTTCCTCCAGTTCTATCCAGTAAGAGGATAACACCAGAGAGATGTCTCCGTCCTCTTCTTCCACAGGACTGTAAACAAGAAAATCCCAATGTTCCTCAGGATCATCAGGTAGATGGAGAGAAGGTGTCATGAGATCTCCCCTATGATGTGTAGATGGCTGTGAAGGTCTTGTGCTCAGTCTTGTTTTATCCACCAGTATTATATGTTTTATACTTGTGTAATGAGAACGGTGGAGATGGCAGGATTAGAGCTGATCATAGATGTGACTTCTCCATCTGTTCGTGACTTTTCCATTATTTGTTTCAGGGTGAAGATCTGACCCATGTTAATACTACAGAGACATATGTGAGGGGTGATGAGCGGTGTAAAGAGGAGATTTGTACAGGTGACCACCCAAGTGAGTACAGTGATAACCACTAACTGCAGTGAGGTCACAGATTATACCCAGTCACTGACTGTTACCATTTTGTGTTATTTGTTATGATATCTGTGGTCTTTTCAGGTTTCAGAACTTTAAGTTTACCTTATTTGCCAAAATACTCAATAATTATGGATGAAAATATTATTATGAAATTATTCTTATTGGTAATTCAATTTCTGTGAACCCTCCATGACAGCACTACAGGAGGATGGCTTCATGACCTAATGGGGACAGGAAACCAAACTGGGTTAATTAGCTGCTCCTCCTCCACCCACCTTCAACCTCAATGTATTTTCAAATAACCTGACCAGCATGGGTATTTAAGTTTTTTCATTTGCATCAAAGATTCAATTTAGGGTGTGAAACTTGTGCTGTCATGGTGTGTTTACTATAAACCAAAACCATGACTACTATAAGCCATCCTCCATGACAGCAACAAAGATGAGATGCCAGATAGCGAGAATTTAGGGAGGAACAATAGCTCAAATAACTTTTCTCCCATTGGAAAAATCTTAAGAAAATCGAAGGTGCAATCTGTGACGGTTAGAGAAGGTATGGACTGAAGACCATGTGACTGATTTGTTTGATGGAACAAGTAGCCTTCTTTGAACATGAGACATGAGACAACGGAAAATTAAATGGGCTTCCCAGGAGGAGAGAGACCCTGTATTTGGTATGTTTCCCAGGTGACATTTTGATCCATTTGGCTAGAGAGCTTTTTAAAATCTTCTTTCCTTTTTTAGTACCATAATATTGGATAATAAAATGTTGGTCTTTCCACCATGTCTCATAACTTCTAAATATATGACTATAGTTCTACAGATGTCAAGAAAATAGAATTCTTCTATCTTTTTGTTGAATGATTTCTGGCATAACAAAGAAAAATACTTTTTTTTGTGACATGTGGAAAACGTGCTTTGAGTTTTGGTGGCTCCAACTAGCCCCCTTACATTTGGCTACTCTACCTTTGTAATTCTGTATATCCCCTTCTTTCCTTTTTGTGTGTAAATATTTTGTATGTAGATTTTCCACCACTAAGCTATATAAACTTGAATTCTTATTGGATGAAGCAGATCAGGTGATGAGTATTTGTGTAATGAGGGAGAGAAGTCTTGCAGCATTCTTGAAATAGCTCAGTTATTAGGGCCTGATCACAGAACCATTAACAGTTTTGTTGCAAATAATCAACAGGGTCACAAAAAGAATGTATTGAGAAATAAGATGCACATTAACTGCTAAAGATGTGAGAAGAATCACTGGTGAAACAAAAAGGAAGCCATAATCCTCCAGTGGTGACATATTCTAGAGCTGCAGCCTCGCAGGAGACCAGAAGTACAAGAAGTTCAGTTCTCAGAGACATGGCCAAGGTAAGGAGGCTGAACCCTAGCACCACTGTGCAAGACATAGAAGTGGAAACATCAAGACTGGGCCAAGAAATGTCTGAAGACAGATTTTTCAAACGTTTTGTGGACTTACGAGATGATAGTGACTCTTGATGGACCAGATAGATGGACCCATGGCTGAATCAGTAATGAGCAAAGACCTCCACTTCAATACAAATGACAGCAAAGTGGAGGTGGTATGGGCTGGTATTATTAAAGATGAGATAGTTAGACCTTTTAGAGTTAAAGATGGACTCAAAATCATTTTCCCCAACCTACTGCCAGTTTTTAGAAGACATTTTCTTCAAGCAGTGGTACAGAAAAAATTCTGTGTCTTTCAAGAAAAACCATGATTTTTATGCCAGTAAAGGCCTTAAAGATCAAAGAATAATGACAAAGTTATGGAATAAATACAATATTTAAAAATAAAATAAGATCCTATAGTGAGATACTGTGAAAAAAGGATTAATGCAATGCTCTATATTTGGAGGCCTTCAGGTTTCAGGTAGGGATGAACAAACTCAAACTGTAAAGTTCGGGGTCCATAGCCCGAACATGGACTTTTAGCAGGATGTCCGGTTTTATGTTCGGGTACAGATGCCTAATAAAGTTTGGCTACTCTGCAACCTTTCAACAATCATCAAGTTTTTAGGCTGTGGCACTTCCGGATTCATCACAGCCATGCCAAGTATTGGCATGCCTATGATTGGCCAGTGCACCACGTGACCCGCCCTGTATAAGATGGATCATGAGTGCCACCGCTGTTGTCCTCTGATTTTTGGACACAACTGGAGTGAGGAACAGAATTCGACTGAGCACTCTGCAAAAAAGCCTCTGTGTGTACGCTTCACGTGTCTCACTGGGAGTAATGAGCGAAAAAGCCGCTCTGTATTCTTTGCACCCCTGCTTGTGTAAGTACTTTGCCTTTAAGCCTCTTTGTGTACTCTGCACCACCACTTGTGGAAGTACTGTGCCTTTAAGCCTCTGAGAGTACTCTACAACCCCTTGGGCTGTGGGTTTACTGTGCCAAAAAGCTGTTGTGGGTATTCTACAACCCCTCCTGTGGAAGTACTGTACCTTTAAACCTATGTGTGTACTCTGTACTCCCACCTATGGGAATACTGCACCTTTACGCCTATGTGTGTACTCTGCCCCCATACCTGTGGGAATTTTGTGCCTTTACCATCTTTGTGTACTCTGCACCACCACCTGTGAGACCACTGTGCCTTTAAGCCTCTGAATCTACTCTACATCCCTGGCCTGTGGCATTACTGTGCCTGCTGTGTGTACTCTGCAAACTCGCCTGTGGGAGTACTGCGCCTTCATGTCTGAGTGTTTTCTGCACCCACATCTGTGGGAGTATTGTGCCTTTAAGCCTCTTGGTATGCTCTGCACCACCACCTGTGGGAGTACTGTGGCTTTAAGCCTCTGAGTGTACTCTACAACCTCTGCCTGTGGTATTACAGTGCCAGAAATCCGCTGTGTGTGTACTCTGCAACCCCACCTGTTACTGTGCGATTAAGCCTCTGTGTGTATTCTGCACCCATATCTGTGGGAGTATTGTGCCTTTAAGCCTCTTTGTGTACTCTGCAACCCCCTCCTATGGGAGTACTGTGCCTTTTAAGCCTCTTTGTGTACTCTACAACCTCGGTCTGTGGGATTACTATGCCAGAAGCTGGCTGTGTGTACTCTGCAACTGCCTGTGGGAGTACTGTGCTTTTAAGCCTCATTGTGTACTCTGCAACGTCGTCTGTGGGAGTACTTTGCCATTAAGCCTCTGTGTAGATTCTGCACGCTTATCTGTGGGATCTATAGGAGTACTGTGCTTTTAAGCCTCTGTGTGTACTCTGCAACCCGGCCTGTGGGAGTACTGTGCCAAAAAGCATCTTTGTGTACTCTGCAACCCCGCCCTTTGGGATTACTGTGCCAAAAAGCATCTTTGTGTACTCTACAACCTCGCCTGAGGGAGTACTGTGCGAAAAAGCATCCTTGTGTACTCCGCAACCCCGCCTGAAGGGAGTACTGTGCTTTTTAAGCCTCAGAGTATATTTTGCAACCACGTCTTTTGTAGTACTTTGCTGTTAAGCCTCTGTGTGTACTCTGCACCCATATCTGTGGACGTATTGTGCCTTTAAGCCTCTTTGTGTACTCTGCACCACTACCTTTGGGAGTACTGTGCCTTAACCCCTTTACCCCCAAGGGTGTTTTGCATGTTAATGACCGGGCCAATTTTTACAATTCTGACCACTGTCCCTTAATGAGTTAATAACTCTGGAACGCTTCCATGGATCTTGGTGATTCTGACATTGTTTTCTCGTGACATATTGTACTTCATGTTAGTGGTAACATTTCATTCATATAAATTGCATTTATTTGTGAAAAAAAACAGAAATTTGGGGAAAATGTTTGAAAATTTCGCAATTTTCCAACTTTGAATTTTTATGCCCTTAAATCATAGAGATATAACACACAAAAAACATAATAAATAACATTTCCCACATGTTTACTTTACATCAGCACAATTTTGGAACCAAAATTTTTTTTGTTAGGAAGTTATAACAGTTAAAAGTTGACCAGCGATTTCTCATTTTTACAACACCATTTTTATTTTAGGGACCACATCACATTTGAACTCACTTTGAGGGGTCTATATGACAGAAAATACCCAAAAGTGACACCATTCTAGAAACTGCACCCCTGACTGTACTCAAAACCACATTCAAGAAGTTTATTAACTCTTCAGGTGCTTCACAGGAATATTATTTCCACAAACATGATCTTTTAGTCCCCATTTCTTTATTTTCCCAAGGGTAACAGAAGAAATTGGACCCCAAAAGTTGTTATCCAATTTGTCCTGAGTACGCTGATACCCCATATGTGGGAGAAAACTACTGCATGGGCACACGTCAGGGCTCGGAAGGGAAGTAGTGACGTTTTGGAATGCAGACTTTGATGGAATGGTCTGCAGGTGTCATGTTGCATTTGGAGGACCCCTGATGTGCCTAAACTGTGGAAACCCCCAGTTATTAACTCTTCAGGTGCTTCACAGGAAGTTTTTGAATGTTTAAAAAAATGAATATTTAACTTTTTTTCACAAAAAAATTACTTCAGGTCCAATTTTTTTTTATTTTACCAAGGGTAACAGGAGAAATTGGACTGCAAAAGTTATTGGGCAATTTGTGCTGAATACGCTGATACCTGATTTGTGGGGGAGAACCACTGTTTCGACGCATGGCAGAGCTCAGAAGGGAAGGAGCACCATTTGACGCAAAATTGGCTGGAATTGAGCTTGAGCGCCATGTCGCGTTTGGAGAGTCCCTGATGTGCCTAAACAGTGGAAACCCCCCACAAGTGACCCTATTTTGGAAACTAGACCCCCAAGGAACTTATCTATATGTGTGGTGAGCACTTTGAACCCCCAAGTGCTTCACAGAAGTTTATAACGCCTGGGCGTGAAATTAAAAAACTAATATATTATTTCCACAAACATGATCTTTTAGTCCCCATTTCTTTATTTTCCCAAGGGTAACAGAAGAAATTGGACCCCAAAAGTTGTTATCCAATTTGTCCTGAGTACGCTGATACCCCATATGTGGGAGAAAACTACTGCATGGGCACGCGTCAGGGCTCGGAAGGGAAGTAGTGACGTTTTGGAATGCAGACTTTGATGGAATGGTCTGCAGGTGTCATGTTGCATTTGGAGGACCCCTGATGTGCCTAAACTGTGGAAACCCCCCACAAGTGACCCCATTTTGGAAACTAGACCCCCCCAAGGAACTTATCTAGATGTGTGGTGAGCACTTTGAACCCCCAAATGCTTCACAGAAGTTTATTACGTAGAGCCATAAAAATAAAAAAATCGTATTTTTTTCCACAAAAATTATATTTTTGCCCCCAATTTTTTATTTTCCCAACAGTAACAGAAGAAATTGGACCCCAAAAGTTGTTGTGCAATTTGTCCTGAGTAGGCTAATACCCCATATGTGGGGGTAAACCACTGTTTGGGCGCATGGCAGAGCTTGGATGGGAAGGAGCACCGTTTGACTTTTTCAATGCAGAATTGGCTGGAATTGAGATCAGACACCATGTTGCATTTGGAGAGCACCTGATGTGCCCAAAACAGTGGAAATCCCCCAATTCTAACTCCAACCCTAACTCCAACACACCCCTAACCCTAATCTCAGCCCTAACCCTAGCCCCATAGGTGTATTTAGGCTCTCTGGCACCCAGGGCAAGAATTAGGTTGGCGCCCATCCCCCCACCCCGCAATTTGCACACTTAGTCATATACCCACGAGCTGCTCTCCCTATTGCTCTCAGTATTCAGTGAAAAACTGAAAGAAGCAGGAAGAGAAGCTCGTTCTCACAGGATCATAAGTATGAAAATCGCATGTGAGTGAAGTGTCCATGTGATGAATACTGGAACCTGCAGAGCTGAATCCTGACATTGCAGGCTTCTGAATTCTCACAACTAATGCACTGCAAACATTTAGGATTCTCCCTTGCCGATGTACAGTCATGTCAGCACAAGTATGTGATTTGTATACTTCTGGCCTCATTCCGACTAGACGTGCCCGGCCTCGCTCTGTTCATTTTCATTGAGTGAGGCTACACATGTCTAGTCAGCATGTGACCGCATGTATGCAAACTACCGGCATGAGCGAATCCTAACAGCGTTCAGTGAGCACTGTGAGAATTCAAAAGTCTGCAGTCACGTAGAAAGTCTGCAGACTCAGCACATACCTGAACAACCCCTTTAATGTTCCTAACATAAATAAAAACATGAGAATAAGTCAGTATCACAAATAATATTTACATCCAGGTACCTTATAGATGATGTCATCTCTGGAGTCGTTCTCCTTCTTTTCTTCTTCTAGTCCAGACCCCATGATGAGTTTTCTCATCCACAGCTCATCTCTGCAGACTTCTATCTTCTCCGGTCTTCTGCAGTAAATCTCCACACAATGTCCTTAAAGTTAGAAGTGTCATTATAATGCTCCTTAATAAAAATATCTGCAATATACTGTCGTCTCACACTATTCCCCTACCTCCTCATACTGTCTCCTCTAACATCCCACCTGTTCACCATACTGTCTCCTCATATATTTACCCCCTCACTATGCTGTCTGCTCACACATACCCCCGACTCCCCATACTGTGTCTGCACACATCCCATCACCCTCACTCCCCATACTGTGTCCACATACATTTTTCCCATCGCTACTCATACTGTGTCCACATACATTTACCCGTTCGCTCCCCATACTGTCTGCACCCATCCCCCATACTGTTTCCTCATATATGCCCTCATACATACATACTCTTCTTGTGTCCTCAAATCCCATCTCCACTCCAAAACCCCCACATACATTAAATCCCACCAATCCCCACTCCAAATCTCTCCACACATAAAGTATCCCCCATCCACCCTCAAAATCTCCCCACACATAGTATCCACCCTCAAAATCCTCCACACATAAAGTATCCCCCCAATTTCACCCTCCAAATCCCCTCACACATTATGTATCTCCCGCTCCCCCCCCCTTGCTTAATCTTCGGTGGTTCATCAGCTCCACATTGGAACACACCACCAGCATTCGCTCTGGGCGCCGGGGAGTGATGTCACAGCGTGATCACATGCCCTGATCACGCTGTTGACATCGCTCTGACCCGGCGGTCAGAGCTTCAATTGTACTGACATCTGTATAGATGCCAGTACAATTGCTCCCTGGGAGCCGGCGCGCACAGCTTCTCTGCAGCAGCTGTCAGCTTGACAGCCGGCACAGAGAACAGCCGACTCCCAGTCCGCGGCGCGGCAGAACGCAGCCGCCAGGGGAGACACTGCGGACCACCGCATTAGGCGGCCCGACTGCGCCCCCATGCCGGCTGCGCCTGGGGCAAATGCCCCGGCTGCCCCCCCCTAGATACGCCTCTGCCTAGTCTTAACCCTAATGGGAAAATGGAAATAAATACATTTTTTTATTTTATTATTTTTCCCTAACTAAGGGGGTGATAAAGGGGGATTTGATTTACTATTTGTGGCGGGTTTTTATGTTTGGCAGCTGTCACACGCTAAAATACTCTTTTTATTGTAAAAATAGTTTTTGCATCACCACATTTTGAGAGCTCTTTTTGATTGCGCGTTATTGCACTTTTTGATTGGCGGTATGATGATAAAGCATTGTTGTTGTTTTTTTTTTAAGGGGTTCACTAAAGGGGTTAACTAGTGGGACAGTTTTATAGGACAGGTTGTTACGGACGCGGCGATTACTAAATATGTATACTTATATTGTTTTTTTTTTGTTTTGTTTTTCTTACAAATAACAGAATCTAATAGTGAATATTTTTTTGTTTAGGAATCTTTAAAACATTACTTTTACAATTGTTGTTTTTTTTTTATACTTTACTACATTGTCCCAGGTGGGGACATCACTGCAAAGTGTCAGATCGCTGATCTGACACTTTGCAGTGCACTATGTCAGATCAGCGATCTGACAGGCACTGAGGACTTTCTCAGCAGGCACTGAGAAAGCCACCTCCCTGCAGGACCCCGAAGGCCCCCGCGGCCATCTTGGATCCGGGGGCCTGCAGGGAAGAGGCCCCCGAAAGTCCCAGGTCACATGGACGGAATAGTACGTCCAATGTAAGGAAGGGGTTAAATGCTGCATTTTTTTCTGCTGCTTTTTATCTGGACATTTTCCACATTCCCCATCTGTAAAATTTTAACATTTATTAATAGTCCATTAAAATAGAAAAGGCAGCATGGGAGTTCATGAGGAGTGTAATAATAAAAAAGTTATGACTGCTACAACTATAAATGAATGAACAAAAAATAAATCAATAGGTTGTAACTCTCCCGGATACAATGGAACAGACCTGGGATTCATGCACTGCTGAATGTCCCTCACTGCCACCATACCGCTTCTGACATCTCCTCCTGTCAGGGTAGAAAGAAATGGTAAATGGGTGTGGCTAGGGGGTTTGGATAAGGACGTGGCCAAATGGTTAGTCCCTGCTTATCTTCTAGAAAAGTTGGAAGACATGCATGACTTTACCTAGTGTTTTTAGCATGAAGCTGTGTTTGTTGCATATTTTTCCTCTTTTGTTGAATTTGTGTTTTGCTGCATTCCCTGCAATTTGTATGGAAATGCTTAAACAGAAATATAAAATATCAATACATTATGATATTTAAATTATATTATGCCAAAATAAAAAATAAATTGTTTTATTCTTGGCAGGTAACTGTATCAGAAGCTCAGACGGACATATAGGTTTAGATTTTAAAGCAGAAGATCATTGTGTCACACAAGATGCATATGAAGATCATGCCATTATCCCAGATTTACCATTAGACCTTCACATTGAAGATCTGTCATCTGATCCTGTCCAACAGGGCTCATCTTCTGATTCATTAGAGATTGATAAGAAAAATAAAAATGACAGAAGAGATGATGAAGATAAAAGATCCTACAAAGGGCAGAAATCATTTACATGCTTAAAATGTGGAAAATATTATGTAGATATGTCAAATCTTGATAAATGTAAGACAAGTCACACAGAAGCAAAGGAATTTTCATGTGCAGAATGTGGGACATGTTTCATAGCTGGTTCAAAACTTGATATACATCAGAGAAGTCACACAGACGAGAAGTCCTATTTATGCTCTATATGTGGGAAATGTTTTAAATTGAAATCACATCTTTTTGTACATGAGAAAAGTCACAGTGGGGAGAAGCCATTTCCTTGCTTAGAATGTGGGAAATGTTTTTCACGAAAATCAAATCTTATTGAACATAAAAAAACTCACACAGGAGAGAAGCCATTTACCTGCTCAGAATGTGGAAAAGGTTTTTCTTGGAAATCGGGTCTGATTGACCATCAAAAAACTCACACAGGGACGAAGCCATTTACGTGCTCCGAATGTGGGAAAGGTTTTTCTCGGAAATCAGGTCTTGCTGACCATAAAAAAACTCACACAGGGGAGAAGCCATTTACATGTTCAGAATGTGGGAAAGGTTTTACCACGAAAAAAAATTTTGTTGGCCATCAAAAATCTCACTTAGGAGAGAAGCCATTTTCTTGCTCAGAATGTGAGAAATGTTTTTCTCGGAAAGCCTCTCTTGTTGAGCATCAAAGAAGTCACACAGGAGAGAAACCATTTACATGTTCAGAATGTGGGAAATGTTTTAAACAGAAGGTCGTTCTTGTTATACATCAGAGAACTCACACAGGGGAAAAGCCATACTTTTGCTCAGAATGTGGGAAGTGTTTTAACCAAAAATCACAGCTAAATGGGCATCAGAAATGTCACACAGGAGAGAAGCCATTTTCATGTTTAGAATGTGGGAAACGGTTTGCTGTGAAAACAAACCTTGTTAGACATCAAAAAACTCACACAGGAGAGAAGCCATTTTTATGCTCTGAATGTGGCAAATGTTTTGCACTGAAATCAAATCTGGTTGATCATCAAAAAATTCACACAGGGGAGAAGCCATTTTCATGTTCAGAGTGTGGGAAATGTTTTGCACATAAGTGGGATCTTGTTTCACATCAGAGAACTCACACAAGGCAGAAGCTGTTGTGACACTTATGATATTGGGTTAAAATGCTTACCAAATTCTATCTTGCTTAGGATCAGAGAAATCACACTGAGGAAAAGCCATTTTCATACTTAGAATTAAGGAAATGTTTTTCTATAGAATCTAATCTTGTTGACAATTACAATTTTGAAATGTGGGTGAATCCATATTCAAGTCCATATTGTAGCAAATGTTTTAATGCTTGCTCAAAAAATGTTAGTAGATATGATTGATGTGATGTGACCTGGATGCCTGTTGAAGTTGTAGAAAAATATTCAGAATTGAGAGTCCTCAGTGGTTGATACCTTTTAATGGCTAACTGAAAAGATGGTAACACATTGCAAGCTTTCGAGACTACGCAGGTCTCTTCATCAGGCTAGACTAATACAAAATCTGTATAACTTATTTATACACAAGACAGTACATAAATAACTCAATAGATAAGGAAAGTGATGTGAAGCGGAATAGTCATTGTGGGAGAGAGATAAGCATAAATATTGGAGCAGTTCATAGATAAGCAGTGTGAAGGTTTTATTGTCCTCCGATTGCCGGTCTGTGTTGTGATGGCACCAGAAGGTCTGAGGGGCAAATTCCTTAATTGATGTAAAAAGACTTAAATCCATGCAACACATTAATACCTGCACTGAATGTGTCGAAAGTTTTCATAAATTTGTACTCAGAGATTCTTCTCTCTCTCTGAGACTTGAAGTTATCTTTTAATACAAGTAATTTAATGTCCATCATGCTATGACTGGATACAAAAATGTTTTGCCACAGGTAGATCCATTCTTTTTTCTCTTATTGTGTGGCGATGAGAATTCATCCTTGTTCTCAGTTTTTGCCCGGTCTCCCCCACATACAGACCCCCAGTACCCCCCCATGCACCCTTTGATTTGATTTGTTGAAGTTGTAGGAATTCACTTGAAATGGTGGATTTGTATGGTTTGCAACTCAGCGCTAATGAGCTTAAAGGTGTTGTCAACTACCAGGACTTGATCAAAATGTTTTGCGCCTCCCATGCTGGCTCGCGTTCAGATTGTTGTGATGCGTGACGTCAGCGCCGGCGTCAATGTCACCGCCTTTGGACAAATCGAACATGAAGAGGAAGGCCAGGCTGCAGGTGATCCCTGATTTTCTCTTCCTGCTCAATTCGACAGGAGGTGGGGACAATGACACCAGCGCTGATTGGGCGCTGCAGTCACATGTCAGAACAACTGTACAGGAGCCCTGGGAGATGGAGTGCCGACACCCCGTGAATGGCGCCAGCACGGGAGGCGAGTATAGGCTTTATTATTTTATGGGGGCCAAGCGAAGGGTATGAGAAGTTGTCCAAGTAGTAGACAACTTCTTTAACTGACCACAACCATTTTAAACATTGAAGAAAATGTGAACAGCCAGAAAAGGCTTACATGCTCTTGGGTGTATTTGAACAGCTTTTCTCTGTAATGCCTTTCATCTATAATATCATATGTACAGCTAATTAGGAGGGACTATTATAGCCTATATAAAAGCAGAAGCAGAGAATTCAGCAGCTATTTTGTGGTGAGCCTGGATAGTGATGAAATAGTGATGAAAAGTGATGAAAAGATAAAGTCATCGAGATAAAAAAGAAATAGAAATTCTACAGAACGTGTTTTAGCACAGTGGTGACGATTCATGCACCCTTTGATTTAGTTGTCTGGAGAGAAAGCGATGGCGGTCAACATTGCTGAAAGAAAAAAACATTTCTCTCATTGCCTCACCAAGTGTGTATGTTATGAACTACAGTTAATTTGCACTCCAGTGATATTGGTTTCATTTGACGTATATACACGCCACACCAATATTGTGAATTTGTATCGGCTATTTTTTGGGGAGGGAATTGTGTTATAGTAAAGAGAATTAATCAATATGGGCATTTAACTGTATGACTTTGTGCCTCACAAAGTGTACATGTCACTAATTACTGATACTTGCACATCAATTTGATTACTCAGATTTGAGATATGCACATTCAACACCAATTCTGCAGCTTGTTGCGGCTGTTTTTTGGGCGTGCTGTGTATTAGCATTTGTTAGTTCATCTTTTTTGGAAACGAGGGAAATGGTGGTTGAAAACTGTCAAAAACATTAATTATAGTGTAGTAAAAATGAATGGTAAAGGAAAACATTGTAAAAGAACAAAAAACACTACAGAGCCTGGCAATAAGAATATGGGAGTCGTAAGCTGCAATTGTAGCACCACCACTTGCTCCAGCCATTTCAGCAATAGCACAACCAGATACAGGTCACCATTGCCCTATTCTGCCTCAGGTGTGTGTGTTAGTGGGGAGGAAATGGAGGATGCTATGGACTATATGGCAGTCCACTCACCTCAGTCATAGCAGGATAAGTCAATTGAGTCAAGGTTCTGCACATTCCTTCACCTCCATTACCTCAATAGTCAATCTGAAAACTTCTTCCAGTTGATGTATTAGATGAATAGTATTTTTTACTTGATTGAGAAGGTAGAGGATATGACTTGCATGTTTATGTTGGTGGTGGGAGTAGTATTGATAGCCATGTTGGTAGGGGCACTGGTAATGTCATCTGGAATTTGAATTGGCACTCTTGAGTCAAGACCAATCTAGAAGTGGGAATCTGGATCTGATTAGGAGTTCGATAGTTCCCACACTATGATAACAGTCAGTCGAGGTAGTGATGATGATGATTGTGTGATGGCCCTTTGAATCCAGATCGGGGACACAAGGAGCTTATTTCACCACAGTTGAAAGGGACAGTAAATGTCTATTTGGCCCACTGGATCAATGTTGTGAACAGCAGCAATAAACCACTAGGACAGGTGGTGAACCCTCAGGCTCTAGGTCCAAGTGTTAGGTGTCGCTTTTCACCTCCTCTTACATTTCCTCCATATCATACTCAATGGACATCATCCCAATCCCAACAGCAACACAGAAGAACAATGCATCCGCTCCCCACTGTCAGTCCATTTATTATTCTATGCGTAAGCAATGTCAAGCTATTTTATAAGATTGCTCCTCTGCAACAAGTAGAAAATGTCATGGTATCTGGCAAGTAACTGAAGCATAGGCAGTGGTTACAGTATATGACATGATGGACCAGATGTTTTATCAGACAGTGTACTAATCTTAACACATATAAGGAAACAGATGCAATGCCCGAAAAATTAGCATGGATTGGACCTGGACTGAGTTCTTTTTCCAGCATAAGGCCTGTTTCACACTTGCTTTTTTTTGTAGCGCGTTTTTCCCGCAAAAAAACGCATTGAAAAATGCATACAAAAGCATACAACTGCTG
This sequence comes from Dendrobates tinctorius, assembly GCF_039654945.1. Classification (NCBI taxonomy): domain Eukaryota; kingdom Metazoa; phylum Chordata; class Amphibia; order Anura; family Dendrobatidae; genus Dendrobates; species Dendrobates tinctorius. Next base: position 16,440,009 of record NW_027361822.1, read on the forward strand.
CGTTTTTTTCAAGCATTTTTATGAGCATGCATGAAAAAAACGCAGCGTTTTTATGCGTTTGTATGCGTTTTTAGTGCGTTTTTACCGCGTTTGCGTTTTTTTCCAACATTAGGTGGCCCCTCACACTAACCCAAACCATGACTTTACTAACCCTAACCCTGACCCTAACCCTGACCCTAACCCTAACCCTTAACCAAACCATACTTAACCCTAACCCTGACCCTAACCCTTAACCAAACCATACTTAACCCTAACCCAAACCCTAACTAACCTTAACCCTAACCCTGACCCTAACCCTGACCCTAACCCTTAACCAAACCATACTTAACCCTAACCCTGACCCTAACCCTGACCCTAACCCTAACGCTTAACCAAACCATACTTAACCCTAACCCTTAACTAAACCATACTTAACCCTAACCCAAACCCTAACTAACCTTAACCCTAACCCTGACCCTAACCCTTAACCAAACCATACTTAACCCTAACCCTGACCCTAACCCTGACCCTAACCCTGACCCTAACCCTTAACCAAACCATACTTAACCCTAACCCTAACCCTTAACCAAACCATACTTAACCCTAACCCAAACCCTAACTAACCTTAACCCTAACCCTGACCCTAACCCTGACCCTAACCCTTAACCAAACCATACTTAACCCTAACCCTGACCCTAACCCTGACCCTAACCCTTAACCAAACCATACTTAACCCTAACCCTGACCCTAACCCTTAACCAAACCATACTTAACCTTAACCCTAACCCTGACCCTAACCCTAAACCAAACCATACTTAACCCTAACCCTAACCCTGACCCTTAACCAAACCATACTTAACCCTAACCCTGACCCTAACCCTTAACCAAACCATATTTAACCCTAACCCTGACCCTAACCCTGACCCTAACCCTTAACCAAACCATACTTAACCCTAACCCTAACCCTGACCCTAACCCTAAACCCCCTTAACTAACCCTAACTTTACCCAAACCCCTAAATTCCATTGTCTAAACTAATGGTAAAAAAAAAAAACGCATGTGCAAAAAAACGCATACATAAGCATGCCAATGCGCACATATGCTCACCATAGACTTATAATGGGTGTCTTGCTGTAAAAAAACGCATTGCGCGCGCATGCGTTTTTTTGAGGCAAATCGGACGCACAAAAAATGCAACAAGTTGCATTTTGTGCGCCCGAGCGCATACCGCAAAAAAACGCATGCGCGGTAAAACGCGTACAAACGCATGTGTATGCGCACATAAGCGCATCCCATGCAAAGTATAGGAAAAAAAAACGCATGCGCTATTTAGCGCTAAATTACCGCGAAAAAAAACGCAAATTTGAAACCAGCCTAAGCTATGAGCCCTAAACCCATGGAAGTCTGGGACAGCAGATTGGACCAGTGACAAGAAATGTGAAGATTCTCCCTATCAAATGGCTGATGTCAGTGATCAGATCAGCCATAGCATCTGCCTGCAAGAAATGGCTCAGTTTGCCATGAACGTACGGTTTTGTGTAGCCTCGGGTGTAAAGTCAGAGTGGGTATTCAGCACGGGAGGGGTCGTACGCCTTCAATACATTAAAATGGCAGGGATCAGTGAGAATTGATTAAATCGGCCATCAACATCTGTCTGCCTGTTCTTTATGTTATATACTATTCTGCTGCCAATAGTGCCGATGCAGGAAGTGCTCACATTGTAGGTTTTTATGCCATGACTACAAACGGGAATGTTTTGTGATTCTAACTTACTGCATGTTTTAATCAAGTAATAAAAAATTGGAAACATTTTTTAATTACACAGTAGAACTTCCTTTTTCCACTGTACCAACTATATAAATGTCATGTTAAGATAAGATAATCCTTTAATCGTCCCACCATGGGGAAATTCAGAATGTTATGAGCTTTTGAAAGATTGCATCAGGAAGGTGGGCTGAAAAAATATATACACAGTATGTGTGTGTTTATGCATGTATGTATATGTACATGTGTATGTATTATATCAATGCAAAGAAAAGTGGGTCGGCACTACGTTTACGGTAGTGGTGCTCGTGGAGAAATAGCAGTAGATCGAATAGAATTCTGGCATTTAATTGATGAAAGCCTGGGATGGGCTGAAACTTCTGTGATTTGGATTTCCATGCGTGCATTAAATGAACTTCAATGCATGTGAGTGATGGGATTCTATTTTATCTACTGTGTGTATTATACAGCCAGGGAAGGCTCTTCACAAGAAAGAGTAATTGTATTACTTTTAGTAATACAACCCTTCTAGATGATGTTATAGCCACTAGGAATAAAGTTTTGAAAGATAAAAGCTGAAGACTAACATCTTCTCGAGGCCGAAAGTGAAAAAGACCAATAGTTCCAAGAGGGCTGATGAGCAGGAAATGTAGGCCTAAATTTTCATAACGTTCTGAAGGATCTTGAAATTAAGCAGTTTCTAGAGAAATTTCCATCTAAGTCTGTATTAGGGTACGTGCACACGCTGCGGAATCCGCTGAGGATTAATCCGCACGGATTTTGCAAAAACCGCAGATAATCCGCAGGTCCAAAGACCTGCGGATTATCTGCGGCTTTGCCTGCGGTTTGGTCCTGCGGATTCACTATCTCCACAATGGTGGAGATAGGAACCCGCAGCGGTTTCCGCAGAAAGAATTGACATGCAATTCTTTCTGCGGATTCAAAACCGCAGCAAATCCGCGCGGTTTTTTCCGCAGCGTCGGCACAGCGTTTTTTTTTTTCCCATTCAAATGAATGGTACTGTACACCGCAGCTAAAACTGCTGCGTGTCCGCAGCGGCCAAAACCGCTGCGGAAACGCAGCGGAATCCGCAGCGTGTGCACACAGCCTTAATGTCTGGCAGATGTACTTTCAGTGTATTAGGTTTTCACTGTGGCTCACTTTTTGGATTTTGGCGCGCACGGCGCACCGTCAAAAGTGCGCAGCGCAGGTCAAAGCGCAACTAGCGCACGGCCTGCGCACGATCTGCGCACCCTATGCTAAAGATAGGGTGCGCCGATCGCAGGCGCCGCTGTGCGCTAGGAGGCGGCGCTACAAGCAAGGGGCGGGCACGCCGGGCAGAGAGCCGGCTCGGGGGCGGAGCTACCCCCGGCCGTGCGTGCGCTTAAAAAGCGCTAATGTGAAACCACCCTTATCTGGGAGAGAGAAACACATTTAAAAAGGTTATGCTAACCTAATTTAGCTGCGTATACACAACATTTTCATGTTCCAGCTGCTGCAGGTCCATCATGTCATCAGACCGAGGCAATCAGACCAAGCATATCAATGCGAGCTGTGGCAAGAAGGTTTGCAGTGTCTGTCAGCATAGTGTCCAGAGGCTGGAGGCGCTACCAGGAGATAGGCCAGTACCCCAGGAGACGTGGAGGGGGCCGTAGGAGAGCAACAACCCAGAAGCAGGACTGCTACCTCCGCCTTTGTGCAAGGGGGAACAGGAGCACTGCCAGAGCCCTGCAAAATGAACCAGCAGGCCACAAATGTGCATATGTCTGCACAAACGGTTAGAAACTGACTCCATGAGGATGGTCTGAGTGCCTGACATCCACAGATGGGGGTTGTGCTCACAGCCCAACACTATGCAGGATGCTTGGCATTTGCCACAGAACACCAGGTTTGGCAAATTCACCACTGGTGATCTGTGTTCTTCACAGATGAAAGCAGGTTCACACTGAGTACATGTGACACGTGACAGAGTCTGGAGATGCCATGGAAAGCGATCTGCTGCCTGCAACATCCTTCAGCATGACCGGTTGGGCAGTGTGTGGTGGCATTTCTTTGGAGGGCCACACAGCCCTCCATGTGCTCACCAGAGATAGCCTAACTTTCATTAGGAACCGAGATGAGATCCTCAGACCCCTTGTGAGACCATATGTTGGTGCGGTTGGCCCTGGGTTCCTCCTAATGCAGGACAATGCCAGACCTCATGTGTCTGGAATGTGTCAGCAGTTCCTGCAAGATGAAGGCATTGAAGCTATGGACTGGCCTGCCCATTCCCCAGACCTGAATCCGATTGAGCACATCTGGGACATCATGTCTCGCTACATCCACCAACGTTAACATTGCACCACAGACTATCCAGGAGTTGGCGGATGCTTTAGTCCTGGTCTGGGAGGAGATCCCTCAGGAGACCATCTGTCGCCTCATCAGGAGCATTCCCAGGCATTGTAGGGAGGTCACGTGGAGGCCACACACTACTGAAAATCTTTTCCTTGTCATGAGGCATTTCCACTGAAGTTGGATCAGCCTGTTATTTGATTTTCCACTTTGATTTTGAGTATCATTCCAAATCCAGACCTCCATCGGATATTGATTTTGATTTACATTGATAATTGTTGTTTTATTGTTCTGAACAGATTCCACTATGCAATCAATAAAAATTTGCAACTGGATTATTTCATTCAGAGATATCTAGGATGTGGTATTTTAGTGTTCCCTATATTTTTTGAGCAGTGTATATTTGACTAGCAATGTGGATCATCCACAAATCCTCCTTATCTGTATGTCTCTGCGGGATCGTTCCTTATCATCTTCAAGACTAGAGGGATGAAAAAAATTGGAGGAAACCCAAAAATGAATTTTTTTTCTAATTGAGGGAGAGGCCATTCATGGGAAATGGGTGATCTGTCTTCAGGAAATAAAATTGACTGATTTTGGTATTTTTTGGTCATCGCCATTACATCTACAATAGGACTCCTGAATCGTTTGATCTCAGCCGCTCCGCTTTCTCATTAAGAGAACCATGAATATGATCTGCTAAGTTACATATGAGGTAACTTTCTGCCCAGTTCATGATATGGCAACATCCCTTCTCCACTTGAAAACTCTTGGTGCCTCGCTTGTTTATGTAAAAAACTGAAGCATGATTGTCTTTCTGTATGCGAACATAACGACCATTTAGCAGACATTGGAAATGAAATAGGGCTAACTAGATGGTCCTAAATCCCCTCATATTGGAGGAAAGCACTGATTCTTGGATGGACCCTTTTTTTTTTTTTACTCATTTGTTTTGAGAAGACCTAGCACCCTCATAGCTCCACAGACAGGACACTTTTTCAAAAACTCCAGAAGAGAGAAGTTCTACTCGTTCTAATGTCTACGTTTGTGGCATCATCTGTGAGTCTAGGTGGAAACCCAAATACTTTATTTTGGTGCAGGGAAGCATCTGTGAAACTGTGACTTTTGGTTGATCAGGAAACTGAACGTGAACAGTCTTCAGCGTTATTTCCAGATGATGTTGAAGATCTTCACGGGATGGGACGCTTCACTACCCAGTCTTCAAGGTAAAGACAGATAAATATTCCCAACATTCTGAGAAGTACTGTGTGACCTTTGTGAAGACTTGATGTAATTCCATAGGGCAGAGAGGGGAACTGCAGATGAATCACATGATACGGAAGATGAACAGCTATATGAAGAAATCTTCTATGAAGTCCTGCAGATTGTAACCTGTGAGAGCAGGCCCGGATTGGCAATATAACCAACCGGGCCTTTTCCCGCTGGGCCGCTGTCATGTGGGCCGCGGGCGGCAGCGCCCGATCATCTGGCCGCTTGCCAGCTGCTGCGGCCACTGTGGCTCCTGCCGCCGGCCCTCTGCGGGAATGACGGTGATAGTTTCAAGTTCCTCCCACACTGCAGGGAGATAAGCCGCCACGCCCCGCCCACGCACCCCATCCTCGCCGTAGCATGAGACCCCCTCCCCCCCGCAGCCACTCACAGTGTCGCACTCGCTTGCCTGCTCGCTCTGTTCGCAGGACCTGTGATGAGGTCACAGGAGGGGAGGAGTCAGGGGGTCACATGATCAGGAGCCTTTGTCCAGACACCCGACATGTCACCCCTGACTCCGCCCCTCTTGTGACCTCATCACAGGTCCTGTGCGCTCAGCCTTGCCTCTACCGTCTGCAAGACTCTGCTTTGCTGTTGTCATGGTGCTGGTTGAGGTAAGTATGTGTGGGGTCAGGATTTACAGTGTGGATGTAGCAGAGGTGTGTGTATGAGGTGTACGGAGCAAAGCCGTGTGTGTATGAGGTGTACGGAGCGGAGCCGTGTGTGTACGAGGTGTACGGAGCGGAGCCGCGCATGTACGAGGTGTACGGAGCGGAGCCGCGTGTGTACGAGGTGGACGGAGAGGAGCCGCGCGTGTACGAGGTGTACGGAGAGGAGCCGCGCGTGTACGAGGTGTACGGAGAGGAGCCACGCGTGTACGAGGTGGACGGAGAGGAGCCGCGCGTGTACGAGGTGTACGGAGAGGAGCCGCGCGTGTACGAGGTGTACGGAGAGGAGCCACGCATGTACGAGGTGGACGGAGTGGAGCCGTGTGTGTATGGAGGAGCCGCGCGTGTACGAAGCGGAGCCGCATGTGTACGAGGTGTACGGAGCGGAGCCGCGCGTGTACGAGGTGTAGAGGTGTACGGAGCGGAGCCGCGTGTGTACGAGGTGTATGGAGCGGAGCCGCGCGTGTACGAGGTGTACGGAGCGGAGACGCGCGTGTACGAGGTGTACGGAGCGGAGACGCGCGTGTACGAGGTGTACGGAGCGGAGCCGCGCGTGTACGAGGTGTAGAGGTGTACGGAGCGGAGCCGCGTGTGTACGAGGTGTACGGAGCGGAGCCGCGCGTGTACGAGGTGTACGGAGCGGAGCCACACGTGTACGGAGCGGAGCCGTGTGTACGAGGTGTACGGAGAGGAGCCGTGTGTACGAGGTGTACGGAGAGGAGCCGTGTGTGTACGAGGTGTACAGAGCGGAGCCGTGTGTATGAGGTGTACGGAGCGGAGCCACGCGTGTACGGAGCGGAGCTGTGTGTACGAGGTGTACGGAGCGGAGCCACGCGTGTACGGAGCGGAGCCGTGTGTATGAGGTGTACGGAGCAGAGCCGTTTGTACAAGGTGTACGGAGAGGAGCCATGTGTGTACGAGGTGTACAGAGCGGAGCCACGCATGTACGGAGCGGAGCCGTGTGTATGAGGTGTACGGAGTGGAGCCACGCATGTACGGAGCGGAGCCGTGTGTACGAGGTGTACGGAGAGGAGCCGCGCGTGTACGAGGTGTACGGAGAGGAGCCGCGCGTGTACGAGGTGTACGGAGAGGAGCCGTGTGTACGAGGTGTACGGAGAGGAGCCGTGTGTACGAGGTGTACGGAGAGGAGCCGTGTGTACGAGGTGTACGGAGCGGAGCCGTGTGTGTGTGTACGAGGTGGAGCCGCGCGTGTACGAGGTGGACGGAGAGGAGCCGCGCATGTACGAGGTGTACGGAGAGGAGCCGCGCGTGTACGAGGTGTACGGAGAGGAGCCGCGCGTGTACGAGGTGGACGGAGAGGAGCCGCGCGTGTACGAGGTGTACGGAGAGGAGCCGCGCGTGTACGAGGTGTACGGAGAGGAGCCACGCGTGTACGAGGTGGACGGAGTGGAGCCGTGTGTGTATGGAGTGGAGCCATATGTGTACGGGATGTACGGAGTGGAGCAAAGTGTGTACGAAGCATACAAAGCGGGCTTTTCCCACGGACACAGGAGTACACGGCGGAGCCCCGAGGAGCATTTTAAAACACACACATGACGTTCCACCTGAAGTGATGTGCTGGAAGCTGACCGGAAATGAGATAATTTCTTGAGGAGATTGTGACGGAACCAGGAATGCTTCAGATCCATCACCGTGTCCTCCTCCGACAGCGCAGACAGCAGGATCGCCTTGGAATCGGGGATGCCGGCCATGTGAGCGGATCATGATAAGTCCTGCACCGGGAGGCTCAGGTGGGCACTACAATGGGAGCCGGGCTGCTATAGTATCTTTGTAGAATCTTTCTTTATTTCTTTCTCTCTTTTTCTTTCTTTCTCTGTTCTTTCATTCTCTCTCTGTCTTTCCCTCATTTTCTTTCTCTCTCTGTTCTTTCTTTCTCTCTCTGTTCTTTCTTTCTCTCTCTGTTCTTTCTTCCCCTCTTTCTTTCTTTTTCTTTCCTCTCTTTCTCTCTTTCTTTTCTTCTCTCTCTGTTCTTTCTCTGTCTCTCTCTGTTCTTTCTTTCTTTCTTTCCCCTATTTCTTTCTCTCTCTGTTCTTTCTCTGTCTCTCACTGTTTTTTCTCTGTCTCTCACTGTTCTTTCTTTCCCCTTTCTATCTCTCTCTCTGTTTTCTTTTTTTTCTCTCTCTCTGTTTTCTCTCTTCCTTAGTGCCAGTCATTGTGCCCATAATGCCAGCCACTGTGCCCTCAGTACCAGTCAGTGTGATCAGCAGTGCTAAATGGGTGCGATTAGGTGTGGACATGGGTGTAACTAGTTATGAAATGGGTGTGGCTGGGCGTGGCCAAAATTTGCAGTCTTTGTACATCTTTCCCTTCTTCAAAAGTTGGGAGGTATGATAGGGGCAGCTATGACCAGGGGGTCTGGTTGCCCAATAGAGAGCAGTTCTGCCAGGAATTCTGTAATCATGCATACAAAAGGGGACAGAGCTTTGGGAGGAGTACTGTACCTAAAAGCAATAAATAGGACTGAGCTGAAATACTGGGCACAGCTGTGACTACATGTTATATAGTCGTGTTAATCTCCTCTCACTTCTTGTAAACTACAAGTGTACAAAGATATTATATAGTCATCATGTGACTAGTGGGCCTGTGTAACTTCAAATGCCAGGGCTGAATTTTAGTCCCAGTCCGGCCCTGTGTGAGAGTCTCCATTTTGAATAATATTTTTTACAGAATTGAATGAGTCATCTCCATCTTGAACTTTCTTTTAAACCCTTAACAACCGCCGATATCGATATGCCTTTTAAAAGCGGCAGTTAAGGGTACTTATGCCTCAGTGCTGCTTTTTAACGGCACTGAGGAATAACGGTATAGTGCCCCCAGAGTCAGAATTTCTCCGGGGTCTCAGCTACCCTGAGAGAATTAATGGTATAACGGCGACAGCAAGAAAAAAAAAGTCAGATTTTCCATTTAATTTCTCCTCTGATGTGATTGCACATCAAATAGAAATACCCACCCTATATCCCCCCAGTACCTCTGGTGTCCCTCCAACCCCTGTGAAGTCCCCCACGACGGCGTCTTCTTCTGAGAGAAAATGGCGGGCGCATGCTAAGTGCGCCCGCCGAGATCTGCCAGCCAGCAACAATTGGAAATTTTTCCTATTGGATCATTTTGATCACTGTGATAGACCCTTTCACAGTGATCAAAATAAAAAAATAGTAAATAAAACCCCCCATTATCACCCCCTTAGTTAGCTAAAAATAAAAAAATGGATATTTACATTTTTCCATTAGGGTTAGGCTAAGATTAGGGTTGGGCTAGGGTTAGAGTTGAGACTAGGGTTGGGGCTAGAGTTAGGGTAGGGCTTGGGTTAGGGCTATGGTTATGGTTGGGATTAAAGTTAGGGGTGTCTTAGGTTTAGGTTTGTGGTTAGGGGTGTGTTGGGGTTAGGATTTGAGTTAGAATTGTTGGGGTTCCACTGTTTAGGTACATCAGGGGGTCTCCAAACGCAACATGGCACCACCATTGATTCCAGCCAATTTCGTGTTCAAAAAGTCAAATGTTGCTCCCTCCCTTCTGAGCCCTGCCATGCACCCAAACAGTGGTTTTTACCCACATATGGGGTATCTGCGAACTCAGGAGAAATTGCACAACAAATTTTGTGGTCCATTTTTTCCTGATACCTATGTAAACATAAAAAAAAATTTTCAAAGTAAATTTTTTTGTAAAAGTAAAATGTCCATTTTTTCACCCACATTGCTTTAGTTCTTGTGAAGCACCTGAAAGATTAATGAAATTCTTGAATGTGGTTTTACGCACCTAGAGGGGTGCAGTTTTTAGAATGGTGTCACTTTTGGGTATTTTCTGTTGTATTGACCTCCCAAATTCACTTCTAATGTGTTGTGGTCCCTAAAAAAATGGTTTTGTAAGTTTGGTTGGAAAAATGAGAAATCGCTGGTCAACTTTAACCCTTATAACGTCCTAACAAAAAAAGTATCAAAAACTGTGCTGATATAAAAGTAGACATATGGGAAATGTTATTTATTAACTAGTTTGTGTGACACCACACTCTGATTTAAGGGAACAAAAAGTAAAATTTTGAAAATTTCAAAATATTCCAAATTTTTGCCAAATTTCCGTTTTTTTCATAAATAAAAGCAAGTTATATCGAAGAAATTTTAGCATTACCATGCAGTATAAGAATCAGTGGGATATGTTGAAGTATTCCCTAGCTATAACTTCATAAAGTAACAGTGGTCAGAATTGTACAAATTGGCTCTGTCATTAAGGGGTTAATAAAGAACTGGTTTGGGAATAGGAAAAATTTCTGCGCATACCCCTTTTCGTTTTTGGGGTAGGAAAACTTCTTCCAAATATCCCTTTTCTATAAACATTTGAACAAGATGGAGAGTTACTGGAATACACATGTTTATGTACAAGTGCTTCTCACTAAATTAGAATATCATCAAAAAGTTAATTCAATACAAAAAGTGAATCCCAGTTGCTTATGCACCTTTTTCTACCACTTTTTACTTCCACTCAACTTTCTATTAATATGCTTGGATACAGCACTCTGTGAACAGCCAGCTTCTTTAGCAATGACCTTTTGTGGCTTACCCTCCTTGTGGAGTGTGTCAGTGACTGGCTTCTGGACATCTGTATTGAAGAACTGAAATAAATTGAACTTTTTGATGATATTCTAATTTTGCAAGAAGCACTTGTAAGTGATAGAGACACACAGCTTTGCTCCATCCACGTCATACACACGGCTCCGCTCCGTACACCTCGCACACACACGGCTCCGCTCCGTACACCTCGCGCACACACGGCTCCGCTCCGTACACCTCGCGCACACACGGCTCCGCTCCGTACACCTCGCGCACACACACGGCTCCGCTCCGTACACCTCGCGCACACACACGGCTCCGCTCCGTACACCTCGCGCACACACACACGGCTCCGCTCCGTACACCTCACGCACACACACACGGCTCCGCTCCGTACACCTCGCGCGCACACACACACGGCTCCGCTCCGTACACCTCGCGCACACACACACGGCTCCGCTCCGTACACCTCGCGCACACACACACGGCTCCGCTCCGTACACCTCGCGCACACACACGGCTCCGCTCCGTACACCTCGCGCACACATGGTTCCGCTCCGTACACACGTGGCTCTGCTCCATACACCTCGCAAACATGCGGCTCCACTCCGTACACCTCTCCTACATCCCCCCTGTAAACCCCCCCTGACCCCACACAAACTTCCTGTAATGGTCAACGTGTGACTGGACACACCGCCTCCAGCAGGGCGAATTTATATGACAAATGCGACCCTGGATACCCCGCCTCCAGTATGGTGAATTTAAATAATAAGACGTGTAGCCGGATACACCGCCTCCAGCAGGTGAATTTCAGAAATACACGTGAAACTGGATACACCGCCTCCAGCAGGGCGAATTTAAATAATAAGGGGAAACACCAGGGAAACAATTACAATGGTGGGCCCTGCGATAGGGAACGGGGACGTGGAGACCTCCTGCACTCCCCTGAGTCAGTGTCTACACTCCTAACGATCCCTAGGCCGGTTCCGCACCAGGCGCCGCTCAGGATACCTAAGAACTCTAGCTCGCCCTGCACCTACCCCTTTCTAGTGAAATGGCCGGTGCAGAGACTAATCCCACCACTGCACTGAAACACACATAAATGAAAGGCACAAACAGGGAACACCACTTGTGTAATAATCCTAATGGCCACTGGGGCAAAACCAAACTTAAGCACATAGCTTAAGGAAAAAAAAAAAAAAAGGTTACATGTGCTTTTAACTGTCATCATCCAACCTGGATCATGACACTTCCCCTCATCCAGCACCATGACAACCAGCACAGCAGAGTCCTGCATATTACACTGAGACCCCTGATCATGTGACCCTGACTCCTCCCCTCCTGTGACCTCATCCCAGGTCCTGTGCGCACAGAGCAGCCATATATGTGGTGTGCGGCTCTGCAGGTGGAGGTAGGTGCTGGAGATTCCCCATTACTGGGCTGCACAGGGGGCAGTAACCCCTCCATTCCCGGAGATAGCGCCCCCTGCAGGTGGAGGTAGGTGCTGGAGATTCCCCATTACTGGGCGCAGGGGGCAGTAACCCCTCCATTCCCGGAGATAGCGCCCCCTGCAGGTGGAGGTAGGTGCTGGAGATTCCCCATTACTGGGCTGCACAGGGGGCAGTAACCCCTCCATTCCCGGAGATAGTGCCCCCTGCAGGTGGAGGTAGGTGCTGGAGATTCCCCATTACTGGGCTGCACAGGGGGCAGTATCCCCTCCATTCCCGGAGATAGCGCCCCCTGCAGGTGGAGGTAGGTGCTGGAGATTCCCCATTACTGGGCGCAGGGGGCAGTAACCCCTCCATTCCTGGAGATAGCGCCCCCAGCTCTGCCATGTGTATATGGACAGTAATAGAGTGCTGGCTGGGCTCATGTATACAGGGGAGGGTGCTCTGGTTTGGGGACTGATGACGCTTTCTCTATGTAATTTATAGGAAAGGTTACGGTTTATTCTTCTTAGAAACATATACGATGCGTCAGCATATTGCTAGTAATGACTCCCATTGTTGTAAAAGCTGAGACTGTAATGTACTTAGTGTTTTTTGATCAAAGAGAACAGAAGCCTCCAACAACATCCAGGTAACATGACGAGAGATGGTCCCTGTCACTAATGCCCTACTTCGCCATGTGCTAAACCAGCCTCATCCGAATGGGGAAGTGAAAGAAAATCAGAGTTAGTGTTGGAAAATCCTTAAAGGGGATGATCAGGATAGAGAGAACTACCTGAATGCTGGGGATCCAACTGCTGAGACCCCCACTGAACTTTAGAACTGAGGTTATGAAGACCACCATGTGGTGGATCATGCACACATCTGCTCCATTTAATCTTAAAGGAGTATTCTCATGTTGTCTCTTGAGCAACAACTGAGCGCTGTGCAGTCACTTTACAGTCTCCTTACTTTCTGGTTTGGTGGGCTCTCCTTAGTGAGTGGCAGTTCTAATTATAGCAGAGCTGTAGTAGAACTATAAAGCCACTGAGAGCCATGATACTGGGAGCTGAGGGATTGTGATAAATCAGGACTGATAATTGCAGTTCCTCAGGAGCTGAGAGGGAAGGGAGCTTTATAGGATACTGCTTTATAGTTAGTTCCACTTCTGGAAAGTAACAACTGCACAAATGGTCTGGTAGCCGCTGTGGGAATGATGAAGGAGCCAATCCGTGCTATTTCAGTATCAGCGGTAGGCTGATCTTTATAGGAATCTGCTGATTGCAATATGTTAAAAGTGATCAGATAATTGCAGGTTCAAAGAATTTAAAAAAGTTTTTAAAAACATAAAAAAAATAACCCTGTAGAAGCAATGTGTGATGTGGCGATACACATAGGACATACAGAGAGCTAACGGCAGGGCTGGGTCAAAGTATTTTGGTGCACTAGGCAGATGTAGCCCCCAAAGCAAAGCAATAGCTCCAAGACTAAGGTAAAAGGACCCCTGTGATAAACCCGCTCCTCGCCACCCAGCCTGACGTCACTATTACGTCAGATGGATCACGTAATGCGGTCTCCCCACTTGAAATTCGGCGCCTTCTGGGGACACGCAAGGTCAGCATGGTACAATTTTACACAGACAGACCCTGACCACACAGGCCCAGAGAGGCACAAGGAGTGAGAGGATGTGGCCCACGCAATCACTGATGTGGCATCACAACCCTGACAGATTGAGAGACCCCTTCACTAGCACCAGTGAAATAGAGCGCTGCCAGCCCAGTAGGACTGCCACCAGTTCCTCATTCGATATAATCCTGGCCCATTAACGGAATTATATTAGGCCAGAAACAAGCCCCAGTAGCATGGAAAGTTAAACCGAGAAACAGACGTGTGGATTCGTGGATCAAGATAAGAGTAGCCTAAGGTTAAATTAGATATTTAATTGCCTTAAGGGCACACTAGACAATATACTATATACACAATCTTTACATGTATACAATGGTCAGATATGCAAATATAGTAATGTTAGGACAAAAGATATATGCAGAATATATGGGTCAGTTACTAGTAGATAAAAGACCTGGCTTTCGGGGGATGGGCTGTCACATAGGAGGCTTGTGGCCATGCTTTACACGAGCATTTAACCCCTTTTGGTCTCTTTCCTCTTGCTGCAGTTAAACTCCACAACCTGAGATGTGTCATAACTCCTTAATGGATGGTCCAAGTGAGGAGTTTTGGTGCCACCGGATCTGGCCGACTTCCTGTTACGTTGTAAGACCAATCACAGCTTTGCTCTCTGGTTTCTACTAGCTGTTCTATGTATCTCCATAACCCTGGGTGCGATATTCATCCTTAACTGATAAAGCATAACTATAATCGGGGCTGTTTGGTTTCAAATAAGGTATCCAGCATTTGTCAAATATTCTGATGGAAAACTAACAAACACCCATCATAAATAAAAGGATTTAAACATTTATACAATGTATGTCACTCTGATTATTGCTGTTATGGCTTCAGCTGCACTTGGATGAAAAAATGTGGGGCAATATGTTCTGAGGAAAGGAAATGTCAGAAAGTGGTGAGTTGGAATGTCTGGGGTGAAGCGGCAAGCTGTAGTTTTTGTGTGATGTCAAGCCGTCAGTGATTTTCTTGCAGGAAACTCATATGATTAAACAGAGAACACACTTTTTAGCTAAGAGATGGGTACAGGCGGGATATCATGCCACGTATTCTACATATTCCAGAGGGGTTAGCATTCTCATATGTGCTGAGGTACCTTTTGAGTATCACAGAGTGATTATAGACAAGACGGTAGATTTGTGTGCCTACTTTGTAAGGTGTATGGTTCCTTGATGTGGCTGGTCTCAATATACAGTATATTCCACCGCCATATTGTGGGAAAATAACCAAAAGAGATTCCAAAAGGCCTAGCAATGGCACTTCCCATAAATAAACAATTCCTACAAAAAATGGAAGTATACGCCCAGTATTAATAAATCATCAGCCATCTTTATTCAAACACATATAGTTAAAATCGGACATTGGAGATACATATGCAAAATAGGACTACTGACCACAAATCGTACTCTTGTACAATCATCCCTATATTTCAGTATTTTGAAAATTATTTGAAGAACTAAGAAAAATTATCCTATTAAAAATAGATATATGTGACTAGATAACAGTCTACACTAAATATAAATTTTTCAAAAACTGAAAAACTTATAGGTGTCTACACAATGAATAGATAAATTCAGATAGATATCCAGACAGATATTTTACAAAAATGTCCTTGCATAAATACAACAATATATATTAACAATAATTGTATAGGAAAAAATCCTTAGTAAGCTATTGAACTTTATAAAGTGCACAGCAGCAAATACATTTTTTTTACATAATTATTGCAAATGCCATATATTGAATCCATCTGTAGAATACAATAGTGCATAATACCTATACAGTGCAGCACAGCTCAATAGGCTTTTAATCGATTTACATAATAATGAACACGCCTGCAAAGTGCAAATAGTGCATAGCAGCTTTAATAGACTTATGAAGATTTAGCTCACTGAACACATCAATGTGCAGAAAATCACACCAGATAAATTGTACCTGACCTGTGAGTAGTCCTGATGCCCCGACGCGCGTTTCACGTTTAGCTTCTTCTATGGGGGGGTGTATATACTTTGTAAGGTGTATGGTTCCTTGATGTGTCTGGTCACAATATATATTCCACTGCCATATTGTGGGAAACTGCTTTACAGAGTTCTAGAAATAGTGGAGGAGACCCCGGGGGTACCATTTCTGATTATGGGCGACTTTAATAACATTCCAGACACACACTGGGACAGGGGCAGACGGGAGCCATTGAAACCGGGGGGTACACCATTTGGAGAGGTCCTGAAGGAAACTGCTCTCTATGATTTATGGAGGATTTCCCATCCTGGTGTATATAAGTATTCCTATTTCTCGTCCTCCTTTGCATCTTTGTCGAGGATTGACCTGGCATTGGGCAACACTCCGATGTTGGGCCTTGTTAGGGAAGTAACATACATGGTTAGAACAATATTGGATCATTCCCCCATGAGTGTGACACTTGAGGGAGTGGGATATGTGCCTGCTAGGAGATTCCTGTGGAGGTTGAACTCGTTCTGGCTACAACTTATTGACCTGGATGGACATATAGAGGGCGATATTAGAGAATATTTAGAATATTTTAAAACTAATGCTGGGACGGCATGTCTGGGAGGTCTGGGAAGCTATGAAGGCTTTGAGGGCTTTGCATTAAAGAGATATCCTGGGTAAATGCAGAAACAGGCAGGAAGGACCAGATGCTGATTAGAGAATTGGAGGAAGCAGAGGAGGCACCAATTAATGATCAGTCCCTGGAGACACAGGGGAGGTTGAAGGAGGCGCAGAATAGAGTGGGTCAGATGGCAATGAAAACGGCGGAACGCAAGAGAATGTTTCAAAATATTAAATACTTTGAGGAGGGGGACAGGGTAGGCCATGTCCTTTCTAGGATAGTGCGGCACAGAGAGATTCCACACATATAGCTGTTCTGAGGGGAAAGGATGGGTGTGAACATACTGGTAGGGGGGCAGTGTTGGAGGTGATGACGGAGTATTATTCATATCTTTATAAATCAAAGGTGTGGCCAACAGAGGAGATGGATAGTTATTTGGCAGAGTTGCAGCTTCCCAGACTCTCTGCGGATGACCAGGGGCTTCTTGAGGAGCCATATAATTTGGAGGAACTTGATGCCGCACTGGTCTCTATGCCTAATGATTGTGACGGGCTCAGCTTCAGCTAAGCCCATTTTTTGAGTGGACTCTCTGGGTCGTGGCACCACCCACCGAGGGCGAGCTGACTTTGTGAGGAACCACCCCCTATACAAGGAGTGTCAGGGGCAAGACCAAGGGGGTGAGCCACCACGACTGCTGGGACCAGACGGCCGGCTCAGGGAGACACTATATGAGTGTCTGACGACCAGGGACAAGCAGGAAACAAGACAAGACGTAAGTTCAAGGTATTTTCATTTAGACAACTGCAGGAACATTCAGTGCAAAAAACGTGAGAACAAGCAAACACGGCAAGGTGCGTGCGTGGGCACGCCAAGGTCCATAGCATGGTACGTGCCAGGTGGCATGCCTGGGTACAGGCAAAGGCACAATGGCATCGGACAGCTGGCACTGATCGACATGATCAGGGCATCAGGCTGCGGACATCAGCTCCGGACATTAGCCCGCAGTCATCAGGCTTACGATTTCTGGCAGCGATCGGCAGGTTCCGGGCATCCGGCAGGCAAATCAGGGTTCAGGCAAGGAGGCACAACAGATATCCAGTCATGGTGCGTGTTAGGGAACACGCCGAGGTCCAAGGCTGGATTCCAGGCAGGGTGCGTGCTAGGGGCACATCAGGGTCCAGGGCAAGGTGCAAGGCAGGGTGCGTGTGTAGGGGACACGCCAAAAGTTCAAAGCAAGGTGCAAGGCAAGGTGCATGTGTAGGGGACATGCCAGGGTTTAAAGCAACAAACAAGACAGAGTGTGTGTATAGAGACACGCCTAGGCACAAAGTTCAACAAACAAGACAGGGTGCGTGTATAGAGACACGCCAAGGTACAAGGCAGAGTCCTGCGCGTGCCAAGGGGCACGCCAGGGTCAGGTTCAACATACAAGACAGGGTCCTGCGCGTGCAGAGGGGCATGTCAGGGTCCGGGTTCAAGGCCGGGTGCGCGCTAGGAGCCACGCCAGGGTTCAAGACAGGGTGCGTGCTAGGAGCCACGCAGGAGGCACGCCTCACTGGCCAGTGCACACGGCTGTACACAAACACGAGGCACGACCAAGGCACAGGAGACGGTGAGGGAACCCACGCCGGGGTTCAGGAAAGGCAAGACAGGGAGCGAGGCAAGGCAGGGAGCAGAACACGGAGAGGAACAGAGACAGAAACACAGTCAGATCAGAGCAAGAACAGCTAGCAGCGGAGCGTAGGCCGAAGCCCAGAGCCAGGCCAAGGGAGAGCCTTGGGACTAGCCAGGAATGTGCTAGGGAGCACCAGAGGACAAAGTCTAGCAGCGGAGCGTAGGCCAAAGCCCAGAGCCGGGCCAAGGCAGAGCCTTGGGACTAGACCTGGAAATGTGCAAGAGAGGACCAGAGGACAGTACGGAAAACAAGGCAGAGACAAGAAACATGAGAAGTACTACAAGGCTCAGAATAACAAAGACTAGACATGGCGAAACAGGCAAGGCAGAGAACACAGGACGGACTACAAGTCAAAGAATAGCTAAGGCAAGACATAGCAAAACAGGCAAAGACAGAGAACAGTGGAAGGACTGCAAGGCAAAGACAAACATGGCATGAGAGACAACACAAGACATGACACGAGACTAAAGACAGAGTACAAGCACAGAGCGTGTGCAGAGACGCACGACAGAGCAGAGTGCCTGGGCACAGAATACAGGGCGCGACCAAGCAGCCATGCAGGGAAGCAACACAATAATCAGGCCCTGACCATAGGGAGAGGCGGTCTGATATAGCACCATAGCACCAGTACTTCCGGGTCAAGACCAGGGGAGAACTTCCAGTTCAGATCCTCCAGGATCACAGAGAGTAGTCACATGATCAAGGATTCCAGACATGCAGAGATGATTGCAGAACCAGACAGTACTGGAAGCTAGGAAAGGTCACATGAACAGGGGTTCCAGACATGCAGAGATGATTGCAGAACCAGACACAGGACACATGATCAGGGGTTCTTGGAACACAAAGATGATCACAGAAGGCAGAGCAGAAACGCAGGCATCTTGCAGTCCAACAGTCATGAGGTGAGTGTGCACACTGCTCTAGGGAACATGCAGGATAGCAGACATGAGATGCGCGTGCACACCGCTCCAGGGGTCATGAGGCAAAACAGACATGGCGGACGTGACAATGATAAGGCCCCAGAGGTGTACAAAAAAAATATAGAGACGCTTCTTCGTGCTTTGCTGGAGATGTGCGGTGCCGGATTGGTGGAGGGGGAGTTGCCGCGGTCCATGCGAGAGGCAATAATTGTTGTCCTGCCGAAACAGGGTAACGATCCGGTAGATCCAGCCTCTTATCGTCCAATTTTATTGTTGACAGATGTTAAAATTTTGGCTAAGATGCTGGCTAATCGCCTAAATAAGGTGATAGTAACAATAATACATAGGGATGAATCTGGGTTTATGCCCAATAGTTCTAAGGCACACAACCTCAGGTTATTTCTTAATATGCAGGCAAAGGCGGATAATGTGGGTCAGAGGGTAGTGGTGTCTCTGGATGCTGCTAAGACATTTGATAGTGTGGAGTGGAGGTATTTGTGGGCGGTCTTGAGGGTTATGGATTTTGGCGAGAAATTCATAAGTTGGGTGCAGCTGTTATGCGAATCTCTGAGAACTAGGGTACAGGTGAATGGCCTTCTGTCTGGGGATTTTCCCTTGTATAGGGAATGCGGCAGGGGTGCCCTTTGTCTCCTCTGCTGTTTGCGATTACTATAGAGCCTCTGGCGGCCTCTGATACGAGGGGATAGGTGTATAAAGGGATATAGATATGGAAGGGGCATGAACAGAAGATAGCCCTGTATGTGGACAATGTATTGTTGTTTCTGGAAGATGCGCAGGAGTCTTTAAGGGTGGCTATGCATTGTATTACTAAATTTGGGGCTCTCTCGGGACTATCAATTAACTGGGAAGGTTGCTAACCTTGGACGTGGCGGCTCCCCTGACAGTGAATCCTGTGATTCCCCTATGGGTGCTTCTGATTTAAAATATTTGGGTATTGTAGTTTCGGCTAAGATAGAGGATTATGTGCGGCTCAACCGGACTCCTTTGCTTGGAAAATTTCAGCAGATTGGGGCTTGGAAGAAACTATTTTTGTCGGTGGCAGGTAGAGTCAATCTGATCAAAATGATACTTATGCCTCAGCTCCTCTATATACTGCATAATGCTCCAGTATGGTTGGCCCAGAGAAAATTCTATAGAATACTGTTTAGAGATTTAATTTGGAAGGGTGGACGGGCACGCATCAAATTAGAACATCTGCAGAGATCTAAGGATGAGGGTGGTTTGGCGGTCCCTAGCCCTTGGATATATTATATAGCGTCTCAATGTCAGCACATGGTGGGCTGGGGAGAATCTAGCCAAAATAGATCAGCTGGAATAGTCACTGAATTTATAGTGGGGAAGTGTCCATTGTTAGTTAGTTTGGAAGCGGGTAGATTTAGACTAAACCCAGAAAAATTTCTAACCATAGTTATGATGGGGAAAATTTGGCAGAAAATTCAACAGTGGAGGGGGGGGGGTTACAGAATTTACTCGATATGCATCAATTTGGTATGACCCTAGAATGACTGAGCTCATGAGATTGCGGGGGTTTGGTCAGTGGTGGCGTATTGGCATTTGGTTCGTGACTCAGTTGCTTGATGGTGGTGGTATTAGGACGTTTGAAATGCTCAGAAATGAGTTTCCTTTGAGCCAGAAGATGTTTTTCCAGTATCTACAGCTGAGACATGCCCAAAATAAACAGAACGAGGTGTCACGTGTTTTGCAGTCAGATAGTTTGTTGAATCTCATAGGACCTCGGAAAGATACGAGGGGGTTCATTACCTTAATGTATAGGGGCCTGTTGGACACTTTTTTACTAAAACATCCGTTAACGGTGAGGGGAAAATTTGGGTCCTTTATCGGAGTCTCAGTGGGAGTCCATATTACAATATATTCCCAAGGTTTCTTTGAGTGAGGCTAGAAAGGTGACACAGCTATATTTAGTCAATAGAGTATATAAGACCCCGCTATGGACGATGAGGGCAGGATTGAGAAGAGACTCAAAATGTCCAAGGTGTTCTGAGGAAGGAGCCGGCCTTCTACACATGATGTGGTCGTGTTCTCGTCTTCAGCCCTTTTGGGTGAAAAAGTGCTCAATCTGATTCAAGAAGTGACGGGGTAAATGTTGTGCGAGACCCGCTGACTTGCCTTTTGGGTTGCATGGAAGATATTGCCACGGATCAATGTGGGAAATTGGCTATTGCAAGATTGCTTTATGCCACTAGGAAGCTTATTGCGATGCATTGGTTAGATAAGAAAGCACCAGCGAGGAAAGAGTTTGTGAATAAAATAAACTTTATTGTCCTAATGGAAAGAAATATATAAGTCAAGAGAGGTCAACATACAAAATTTGAAAATGTGTGGGATGGATGGAGTGTCCGGGTGTGGCGTCTGCTGAGCTATTGCAGACTAGGTTGGTAGCTGGTTAAGTGCATCAGTAGGAATTGTACTTGTGCGGCTGAGCCTAGGTAAAGCTGTGTTTAAATTTATCAAGAGGTGATGTATAAGCTTGACAATGAAGGATATGAGGTTACACATCAAAAATTGCACACAGGAGAAAAACCATTTTTATGCTATGAATGCGGGAGATGTTTTTCTCTTAAATCAAATCTTGTTGATCATCAAAAAACTCACACAGGGGAGAAGCCATTTTCATTTTCAGAGTGTGGGAAATGTTTTGCACATAACTGGGATCTAGTTTTACATCAGAGAACTCAGACAAGACCGAATTCATAATGACACATGATTTCTGCTTCAAATAATTACCAAATTCTATTTTGCTTAGGATCAGAAAAGTCTCACTGGAGAGAAACCATTTTCATGCTTAGTATAAGGGAAATTATACAGAATCAAATCTTGCCGACAATTACAATTTTTAAATGAGGATAATCCATATTCGTGTCCAAATTGTGGCAAATATAATGCTAGCTCAAAAATTGTTAGTAGAGATGACTGAATTGATGTGAATCTGATGCGTGTCGAAGTTTTAGAAATTCACTGAACATGGTGGATTTGAACAATTTGCAATTCAATTAGCGTATATCACCTTTTGGCCGGAGTCACACTAAACATATGAAAAATTGGTCAGAGTCTCCCTGCCAAGGGTCACACAAGTGTAATGCAAGTGTCATGTGAGTACAATCCGATTTTTCACATCTAGAATCCGATTTACATCCGAATACAGTGTGATTGCTATCTGATTGCAATGCGATTTTAACATGAGCTTTTACATAGAGCAATTGTCTGTCTTTTACACATCATTTTCAAAGGAAATATTCATCAAAACATGTGTGTGTATATATATAGTTAGAATAGAATACATAGAATATACACATAGAATGCATAGATATATAGACGTGGGTGACACACACACACATATTCTATATTTATACACAGTAGAGCTCAAAAGTTTACATACCCCAGCAGAATTTTTGCTTTCTTGGCCTTTTTTCAGAGAATGTGAATGATAATAAAACATTTTCTCCACTCATGTTTATGGTTGGGTGAAGAAGCCATTTATTGTCAAACTACTGTGTTTTCTCTTTTTAAATCATAATGACAACCCAAAACATCCAAATCACCCTGATCAAAAAGTTCACATGTCCTGTTGATTTTGGCCTGATAACATGCACAGACGACACAAATGGGTTTGAATGGCTACTAAAGGTAATATCCTCACCTGTGACCTGTTTGCTTGTAATCACTGTGTGTGTGTGTGCATAAAAGCTGAGTGAGTTTCTTTGATCCAGACAGACTCTTGCATTTTTCATCCAGCCACTGACATTTCTGGATTGTGAGTCATGGGGAAAGCAAAAGAATTATCAACGGATCTACAGGAAAAGGTAGTTGAACTGTATAAAACAGGAAAGGGATATAAAAAGAAATCCAAGGAATATATAATGCCAGTCAGCAGCGTTCAAACTGTCATTAACCAATGGAAAATCAGGGGCTCTGTAAAAACAAAACCATGGTCAGGTAGACCAATAAAAATTTTGTCCACAACTGCCAGGAAAATTGTTCGGGATTCAAAGAAAAACCCACAAATAATATCAGCTGAAATACTGGACTCTTTGAAAACTAGTGGTGTGGCTGTTTCAAGATGCACAATAACGAGGCACTGGAAGAAAAATGGGCTGCAATGGTCGAGTTGCCAGAGGAAAGTCATTACTGCGCAAATGCCACAAAGTATCTCGCCTACAAAACGGAAAACAGCACAAGACAAGCCTGAAAACTTCTGGAACAAGGTAATTTGGAGGGATGATACCAAAATTGAACTTTTTGGCCCCAACTATAAACATTACATATGGAGAAAGGTCAACAAGGTCTATGATGAAAGGAACACCATTCCTACTGTAAAGCACGGAGATGGATCGCTGATGTTTTGTGGATGTGTGAGCTACGAAGGCACAGCAAACTTGGTCAAAGTTGAAGGAAAGATGAATGCAGCATTTTATCAGCAAATACTGGAGGCAAATTTGCAATCATCAGCCTGGAAGCTGCGTTTGAGACGTACTTGTACGTTCCAACATGACAACGATCCAAAATAGACGGTCAAGTCGACATGTCATTGGCTACAGCAGAACAAAGTGATGATTCTGGAGTGGCCGTCTCAGTCTACTGACATCAATATCATTGAGCCACTCTCAAGCATGCAGTTCATGCTAGACAGCCCAGGAATTTACAGGAAATTGAGGCTTTTTGCCAAGAAGAGTGGGCAGCTTTACCAGGGTCATTTGGATTTTTTGGGTTGTCATTATGATTTAAAAAGAGAAAACACAGTAGTTTGACAATAAATGGCTTCATCCAACCACTAACCATGAGTGGAGAAAAAGTTTTGGTGTTATCATTCATATTCTCTGAAAAAAGGCCAAGAAAGAAAAAATTCTGCCGGGGTATGTACACTTTTGAGCACAACTGTTTATTATATAGATAGATAGAATAAAAGCCAGCAATTCACCAGCCGCAAAGTGTAAAATTACAGCAGGAGCCAACAGCATAGAATAGATGGATTACATACAGTAACAAATACAATTGGTACAGTGTGTATGCAGTGTGTAATTTTCTTAACCAGAAGAGGGAAAGCCGACGTCTGGAGACCGATGTTTATAGCCTGGGAAGGGGGTAATACCCAGGCTATTAATATCAGCTCACAACTGTATACTTAGCCTTTACTGGCTATTATGTGGCAGATGAATTGCCGGCTTTTCAAATTACATCGGTGCGTAAAAATCGGACAGCACTCGCATGGTCCAAGTGCTGTGCAATTTTTTTTTTCTCGCAGCAATAGGCTTGCTTTGGTGAGTCTCAGCGACAATAGCATCATGCTGCGATTTAACACGCCCGCCCAATATGCCTGAGAAAATAAATGCTGCCCCATAGATTAACACTGGGCCGATGTTTTCTCACATAGTCCTTGGCCGTATTCTACGGTAGTGTGACTGCGGCCTTACTGTCCACCACCATTTTAAACATTGCAGAAAATTGCAAGAGCTAGGTAAGGCTCATATGATCCTGGATGCATTTGAAAAGGTTTTATTATAATGCCTATTATCTATAACGTGATATGCATATCCAATCAGCACGGACTATTACAGCCTGTATAAAAGCAGACGCAGGGTACACAGCAGCTTTTCGCATTAGGTGCTTTCTCAAAAGGAGTACAGACCCTGAAACGCGCGTCAGGGGGTTGCAGGGAGGTACACTGACGCACCAGCGACTATGGGTAAGCGGTACTCTTAATATTATGCATGGGCATATTGATCTGACTATTGTCATGTACTATGCTATTGTATATTTGCTCATTCCTTTGTACAGAGATATTGCTTAGGACTTGCCCTGTTACATTGCAATGCTGATGCGCACATTCACAACTTTTGGTCGCAGTGTTATCATGTGTATCCCTGTATTGACCGCAGTATTTTTCCCTTTTCTCTTATTGTAAAGGCCTTATTATTGGCACGTGTATATATATATATATATATATATATATACACATACATATATATATATATATATATATATATATATATATATATATATATATATATATATATATATTTTACCCATGTGATTCAATAAAGTATTGCTTTTTATTGAATGTTTTTTTTGCTCCGTTTTTTCTCTGTTTATTATATTCATAGTGGGAGAATTTCCATTTCTCCACTTGTGGATAGGCATTATGCCTTAGTCTTTGGATTGAAGTCATGTCTTCACTATCTATTATAGATAATTTGTGCTTATTTTGACCTATTTATTTTCATAAATAACATTTGTGCAGTCTATGAATTTGTTCTAAGAAATAGAATTGCCTCCATCAGATCCTCCTTCATAGATGACCTCAAATCTGACCTAATAATTTTAAGGCCAGAGAACAACCTCTCTACACTAACTTAGGTTGGTGGCAAAGCAGTATCCACATGGGCAACATCTCTAACAATTTCCGGGTACAAAAGGAATTGCCTCATGCACAGTCAGTTTTGATGAATGGTTTAATTTTTCTATTTCTTTGAGAGCAAGTAAAACATTTTGCTGAAATATGGTCAATCTGCTTGCAATAGGAGACGGAGTGAAATCTTTTTCCTTGCGGCAACGCTTTGCCTGCTCCATATCATCCAAATACTTGTCAAAGTCAAACTCCTCATCTGATGAGGATGAAGATATGGCAGCAGTAGCACTGTCAGGACCCAAGTCCTCTTGCACCTGGCAGTCCTCCTGTAGCCCACTCATCCTAACTGCTACCTCAGTCAGAGCTTTTTTTCCTTTAGTAAGCTGTTGATCATCAAGCAGTATACAATGACTTGGGTCCACATAAACAGCTGCCAGGAATAATTTAATTTCCAATAGCTGTGTCTCTCTCCGTTTCATTGAAGCAGAATTGCCATCTGCGATTAAATCTCCTCTTTGGGACAGGCAAAACAACAAGTTCTTCCACTCCCTTATGAAAATGCCAGGAGTTAAATCCTCAGCTTTTAATTTTTTGTTCACGGTAAATGGGTGATTAAGCAATTCCTTCAATTCAGCCACCTTTGTCCATTGCCCTTCATTTAGGGTTAACTGAGGGTTCGCCATATCTATAAGAAACGGTTTTAGTTCAAGCAATCGCTCAATCATTGAATAAGTGCTGCCCCACCGAGTGGCTTGATCGACATTTGCCCCTTTCTCAGCATATCTCTTTAAGATCGAATCAATTTTAGGGGTTCTGGCGGCAATAACCAATTTCCTCACTTTTCCAATCAGATTTCCAGCATGTCCCTCTTGCAGACTCTCTCTTATTGCCAGCTGTAGCGTATGTAAGACTTTCTCACTTTCTCCAGCTCGGGGCCCAGGAATCGGATCCTGTGCAGGGCAGGCACCCCTCCCCCTCCTCTCTCTGGTGAAGACGGCAGAAGACAGGACAGAGAAGGGGAAATTGCCCCCTGCAGTCTGGAGCCGATGCAGGACGGGAGCACTGTAGCATACAAGTGAGTTTTGATAGGTGCGTGCCCCTGCTTCTAGGGGGGGCAGCTGCCCCCCCTGCCCCTCGCTGGCTACGGCCATGATTCACGCACAGCGTTTTTGTGGATCCGTTTTTTGCAGTAAAATACAGTGACTCTGGGCATCCCAGCAAAGTCAATGAGTTTCAAGATATGACATTCAGACACATTGTTTTGTGAGGATCCGTTTTTGGGCTGAATGGGCATGTCAGTTTGTGCGGCAGTTTTCTTTCTAATCTGCTTTTGGTATTGAAAACATTATCTATGAGCTCAAAAACCTTTCAGGTGATGCGGATTTTTAAAAAGCTGATCTGCTTTTGCAGCTGAAAAACGTATCCTCAAAAAACGCAGCAAAAACGCTGTGTGTGAATGTAGCCTTAGATCAGGAATAGAACAGCCATTTATAGGACATTTCATAACTTTCCCAAATTCCTATGAAAAAATATTCAGCACATTCTGCATTGAACTACTGTACCCAATTTATTATATATTTTAGGAGTCGGAGTCGGTCCATTTTATACCGACTCCACCAAAATGAGCACCGACTCCACAGCCCTGGTTGTGAAGGTGAATGATGTGACTCAAATGCCTATGTTAGCGATGGTCGTAGTAGCGGCCCTTTTGAATTGGATACAAATTATGTCTGCATAGACAAATGTGGCATCAACAGTGTGATGCCCCTCATATCTATGTTGGAAAAAAACTCTTAGATGGAGGCTAAAAGGGATAGAAGAACAGCAACTTCAAGAGAAAAGTTGACCACAGGATCGCTGTGCTTTTTGACCGTTGCTATAAAAGTTGTAGTAAAGTTGTATGATGC
The DNA here is from genome assembly GCF_039654945.1 of Dendrobates tinctorius. Lineage (NCBI taxonomy): Eukaryota > Metazoa > Chordata > Amphibia > Anura > Dendrobatidae > Dendrobates > Dendrobates tinctorius. Next base: position 16,467,145 of record NW_027361822.1, read on the forward strand.
ACTATGAGAATAGGCTTTGTTCCGTTCCCAGTGAAGCTTTCTCTAAGCAATCATCATCTTAACACGTCTGATCAAGAGACACCTCGCCAGCCCCCGTAAACTCAACGTTTCCCTCCCTATGCCAATGATATTGCTAAAGTAAGCAGCCGATGCAGCAGTTACAGTATATGACATGATGGAACAGATGTTTATCAGCAGAAGGAGACGCACTGATTGAATGATCAGCATAGATTGTACCTGGACTGTGTTATTTCTTAAATATAAACCAACACACCTAGCCCCATGGACTTTTTGGTCAGCAGATTGGACCAGTGGCAAGAAATGTGAGGATTCTCACTTGCTTACGCCTGATGTCAATGATTAGATCAGCGTAGCATCCGCCGGCCTGTCTTTATATAATATGCTGTTCTGCTGCCAAGAGTGCAGATGCGGGAAGTTCTCATATTGTGGTCTTCTATGCCATGACTAAGAAAATGTGAAATATTTAGGTTGGAAACACGTAAGCTCATAAGTGATTGTACCCTACTGCATGTTCAAATGGATTAATACAGAATTGTAAAAGTTTTTTTAACCCCTTTCCTACAATGAACGTAATATTCCGTCCATGTGACCTGGGACCTAAGTCCCATGGACGGAATATTACGTCATAGCGATCAGCGGCGCCCACGTGGTGAGCGCCGCTGATCGCGGCCGGGTGTCAGCTGATTATCACAGCTGACACCCGGCACAATGTGTCAGGGGCGGTCACGGACCGCCCCCGACTCGTTAACCCCTTGCACACCGCGATCAAACACGATCACGGTGTACCGGGGGTTAAAGGGAAGCATTGGCAGGGAGGGAGCTCCCTCCGTGCTTCCCTGAGCCCCCCACAGCAGCGCAATGTGCGGCGCTACTGCGGGGCGCTCCATCCCTGCAGGTCCCCGGATCCAAGATGGCGACGGGGACCTTCGTGGGCCTGCAGGGAGCTGGTTTCCTCAGTGCCTGCAAAGCGCAGGCCTGAGGAAGTCTGCGTCTATGCCTGTGACAGATCGCTGATCTGTCAGAGTGATCTGTGACAGATCAGCGATCTGTCACAGGACAGTGATGTCCCCCCTGGGACAACCTAATAAAGTTAAAAAAAAAAAATGTAAAAATAATAAATTAAAAAAAAACAATATTCCCTAATAAATTCATTTTTTGGAAATAAAAAAACAATAAAAGTACACATATTTGGTATCGCCGCGTCGGTAACGACCCGCCCTATAAAACTGTCCGATTAGTTAACCCCTTTAGTGAACCCCTTAAAAAATAAAAAAAAAAAACGAAGCAAAAAATGATTTATTATCATACCGCCGAACAAAAAGTGCAACAACGCGCGATAAAAAAAGACGCATATAAATATCCATGGTACCGCTGAAAACGCCATCTTGTCCCGCAAAAACGAGCCTCCACACAGCGTCTTCAGCGAAAAATGTAAAAAAGTTATAGCTCGCAGAATAAAGCGATGCAAAAATAATTATTTTTTATATAAAATTGTTTTCATTGCATAAAAGAGCTAAAACATAAAAAACGACATAAATGAGGTATCGCTGTAACCGTACTGACCCGAAAAATAAAACCGCTTTATCAATTTTACCGCACTCCCCAAAAGAAATTCATGAAACGCTGGTTTTTGTTCATTCTGCATCCCAAAAATCGGAATAAAAAGCGATCAAAAAATGTCACGTGCCCGAAAATGATACCAATAAAAACGTCAACTCGTCCAGCAAAAAATAAGACCTCACATGACTCAGTGGGTCAAAATATGGAAAAATTATAGCTCTCAATATGTGGTGATGCAAAAACTATTTTTACAATAAAAAGCGTCTTTTAGCGTGTGACAGCTGCCAAATATAAAAACCGCCATAAATAGAAAATCAAACCCCCCGTTATCGCCCCCTTAGTTAGGGAAAAATAATAAAATTAAAAAAATGTATTTATTTCCATTTTCCCATTAGGGTTAGGGTTAGGGCTGAGATTAGGGTTAGGGGTGTGTTGGCGTTAGGGTTGGAGTTAGAATTGGGGGTTTCCACTGTTTGGGCACATCAGGGGCTCTCCAAATGCAACATGGCATCTGATCTCAATTCCAGCCAATTCTGCGTTGAAAAAGTCAAATGGTGCTCCTTACCTTCCAAGCTCTGCCATGCGCCCAAACAGTGTTTTACCCCCACATATGGGGTATCAGCCTACTCAGGACAAATTGCAAAACAACTTTTGGGGTCCAATTTCTCCTGTTGCCCTTAGGAAAATAAAAAATTGGGGGCAAAAATATCATTTTTGTGGAAAAAAATATGATTTTTTTATTTTCACGCCCGGGCGTTATAAACTTCTGTGAAGCACTTGGGGGTTCAAAGTGCTCACCACACATCTAGATAAGTTCCGTGGGGGGGTCTAGTTTCCAAAATGGTGTCATTTGTGGGGGGTTTCCACTGTTTAGGTACATCAGGGGCTCTCCAAAGGCAATATGACACCCGCAGACCATTCCATCAAAGTCTGCATTCCAAAACGTCACTCCTTCCCTTCCGAGCCCCGACGTGTGCCCATACAGTAGTTTTCTCCCACATATGAGGTATCAGCGTACTCAGGACAAACTGGACAACAACTTTTGGGGTCCAATTTCTCCTGGTACCCTTGGGGAAAAATAAAAAAATTGGGGACTAAATGATCATGTTTGTGGAAAAAATACAATTTTTTTATTTTCACGCCCGGGCATTATAAACTTCTGTGAAGCCCTTGGGGGTTCAAAGTTTTCACCACACATCTAGATAAGTTCCTTAGGGGTCTAGTTTCCAAAATGGTGTCATTTGTGGGGGATTTCCACTGTTTAGGGGGGTTTATAAACTTCTGTGAAGCACTGGGGGGTTCAAAGTGCTCACCACACATCTAGATAAGTTCCTTGGGGGGTCTAGTTTCCAAAAGGATGTCATTTGTGGGGGGTTTTCACTGTTTTGGTACATCAGGGGCTTTCCAAAGACAACATGACACCCACAGACCATTCCATCAAAGTCTGCATTCCAAAACGTCACTCCTTCCCTTCCGAGCCCCGATGTGTGCCCATACAGTAGTTTTCTCCAACATATGAGGTATCAACGTACTGAGGACAAAATATTTTGGGGTCCAATTTCTCCTGGTACTCTTGGGAAAATAAAAAAATTGGGGACTAAATGATCATGTTTGTGGAAAAAATAAAAAAATTTTTTTTTTTTTTTCATGCCTGGGCATGATAAACTTCTGTGAAGCACTGGGGGTTTCAAAGTGCTCACCACACATCTAGATAAGTTCCTTGGGGGGTCTAGTTTCCAAAAGGATGTCATTTGTGGGGGGTTTTCACTGTTTTGGTACATCAGGGGCTTTCCAAATGCGACATGGCGTCCGATCTCAATTCCAGCCAAAAAGTCAAATGGTGCTGCTTCCCTTCCGAGCTCTGCCATGCGCCCAAATAGTCGCTTACACCTACATATGGGGCATCAGCGTACTCAGGACAAATTGCACAATAACTTTTAGGGTCCTGTTACCCTTGGAAAAATAAGAATTGAGGGTGAAAAGATCATTTTTGTGGAAAAAATATTATTTAATTGTATGGCTGTACGTTATAAACTTCTGTGAAGCCCTTGGGGGTTCAAAGTTCTCACCACACATCTAGATAAGTTCCTTGGGGGGGTCTAGTTTCCAAAATGGGGTCACTTGTGGGGGGTTTCCACTGTTTAGGTACATCAGTGGCTCTCCAAACGTGACATGGCGTCCGATCTGAATTCCAGCCAATTTTGCATTGAAAAAGTCAAACAGCGCTCCTTCCCTTCCGAGCTCTGCCATGCGCCCAAATAGTGGTTTACCCCCACATATGGGGTATCAGCGTACTCAGGACAAATTGCACAATAACTTTTGCAGTCCAATTTCTCCTGTTACCCTTGGTAAAATAAAAAAAATTGAACCTGAATTATTTTTTTTGTGAAAAAAGTTAAATGTTCATTTTTTTTTTTAAATATTCAAAAAATTCCTGTGAAGCACCTGAAGGGTTCATAAACTTCTTGAATGTGGTTTTGAGCACCTTAAGGGGTGCAGTTTTTAGAATGGTGTAACTTTTGGGTATTTTCTATCATATAGACCCCTCAAAGTGGCTTCAAATGTGATGTGGTCCGTAAAAATAAAATGGTGTTGCAAAAATGAGAAATCGCTGGTCAACTTTTAACCCTTATAGCTTCCTAACAAAAAAAAATTTGGTTCCAAAATTGTGCTGATGTAAAGAAAATATGTGGGAAATGTTACTTATTAAGTTTTTTATGTGCCGTATCTCTGTGATTTAAGGGCATAAAAATTCAAAGTTGCAAAATTTTCCAAATTTTTGCCAAATTTCTGTTTTTTTCACAAATAAACACAAGTTATTTGAATGAAATTTTACCACTAACATGAAGTACAATATGTCACGAGAAAACAATGTCAGAATCAACGAGATCCATGGAAGTATTTCAGAGTTATTACCTCATAAAGGGACAGTGGTCAGAATTGTAAAAATTGGCCCGGGAGTTAACGTGCAAACCACCCTTGGTAGTGAAGGGGTTAATGAGACACTAGGACTTCAGTTTTCTGCATGGTTCAACACAATGCGAAGTTTATTTGTGTCTGATATTTTTCTACTGCGTTAGCTACCATATTTTGTGGATTATAAGAAGCACCTGACCATAAGATGCACCTCAAATTATGGGGTGGAAAATAGGAAAAAAATGTTTATAAATAAAATGGTGGTTCATCTTATAGTCCATTTTAATGGTAATTAACCTGGGTGGTGGCTGCGATGGGAGTGGGGTCAAAGGAGGCAGGAGCATGAGCCATTTACGTCATTTGTCTCCCGAAAACTCAATGTGCGCATGCTCCACCTATGATGGCCATTTTCCCGAAGCCCATTTAAATCTACGGGAAAGGGGACTCCATTCACCGTCGTGGACATCTTCTGAGAGCCTAGGTACCGCAACATCATTCTGCTCCTGCTGCTGCCAGTGGCATCTTTTCAGATAGCCATTAACCCCTTTCTGACATCAGGCGTAATAGTACGCCGATGTTGGACTCCATCCCTTTGATGTGGGCTCCAGCACTGAGCCCACATCTTTTCCGGCACATGTCAGCTGTTTTGCACAGCTGACATGTGCCTCTAAAAGTCATGGGTGGAATCGCAGTCCACCCGCGGCTCTTAACCCATTAAATACCACTGTCAATCTCTGACAGCGACATTTAACCCACCCTTCCGGCAAGCGCGCCGGAAACCCCACCCATCGGTGACCCCATCAAATGATCACGGGTCACCGATGGGTTGGCATCCAGCAGACCTCTATGATTGTCACTGCTGGATTACTATGAGAGCCACAAGGTGGTCGGCGCTCATAGCAAGTCAACAATTCTGATACATTCAGGCGATCTGATCATCGCCTGTATGTAGCAGTGCCGATAGGATTATGGCAACTTCTAGTCTCCCATGGAGACTTGAAGCATGCCAAAAGTAAAAAAAAATGTTTTTAAAAATATTAAATAAAAAATTATAAAAGTTCAAATCACCCTCCATTCGCCCCACTCAAAATAAAACAAAAAAATACACATTTTGTACCGCCGAGTTCAGAATCACCCGATCGCTAAACAGCGTAACAAGAAAAATATTCAAAACACCAGAATTACGTTTTTTGGTCGCCACAACATTGCATTGAAATACAATAATGGGCGATCAAAAGATCATATCAACACCAAAATGTATCATTAAAAAGTCAGCTCGGGACGCAAAAAATAAGCCCTCGCCCAACCTGAGATTAAGAAAAATGGACACACTATGGGCATTTTTTTTTAGCAAACTTTGGAATTTTTTTTCACCACTTAGACAAAAAAAGAACATATATACACTACCGTTCAAAAGTTTAGGGTCACTTAGAAATTTCCTTATTTTTTTTTAAAGAAAAGCACAGTTTTTTCCAATGAAGCTAACATTAAATGATTCAGAAATACACTCTATACATTGTTAATGTGGTAAATGACTATTCTAGCTGCAAACATCTGGTTTGTAATGTAATAACTTCATAGGTGTATAGAGGCCCATTTCCAACAACCATCACTCCAGTGTTCTTATGGTACTTTGTGTTTGCTAACTGTGTAAGGAGGCTAATGGATGGCTAGAATACCCTTAAAAACCCTTGTGCAAGTATGTTAGCACGGCTGAAAACAGTTTGGCTGATTAGAGAAGCTATAAACCTTCCTTTGAGCTTGTTGAGAATCTGGAATATTACATTTGTTGGTTCCATTAAACTCTCAAAATGGCCAGAAAAAAAGAACTTTCATGTGAAACTCGACAGTCTAGTCTTGTTCTTAGAAATGAAGGCTATTCCATGTGAGAAATTGCCAAGAAACTGAAGATTTCTTACAACGGTGTGTACTACTCCCTTCAGAGGAGAGCACAAACAGGCTCTAACCAGAATAGAAAGAGATATGGGAGGCCCTACTGCACAACTGAGCAACAAGACAAGTACATTAGAGTCTGTAGTTTGGGAAATTGACGCCTCATAGGTTCTCAACTGGCAGCTTCATTAAATAGTACATGCAAAACGCCAGTGTCACCGTCTACAGTGAAGAGGCAACTCCAGGATGCCATATCTGAGACTGGCTAATAAAAGGAAAAGATTAATATGGGCAAAAGAACACAGACATTGGACAGAGGAAGATTGGAAAAAAGTGTTCTGGACAGACGAATCCAAGTTTGAGGTGTTTGGATCACACAGAAGAACGTTTGTGAGACGCAAAACAACTAAAAAGATGCTGGAAGAGTGCCTGACGCCATCTGTCAAGCATCTTCTCTGCAGTGTAATGTATTATTAATAAAATATTAAGTTTTTAACATTACTGGATCTCTTCTAGTTTCTACTGACTACTGTTATTAGAATTTGGTATAAACCTTCAAACAAGTGCAGCAAAATCTGCAGTGTAATATGGCACTACTTCCTTTCTGAGCTTTGTAGTAGTAGTTTTTGACCACATATGGGGTATCGGTGAACTCAGTAGAAATTGCACAACAAACTTTGGGGTCCATTTTCTCCTTATACCCTTGTGAAAATACAACATTTGTAGCAAAAAAAATATTTTTGTGGGAGAAATATGATTTTTTTTTTCATTTTCTTTAACGTTATAAACGTTTGTGAAGCACCTGTGGGTTCAAGGTGCTCAATACACATCTAGATAAATTCCCTACGAAGTCTAGTTTCCAAAATGGTGTCACTTGTTGGGGGTTTCCACTGTTTAGGCACATCAGGGGCTGTCCAAATGCCCAATGGCAACCGCTAATTATTCCAGCAAATTTTACATTCAAAAAGTCAAATGGCGCTCCTTTCCTTCTAAGCCCTGCGGTGCACCCAATCAGTTGTTTTCCTCCATATATTGGTTATCTGCACACTCAGGAGAAATTGCACAACAGGTAAAAAAGACTTACCGTATATACTCGAGTATAAGCCGGCCCAAGTATAAGCCAAGGCTCCTACTTTTGCCACAAAAAACTGGGTCAGCTTATTGACTCGAGTATAACCCGGGTATGCATTGTCCCCTCATCCCTATGTGGTATGCATGGCTCCTCTGTCATTGTATGCATGGCTCCCCTGTCTCCAGTCTCTTTCATTGGATGTATGGCTCCCCAGTCCCTCTCCTGGAATGCATGGCTCTCCAATCCCTATCCTGTATGCATGGCTCTGCAGTCCCTATCCTCTATGCATGGCTCTCCAGTCCCTATCCTGTATGCATGGATCTCCAGTCCCTATCCTGTATGCATGGCTCTCCAGTCCCTATCCTGTATGCAGATTTTCGGCGTCAGGCGCGTTCTGGCGTCGTGCCGGAGCGCCGGATCCGGCAAATGTTTTGTAAAACCGGATGTGATGGATCCGGTTTTCTGCCGGATCCGTCTTGCGCATGACAGCCAAAACCGGATCCGTCTCATCCGGTTTTCGATCCGGTTTTTGACGGATTACGCCGGATCCGGTTTTTAAAAACGCCCCTTGTGGCCTTCCGAACGGGATTGGCTACTGAAAAACTATATATACTGTGTTCCTACAGCCCTTCTTTGACAGGTTGTAGAGGAGAAAGTGCAGGTTGGAGAGAAGAGCAAGTGACTGGCGAAGATGGATGTTGTGATTGGAAATATTTTGAAGAATTTGGCGGATTTTACAGCGGAGGCGAATCGTTTGAGGGTGATTGTTCTGGAGAAGGAGAGAGCGAGACAGCAGCGCATCAGGCATCGTAAACGACGTTTGTGGATCCACCCCATCACAGCCAAGAGAATGACGCGTGTGGTCTATTCTACACTCTGCATGGACCTTAGACGAAACCCGGATAAATTTTTTGGGTATGTTCAAATGAAAATGGAGAATTTTGATTACTTGGTGGAGCGCATTGCACACCTCATAAGAAAAGCGGACACCTATTGCCGCTTCTCTGTTTCACCCGCAGAGCGTCTGATGGTGACTTTAAGGTAAGCCACATTTATTGGATGTGCTCGCATCAGAGCACACTTTCACTGCAATCTTGTTGGTGGTAGTTTGTATCTCCAAGTGTTATAGCTGAGTTTTGGTATGTAATGCTGTTATTTTAAACTAATTGATTGTTTTTTAATTCCCCACAGATTTCTTGCATCTGGAGAATCCCTTTCGTCACTGCATTTCCAGTACAGACTCGGGATTTCCACCATATCTGGAATAGTGAAGCACACATGCCGTGCACTGTGGGACTCCTTAGCTGAAGAGTTTTTACCAGAGCCCACAACAGAGAGGTGGATTGAAATTTCTGAAAAGTTTCAACAGATATGTCAGTTTCCCAACTGCTTGGGCGCTGTGGACGGGAAACATATCCGCATTGTAAAGCCAGCCGGATCGGGATCAGAATATTTCAGTTACAAGAAATATTTTTCAATTGTCCTCATGGCCATCGCTGACGCGGAATACAAATTTATTGCTGTTGATATTGGGGCCTATGGCCGCTCCAATGACTCTCAAGTTTTCAAACTGTCTGCCATGGGGCGTAAACTGTATGGAAACACCTTCCAGTTCCCACCACCTAGACCGCTGCCGCAAACATCTGGTCCACCTATGCCATTTGTCTGTGTAGGGGATGAAGCCTTCCAGCTGTCAGAACACCTTTTGAAACCGTACGGTAGCAGAGGATTGTCAAGAACAAAACGCATTTTTAATTACCGCCTCACAAGAGCAAGAAGAATGGTTGAATGTACCTTTAGTATTCTGACAGCCAAATGGCGGGTCCTATTGACTGCGATCAACCTCAAGACAGAAACTGTGGACGAGGTGATCAAAGCTTGCGTGGTACTCCACAATTTTGTTATCTGCAAGGAACCCATTTCCATTGAGGACATCTCTGAAGAAACCACCTTGCAAGATTACCAGGACATTACCACTAGAAGTTCTGTGACGGTTTCAGTAATGAGGGACAATTTTGCACTATACTTTATGTCACCTCAAGGCAGAGTACACTGGCAGGATGACAGAGTGTGAAAGATTTGTGCCCTAACCAAACTTGTGTACCTTCTGTACCAACAGTATATACCTTTGCCAACCAAAGTTGGCTATCTTGTCATGGTCTTACTATTTTTAGCTTTAGGCCACAGGTGTGTACCTGGTTGTGTTTTATGCAAAGTATTTCACCTTTTAACAAAAGTTGTGTACATTGTTAGGAAATCACCAACAATAAACACAACTTTTTAGGTGAAATACTTTGCTTCAAACACAACCAGGAACACAACTGTGGCAAAAAGCTAAAATTTACCCACAGTTATATACCTGGTTTTGAATACCTTTTTACCTTTGTATTTAACCTTTTTTTTAAACATATTTCGCCGCAGAAAGAAATGTAGTGTAAACGATAATTTAACTTTTTTATTTAAATTTTTTTTTTTTTGTAAACTGTTTTTAAAGTTAAAAAAGCTTTTTTAATAAAGGTTTGAAACCAACTGGTCATTTCTATTACAAAACACACATTATAAATTGGTGTAGTGTGGGGTGGAAATACTGCTGGAGGGGCTGCGGGACACTTCGACAATGGGAGTGTGGAGAGAGGACTGGGATCGTGGTGGGGAAGGAACAGTTAGAGGTGAAGGTGTGGAAAAAGCTACAGAATGGGTGGACATGTGGGAGGCAGAAGAGGTGGAGGGTGGTGGAGTGGAGGGTTGGGCAGGGACTGTAGGAACAGATGATGTTGATGGAAAGTTGTATGGGGAAGGAGTTTGGTACGGGGCAGGTTGCTGGAAGTGGGGAGATGTCTGGTACTGGGGAGGTTGCTGGTACTGGGGAGGTTGCTGGTACTGGGGAGGTGGCTGGTATGTAATAGGAGGGGGAGGATGGAAAGTGGCTGGAGGGGGTGCAGGTGGAGGAACTACTGGGGTGGGAGGAGGAGGTTGGGAGGTAACATGCTGGAGAGCACCGTGGCACGAATGCATTACATGCATCTGCTGGCTAGGAGAGAGCGTTTCCATGCGCTCCACAACAGTCCTGAAAAAGGTGTGGTTTGGCGAAGATCTTGCTTCTGAATGCATGGTTTGCAGAAGTGTCTTCACCTCCAGAATGCTGGAGTTGATCTGCTGAAAGCCTGCGGAGATTTGCTCTTACAAGACTTTTAGACAGTTCTGGAAAGATGCATTCAGATGCAAGAACTCTGGCGCATAACTCTTTTCCTGACCCCTCTGCCGCTGCCGCCCAGTACCTGCAGGTGTACTAGAGGTGGCAGGGGCAGAAGGGTGGGGTAAAGGGAAAGCGATCTCCTCACCAGCAGCTTCATGTAATGTAGGCGGCCACGATGCTCCTGTGCTGGTGAATGGGACAGATGGGTCGAATGTGTGGGAAGGCTGGGAAGGTGCAGATGTACCGGGGCGGTCGAAGTGTCCCTCGGTGCCGGTCTCCTCAGGGATCGCCTCAGAAGGGTCCAATCGTGCAGGCTCCCGAGTGCTGCTCACCGTGCTGTGGAATAAAGAGAAAAAAAAACAATTAAAATAGTGACATGGCATGGCCCTGGCTGAAAAAAAATTGTTACATCATGTGGTGTGTAATATTTACCTTCTGGTGACCATTGTATCCCGGAGGAACGCCAGGGCTCGTGCGTACTTGTACTTGCTCCTGCGTCCTCCAGATCCACTCGGGGCCCGCATCTCTTTATTGAACTCCTTCTTGAAACGATCCCTCACAGACCGCCACCGCTTCACAATTCTGTCCCCTGAAACGAGAAAGGACAAAGTGGTTAGTATACAACATCAGTGTTTCCCAAACTCCAGTCCTTATGGTCCCCAGGGGTCATGTTTTCAGGATTTCCATAGTAAATAGAAATCCTAAACACATGATCCGTGGGGACCACGAGGACTGGAGTTCGGGAAACACTGGTTTACATCAAGCAACCGGTACTGTATATACTTACGCTCTTTAATCTGGGCCCGAGCATCGAGGTCCTCCCAGCGGCCCACAAGGAGTGAACAGATTTCCTCCCAGAGCCGTCGGGTAACAATCAGGTCAGCATGGCGGCGGTCAGCCATATTCCATAGCGGCTCCCTTTCTCTGACGAGATCGATGAGGTGGTCCACATCAATTCCTCCATCCTCACCGTCTGAGTCGGGAGCACGCTGTGAAGGCTGTTAAAGTAAAATAGAAAAATAGCAAAATTAGTCACCACACTTTAAGACATGAAATAAAAAGTGTCCCAAAATTTAACTTAAATATTATACTTACACTCTGGTGACCGCCGCGTTGCTGTCGCCGACGACCCTGGGAGGCACTGCGAGGACCTCTTGGCCGAGCACCAGATTGGGAAGACTAGAGAAGAAAAGAAAAAAAATTTGTGTTTGGATGTTGCCATATTTGTTTGCTGTGTGATGTCTGCGGTACATTGTTTTCTATGTGTTGTTTGTAGTGTGATGTTGTGTTTCTGCGTTTGATGAAAAATTCTTACCAATTGTGAGCCCACTCCAGGTGTCTGTCCACCCCTTCCTTCTTCTTCTGAGAGCGCCTCTTCAGCTTGTGATTCCTGTTTTGAAATAAAAGGCAATGAATACACATATATTACAGAGATGATGGATTTTGGAAATAAAAACTTACCATCAAACGCTGACGATGCGAGGGAGGGCTCCCAGAAGAAGATGTGCTGTCCTGTTGCTGGCCAGACTCCATGGCTGTGGGTGGTGCTGCTGCTGCCAGTGCTGCTGCTGCTGCATCTCTTGGGCAGCTGTTGAATAAAGAGAAACAAAGGGCCAATGAATATCTTGATATTCCATGGCCCTAGTTTTGAGGAATGGGGGATTTGATAATTACCGTCTCTCATCTGCTGGTGGACTCCCCTCCCGTTGTTCGGCATTCTCCCTTTGCTGCTCCATTTGTGGTGGTGGTGGTGCTGATGGTGCTGCAGTGGTCTCCTGCCTTCTCCTGCGCCTGGTTCCTGTCTTGGGTGGCATGTTGGGTGTGGCCGAGGGTCCCACTGTCATGCTTTTATATATGTGTGCTGTGGGCAGAGCTACTGAGCATGCTCAGACCCAAAAAAACGGATCCGCATTGCGGCGCTCATAGACTTTCATTGTGTGAAAAAGCCGGACGCGCCGGATCCGGCTGGTCCGGCTTTTTCGCCGGAGACAAAAAACGTTACAGTAGCCGTTTTTTCCAGACGCCGGATTGCGACACATTGCCGGATCCGGCGAAAACCTGACGAAACACATGGCCATCCGGTGCGATCTGGCGCAAATGCAAGTCAATGGGGGGGAAACCGGATCCGGCATTGCATTTCGCCGGATCCAGTTTTTGTCAAAAGAGCCGGATCGCGCCTGACGGCGAAAACCTGATGTGTGAAAGAGGCCATAAAGTGACACTGGTCAGAATTGTAAATATTGACCTGGCCAATTTTTGAGACCTGACCAGTGTCACTTCATATGGTAATAACTCTTGAATGCTTCAACCAATCCCAGCGATATTGAAACTGTTTTTTCGTGACATATTGTGCTTTTTGTTTGTGGAAAATTTAGATCAAATATGATTTGCATTTATTTTTAAAAGTATCGGAATTTGGGGGAAAATGTATTAAAATTAGCAAATTTGAAACTTTCAACTTGTCTACTTTACATTTGCATCATTTTACAAATGTCAGTATTTTAGGATGTTAGAAGGGTTAAAAGTTTAGCAGCAAATTTCTCATTTTATCAAGAAATGTAGAAAATCTGTTTCTTCAGGGACCTATTCAGATTTAAATGGACTTTGAGGGGGGTCTATATATATTGGAAACAGCAGAAACCCCCCACAAGTGACCCCATTTTGGATTTGTTTGTAATAGATTGTGAATGCCTTGTCTCATTTCCAGAGACCCTGACATGTGAAAAAAGCAGAGACCCTCCAAAAGTGACCCCATTTTGGAAACTAGGCAGCTCAAGAGATTCATCTAGTGGAATAATGAGCATTTTTAAGCTAGAGGTGATTCAGTAACGTGAGCTCCCCTATATTTCCATAGACAGATGACGGATCTGAGTGGGGGCTGTTTTTTTTTTTGATAAATTAGGTGTTTTATTGGTAACAATTTGGGTTGCATAACATTTTTTCGATCGCTTTCAGTATAAGGCTGGGATCACATTCTTGTGTTCTACCCTAAGCATTTACAACAGGGTTTCTGTGTAAATCCAACAAAAATGTGATTTAGACAAAACCACCGACGGAACCACTCACTGTGATGAGGCAGATGGAGACACTTTGGACTCTGGTTGCCGTTCGGTTCTGGTGGGGTCCACATTTTTAGGCGTTCACAGAAGGGTGGTTGACCACACATGTGCGCTAAATAGAGTCCTAAAATGAAGGGACACCACCAGGACAAAGAGAAGGGGGAATCCATTTGGGATATACACAGAAACCTCGACCTAAGTGCTCAGCGAAGCGCGCAGGATAAATGTGACCTGAGTCTTATGCCAATTTTTGGGAGGCAGAATGAACAAAAGACAGCAGAATAAGAATAGTTCTTATTTTTGTGTGGTATAAGTGATTAGAGATTAGATGAGTTACAAAAATAGTTTTTTTTATGTTTTGCTGCTATCACACAGTAAAAATGCTTTTTTTATTGCCATATTCTGTGAGCTGTAATTTTTTAAAACATTTTTTGTGTTTAGTATCATGAAAAAGCGACATTTTTGGAGTTTTTTTGTTTTACGGTATTCAACATATGGAATAAATGACTTGACAATTTAATAGATCTGGTCACTATACTATACAATTACAGGAAAGCAACCTCTAGTGGTGTTTAGGTGGAATGACTGGTGGAGCTCTACCAGAACATGTGAGGTACAGGGAGCTCTCACACCCAAACTATTTATATGTGCATTTAGCTCTATCAAAAACAAGTCCAGCAACATCTTTACATCAGTCCGTTACTGAGGACTCAGTGTTTAAATTAATATGTAATAAGACTGAAGAACTAATGTCTGCCGCGCCCAGTAATGGGGAATCTCCAGCACCTACCTCCACCTGCAGAGCCGCACTCCACATATATGGCTGCTCTGTGCGCACAGGACCTGGGATGAGGTCACAGGAGGGGAGGAGTCAGGGGTCACATGATCAGGGGCCTCAGTGTATGCAGGACTCTGCTGTGCTGGTTGTCATGGTGCTGGATGAGGGGAAGTTTCTGTGTTGGGTCAGGAGGGGTTTACAGGGGGGATGTAGCAGAGCCGTGTCTGTACGAGGTGTACGGAGCAGAGCCGTGTGTGTGCGAGGAGTACGGAGCGGAGCCGTGTGTGTGCGAGGTGTACGGAGCGGAGCCGTGTGTGTGCGAGGTGTACGGAGCGGAGCCGTGTGTGTGCGAGGTGTACGGAGGGGAGCCGTGTGTGTGCGAGGTGTACGGAGCGGAGCCGTGTGTGTGCGAGGTGTACGGAGCGGAGCCGTGTGTGTGCGAGGTGTACGGAGCGGAGCCGCGTGTGTACGAGGTGTACGGAGCGGAGCCGTGTGTGTACGAGGTGTACGGAGGGGAGCCGTGTGTGTGCGAGGTGTACGGAGCGGAGCCGTGTGTGTGCGAGGTGTACGGAGCGGAGCCGTGTGTGTACGAGGTGTACGGAGCGGAGCCGTGTGTGTACGAGGTGTACGGAGGGGAGCGGCGTGTGTACAGGGTGTACGGAGCAGAGCCACGTATGTGTACAAGGTGTACAGAGCGGAGCCACGTGTATACGAGGTGTACGGAGCAGAGCCATGTGTGTACGAGGTGTACGGAGCGGAGCCGTGTGTGTACGAGGTGTACGGAGCGGAGCCGTGTGTGTAGTGTACAGAGCAGAGCCGCGTGTGTACGAGGTGTACGGAGCTGTGTACGAGGTGTACGGAGCGGAGCCGTGTGTGTACGAGGTGTACGGAGCGGAGCCATGTGTGTATGAGGTGTACGGAGCGGAGCCGTGTGTGTACGAGGTGTACGGAGCTGTGTACGAGGTGTACGGAGCGGAGCCGTGTGTGTACGAGGTGTACGGAGCGGAGCCGTGTGTGTATGAGGTGTACGGTTCGGAGCCGTGTGTGTACGAGGTGTACAGAGCAGAGCCGCGTGTGTACGGAGCGGAGCCGTGTGTGTACGAGGTGTACGGAGTGGAGCCGTGTGTGCGAGGTGTACAGAGCGGAGCTGTGTGTGTGCGAGGTGTACGGAGCAGAGCCACATGTGTACAGGGTGTACGGTTCGGAGCCTTGTGTGTACGAGGTGTACGGAGCAGAGCCGTGTGTGTACAAGGTGTACGGAGAAGAGCCGTGTGTGTGCGACATGTACGGAGCATGTGTGTACGAGGTGTACGGAGCGGAGCCGCGTGTGTGCGAGGTGTACGGAGCAGAGCTGTGTGTGTGCGAGGTGTACGGAGCAGAGCAGTGTGTGTACAAGGTGTACGGAGCGGAGCCTTGTGTGCGAGGTGTACAGAGCAGAGCCGCAAATGTGCACGAGGTGTACGGAGCGGAGCCGTGTGTGCGAGGTGTATGGAGCGGAGCCGTGTGTGTACGAGGTGTACGGAGCGGAGCCACATGTGTACAAGGTGTACAGAGCGGAGCCGTGTGTGTGCGAGGTGAATAGAGCAGAGCTGTGTGTGTGCGAGGTGTATGGAGCGGAGCCACATGTGTACAAGGTGTACAGAGCGGAGCCGTGTGTGTACGAGGTGAACAGAGCAGAGCTGTGTGTGTACGGAGCGGAGCCACCTGTGCACGAGGTGTACAGAGTAGAACCGCGTGTGAACAAGGTGTACGGAGCGGAGCTGTGTGTGTACGAGGTGTACGGAGCGGAGCCACCTGTGTACGAGGTGTATGAAGCAGAGCCATGTGTGTAAGAGTTGTGCGGAGCGGAGTCACGAGTTTGATGCGTCCGATGCACGTGTATGGGATATACGGAGCGGAGATGTGCGTGTACAGAGCAAAGCCGCGTGTACAACCTGTGCGGAGCCGCGCATTTACAGCATGTACGGAGCAGAGGCCCGCATGTACGGGGTGCACAGAGCAGAGCCGCGCATTTATGATGTGTGCAGAGATGTGCGTGTACGACAAGTACAGAGTGGAGCCACGTGCCTCTATCACTTATATTATGCTGTTGTACACAGTGTGGTATAAGCTTTCTCTTATCTCATGGAAATTATTCTCCAGATTGTACAACAGTACTTTCCGGATTGGCTGGTTTATTTCTCCCACACCTACTCCCATCCTGGTTTCTCCTTGCTTGATGGTTCCGTCTTAATGTCTAGAAATGAAGATTTCTCTTATGTCCCTTGCAGCAATATAACATATGAGGAAAGTTTTGATTCAAATTAAGTTGCTATTTATTTAGTGCCAGTTGTTTAATTCTTCGCATCACCTCCTATTCACATCACAGAAAATTACATCAGTCAGAGAAGGATCATTGCCTCAGGTGACATAATGCCTTGGAATTATTATCACATGGCATAGCTCAGCCAATAAGGAGACAGCTGACAATTTAGAGATTTAGGGAGAGAAAGCCCTCTTTCTGGAAGGCTCTCCTCAGTGCCTTCCAGACAGAGAAATCATCAGCTGATTTTGAAGTCAGAGTTGCTGCCATGCCACAAACCACCTTTGTGAGTAATTCAATCTGCTGCTGTTGTTGCTGGAATTGTTGTTTAAGCAGGTTATTTGTCTCCTGTTGTGTCAGCTGCTGTTGTCGGTGCTGCTGCTTTTGGGCTCGCACCAGGTGTTTATTCAGGTTCTCAATGCTATCTGACTATGCTCCCTGGCTTATAGCTGCCTTCACTCAAGACATGCAGTACTTCTGTAGCAATCACACGTGTTCCCTGGGAATGCTGCCCGCGCTTCTGACACCAAATGTAACAATATTACTCACTTGAGAGTGGAATAAGTTGTCACAGGAACCGTTTCAATTTAAAAGACTGGCTGGTTTATTTCACTCTTCACAAACTGCATCACATGAAAACTTGAATACAACCCTTGTCCGGCACAAAGTGAAACATAAAGTAAAAAGACCATACAACAGTGTTTGTTTGCACGCTTGAGTTAGAGTCCAACTTCTTAGCCCTTTAGCAGAGTCAGACAATCCTGGAGGTCTGCATACCTCCACACACAACACCTTTGTGAGACAAACAGATCCCATTTTCCAATATGAAATACACCCAGGGGTGATATGGTGAATAGCCGTCCTGCTTAACTCTTCATCTGCTCATATTAAACCCAGCCCGTCATGGCCGATTGAGCCCTCTTAATACTATGTGTACTAGAGCTTTACTCCAGGCTTACATCACAGAGGATAACAACTTCTGTGATACATATCCTCGATCCACTATGTGTCCATCAGCCACCTTTAATAAATATGTTTAGAAGTTCGTCAATGACCATCTAGATGATCCAGACAAGGCTGGGAGGTTATGTGGTCAGATGAGACCAAAATAGAAATTTTTGGTATCATCTTCACTAACCGTGTTTGGAGGAAGAAGGAGGATGAGAACAACACCAAGAATACTGTCGCAACCGCGAAGTATGGTGGGGAAACATAATACTTTGGGGGTGCTTTTCTGCAAAGGGTAGAGAATGAGTGCATCGTATTGAAGATGGGATGGATGAGGTCATGTATCGCCAGATATTGGCAAAATGGAAATGGAATGAGGCCTACAGTCATGGCCAAAAGTTTTGAGAATGACACAAATATTAATTTTTACAAAGTCTACTGCTTCATTTTTTCTAATGGCAATTTGCATATACTCCAGAATGTTATAAAGAGTGATCAGCTTAACAGCAATTACTTGCAAAGTCAATATTTGCCTAGAAAATGAACTTTATCCCCCAAAACACATTTCAACATCATTGCAGCCCTGCCTTAAAAGGACCAGCTAACATCGTTTCAGTGATTGCTCCATTAACACAGGTGTGGGTGTTGATGAGGACAGGGCTGGAGATCAATCTGTCATGATTAAGTAAGAATGATACCACTGGACACTTTAAAAGGAGGCTGGTGCTTGGCATCATTGTTTCTCTTCTGTTAACCAAGGTTATCTCTAAAGAAACACGTGCAGTCATCATTGCACTGCACAAAATGGCCTAACAGGGAAGAGTATCGCAGCTAGAAAGATTGCACCTCAGTCAACAATCTATCGCATCATCAAGAACTTCAAGGAGAGAGGTTCCCTTGTTGCCAAAAGGGCTCCAGGGCACCCAAGAAAGACCAGCAAGCGCCAGGACCGTCTCTTAAAAGTGTTTCAGCTGCGGGATCGGGCTACCAGCAGTGCAGAGCTTGCTCAGGAATGGCAGCAGGCAGGTGTGAGTGCATCTGCACACACTGTGAGGCGGAGACTCTTGGAGCAAGGCCTGATCTCAAGGAGGGCAGCAAAGAAGCCACTTCTCTCCAGAAAAAACATCATGGACAGACTGATATTCTGCAAGAGGTACAGGGAGTGGACTGCTGAGGACTGGGGTAAAGTCATTTTCTCTGATGAATCCCCTTTTCGATTGTTTGGGACATCTGGAAAACGGCTTATTCGGAGACCAGGTGAGCACTACCACCAGTCTTGTCTCATGCCAACTGTCAAGCATCCTGAAACCATTCATGTGTGGGGTGGCTTCTCAGCCAAGGGAATGGGCTCTCTCTCAGTCTTGCCTAAAAACACAGCCATGAATAAAGAATGGTACCAGAATGTCCTCCAAGAGCAACTTCTCCCAACCGTCCACGAGCAGTTTGGCGATCAACAATGCCTTTTTCAACATGATGGAGCACCTTGCCATAAAGCAAAGGTGATAACTAAATGGCTCAGGGAACAAAACATAGTGATTTTGGGACCATGGCCTGGAAACTCCCCAGATCTTAATCCCATTGAGAACTTGTGGTCAATCAAGAGACGGGTGGACAAACAAAAACCTTCAAATTCAGACAAAATAAAAGCATTGATTTTGCAAGAATGGACTGCTATCAGTCAGGATTTGATCCAGAAGTTGATTAAGAGCATGCCAGGGAGAATTGCTGAGGTCCTGAAGAAGAAGGGTCAACACTGCAAATATTGACTTGCTGCATTAACTCATTCTAACTGTCAATATAACCTTTTGTTACTCATAATATGATTGCAATTATATTTCTGTATGTGATAAAAACATCTGACAAACACACATAAAAACCAGAGGCCAGCAGATCATGTGAAAATATAATATTTGTGTCATTCTCAAAACTTTTTGCCATGACTGTACAATGAAAAGAACACAATACCTACAGTCAAATGTGGTGGAGTTTCAAAGATGTTTTGAAGTTGTTTTACTGCCTGTGACACTGAGTGCCCTGACTGGCTGCAACACATCATAAAATCTGAAGACTACCAAAGGATTAAAGGATTTTGGGTCACAATGTAGTGCCCAGTGTCAGAAATCTGTCTTTGTGACTAGAGATGAGCAAATCGATTCAGTGAACATCCGGATGTTTACCGAAGGGTTCATTAAACTTATCCAAACCCCTTTGAATTCAATGGGAGGTAAAACCAAAAGCATAGACAATACTTTAAGGGAAGCCAAAAAGCTTCCCAAACAGCTCAAATTAGGGACAGACAACAGGACAAGTGGCAACAATTGACCCACAGTAGAAATTTGATAATGGTCCAGCAGCAGTCAGCCATGGGCCATGCATGAGGTATCAGGGTCTGGGCCAGAATTTAGAGGTTTGAATTTAAGTTTAAAGGGAACCTGTCACCCCCCTAGGGCCTATTAAAGTAAAAGAGCCACCTTCAGCAGCACTTCTGCATTCTGTGAAGGTGGCTCTTATGTTTATTATCCCTAGGAATGCTGAAATAAATTTCCCGCCATACCTCTATTGAGTCAGGGAGGTATGTTTTCTCCCCGACTCAACCGCCTCGCAGCCGTCCATCATCCCCCTCTGGCCGCCTCCTCCTCTCTTTCTTGTGACGTCACCGGCGCCTGCGCTCTACAATCAGTTCTCGTGTATGCGCCGTGCGTGCTGACCAGGAACATACATCAGGTGATGTAAGGATATGTGGGCAATTCACATAAAGAGAGTGGATTTCATAATAGGGAGCACGATTAAGTTTTAGCTCAAAAGAAGGTACCCTCACTACACACACTATAATAGTAAATGATATAACAAATACCAAAATATACCAGAGTAGACCCTCGCTCGCCGAGTAAATCTGTGCAAACTGACAAAGGTTAAAGGCCAAAGTATGGGGGGTCCCATACAAGGAACATGATCAGAGTGTTACCAGGCAGAAGGGTCAGGGGGGGCTGGGAATTGCCCACTATATTCCTCTTATGTGACGCTTCAGTGGCCACCTAGTGGTCAGACGTAGTACTAGACACAATTTATAATATCTTGTCATTTCCTCACCGTGTACCATTTTACCAACTGTATTATACTGGCTTTCTGTGCAATATTCAGGGCACTGGAGGTGCCTTTCTTCATTTTGGCCTTTTGGGGTCTACGTATTTACTGTGATACAGTATGGCTGCTGTTTTCATTCCATTATTACATGCCTATGTACATCATTTTCCCTCATTGATGGGTTTACATTAGTGTCATAGCATATTTAAGATTGTAATTATCTGTACATGGGCTTGATACATTCTAGGCTGTTTTGGGTTCAGGGGGACAAACCCTAATGGGGAGTATGTGTCCTAGTTTTTAATTGTTTTTAACAAATTCTGTGGTGTGCTTTTCTAAGGCTTTTGAATAAATTGTGATTTTTTTTGCTAAATTTTGGTGATCCCTGGTGTTTACTATGCTTCTTTCCTTCATTCATATATACTCTTCCACTCTTTTTACCAGCTGTTTCACAGACCTAGGCCCAGACTGTCAATCACCTGTCACTAAATGAACAATCGGTATTTTCTGAGCTAGTGTGCCTGAACAACAATATTAACTGTAATGATGTTGAATAGCAAATGAGGCCTCCTGGCTGCACCCCAATATTAGCCCTAACAATTTTGATTAGCAAATAAGGCCTGGTGCCTGTGCCCTAATATTAGCCCTAACGATTTTGATTAGCAAATAGGGCCATCTGGCTGCACCTCAATATTAACCCAAACTATTTTGATTAGCAAATGGGGCCTGATGCCTGCACCCCAATATTAGCCCTAACGCTTTTGATTGGCAAATGGGGCCTCCTAGCTGCACTCTAATATTAGCCCCAACGATTTTGATTAGCATATGGGGCCTCCTGAGTTCTGACTGCAACAGAGTATTGGCCCAAACAATTTTGGAGTAGGAAATGTGGACTCCTGCTTGCACAACACTATTAGCACAAGCTAGTTAGATGCTGGGAGGTTGATTTCACACAGGACAGGATCCTATCAAACTGACACCTTGCAGCAGCAGGAGAATCCCCAATGCGCTGTTACACTGAGAAGACGGCGCCAGTAAAACAACATGTCTGTTTTTATATGGAGAGGGACATGTGATTTCGGGAGCCAATGACAGAAGTCCATGTGTCTGGATGCTGTGGATGGTTTCTGTGCCCTGATGGGCTGCTGGAATGTACACACATTAAGTTAAAAAAAATTACACCGCTGCTCCTCTGACCTATACAAAACCCCCTCCCCTCAAAAAACACGTCCCCCTTGTTCATAATACAGAACCACTATCCTAGTCCTAACAAACACATTAGTGGAAACACGATCATTTACTGAACTGTGATCAAATTTTGATGACTTTGAGGAAAAATGCTCGGGAAACCAAAAACACGAATCCAAATGTGCTACTTTCCTGACAAAATTGAGAATGGTGAACAATTTCCGAACAAGTTCACTCATCGCTACTGTTAGCACAATTATTAGAAAATGGAAGAAACACAAGAATCCCGTCAATCTTCCTCGGTCTGGGGCTATATGCAAGATCTTGCTTTGTGGAGTAAGGATGATTTTGAGAAAGGTCAGGAATCAACCTAGAACTACACGGGAGGACCTGGTCAATGACCTGAAGAAAGCTGGGACCAAAGTCTCAAACATTACCATTAGTAACACACTATTCAGTAAAGGATTAAAATCCTGCATGGCACGAAAGGTTCCCCTGCTCACATCAGCACATGCCCACACCCTTTTGAAGTTCGCTAATGACCATCTGAGTGATCCAGGGGAGGCATGGGAGTAGGTCATGTGGTCAAATGAGACCAAAATATAACTTTTTGGTATTAACTCTACTCGCCGTGTTTGGAGGAAGAAAAATGAGTACAATCTCAAGAACACCACTCCAGCCGTGAAGCATGGTGGGGGAAACATCATACTTTTGTGGTGCTTTTCTGCAAAGGGGACAGGATGACTGCACCGTATTGAAGGGATTATCGATGGGTCATGTATAGCGAGATTTTGGCCAGCAACCTCCTTTCCCTCAGTAAAAACATTGAAGATGAGTCGTTGCTAGCTCTTCCAGCATGACTGACCCAAAACACACAGCCAGGGCAACTAAGGAGTGGCTGTGTAGGAAATATTTCAAGTTCCTGGAGTGGCCTAGCTAGTCTCCAGACCTGAACCCAATAGAAAATCTTTGGATGGTGCTGAAACTCAATGTTGCCCAGTGACAGACCTGAAACCTGAAAGATCTGGAGATCTGTATGGAGGAGTGGGCCAAAATCCCTGTTGCAGTGTGTGCAAACTTGGTCAAGAACTACAGGAAACGTCTGACCTAAAATAGTTATTTTCCTCACTGTATATAATGTGCATGACAGCCTTTGGGATCAGCTGTATCATTGTATCAGGATTGAGAGACGAGGAATTCAATCAAGGTCTAAAATTTTTTTAATTGGACTGATGTAATATGTAAAATGGTCGTGGTCAGTTAAGCTGTTCCATGCAGGTTTTAGTGAATTCCTAAAACTTTGACACATGTCCGATTCACATGAAATCAACCATCTCTACTAACAATTTTTGAGGTAGCATTAAAACATTTGCCACATTAAGGAATGATGAACATGGATTCTCCCCCCATTTCAATATTGTAATTGTCAACAAGATTTGATACTCTAGGAAAACATTTCCCCCATTCTCAGCATGAAAATGACTTCTTTCCCATGTGACTTCTCTGATGTTAAGATAGAATTCATGAAGCATTTTAACCAAAAATTTTAAGTGTCAGAACGGTTTCTCCCTTGCGTGTGTTCTTTGATGTGAAACAAGACCCCACTTCTGCACAAAACATTTCCCACATGCTAAACATGAAAATGGCTTCTCACCTGTGTGAATTTTTTGATGATCACCAAGATTTGATTTCTGAGCAAAACATTTTCCACATTCAGTGCATGAAAATGGCTTCTCTCCCGTGTGAGTTTTCTGATGTTTAACAAGGTTTGTTTTCTCAGGAAACCGTTTTCCACATTCCAAACATGAAAACGGCTTCTCCCCTGTGTGACTTTTCTGATGCACAGTAAGATGTGATTTTTGGTTAAAACACTTCCCACATTCTGCACACAAGTATGGCTTCTCCCCAGTGTGTGTTCTCTGATGTATAACAAGACCCAACTTCAGTTTAAAACATTTCCCACATTCTGAACATGTAAATGGCTTCTCTCCTGTGTGAGTTTTTTGATGGTCAACAAGATATGTTTTTCGAGTAAAACATTTCCCACATTCTGAACATGTAAATGGCTTCTCTCCTTTGTGAGTTTTTTGATGGCAAACAAAATTCTTTTTCAATGAAAAAACTTTCCCACATTCTGAGCATGTAAATGGCTTTTCACCTGTGTGAGTTTTTTGATGATCAGCAAGATTGGATTTCCATGGAAAACCTTTCCCACATTCTGAGCATGTAAATGACCTGTCCCCTGTGTGAGTTTTTTGATGGTCAACAAGATTTGATTTCCAAGAAAAACATTTCCCACATTCTGAACATGTAAACGGCTTCTCACCTGTGTGAGTTTTTTGGTGCTCAACCAGATTTGATTTCCGAGCAAAATATTTCAAACATACTAAGCATGAAAATGGCTTCTCCGCGCTGTGACTTCTCTCATGTCTAAAGAGATTCGATTGACGATTAAAACATGCTCCACATTCTGAACATAAGAAAAGTTTCTCCCCAGTGTGACTCCTCTCTTGTGTTGTAGGGTGTGATTTCACGGTAAAGTATTTCTCGCATTCAGAAGACGAATATGGTTTCTCTCCAGTGTGAATTATTTGATTTATATCAACTTTTGAACCAGCTATTAAACAATTCCCACATTCTGACCTTGAAAATTCCTTTGCTTCTGTGTGACTTTTCTGATATTTATCAAGACTTGACATATCTATGTAACATTTTTCACATTTTAAACATGTAAATGATTTATCCCCTTTGTGAGACATTTTATCTTCGTCATCTCTTCGGTCATTTTTATTCTTCTTATCAATCTCTAGTGAATCAGAAGATGAGCCCTGTTGGACACAATCAGATGATAGATCTTCGCTGTCAAGG
Source organism: Dendrobates tinctorius (assembly GCF_039654945.1). NCBI lineage: Eukaryota > Metazoa > Chordata > Amphibia > Anura > Dendrobatidae > Dendrobates > Dendrobates tinctorius. Next base: position 16,492,030 of record NW_027361822.1, read on the forward strand.
TCTAATGGTATATCTGGGATAATGGCATGATCTTCATATGCATCTTGTGTGATTTCATGAGCTTCGTCTTTAAAATCTGAAGATAGTATATGTACCTCTAAGGTCCTGATACAGTCTCCTGCCGAGAATAAAACTGAAAAATTTTATATAATGTAATCTTATTTTATGGATATTTTATAGTTTGTCTATATAAACAGTTCCATACAAATTGCAGGGCAAAATTCAGTAGAAGATAGAAAAGTCTGCCACAAACATAGCCTCATGCTAAAACACTAGGTAAAATCATGCAGACCTCCCAACTTTTGTAGAAGATAAACAGGGACAAACTATGCAGTATGGCTAAACCAGGGACAAACTATGCAACATGCCCTTAACCACACCCCTATAGTCACAATTATTTACCATTTCTCCCAACCCTGGCAGGAGATGACAGATGGGGTATGGTGAATGTGAGGGACATTCAGTAAACTGCCTGGGATAGTGGTGCATATACCCTGGGACTGTTTCTTTGTATCAAGAAGAGTTCTTACTTATGGATTTTTTCATTTATTCATAGTTGCAGCAGTGATCAGTTTTTCATTTTTACCTAAACTAAAGTATACGAGGTCTTCCTTTACTGTGAGATGAGCTGTAGTTTTGTCCAAGTGCCATTTTGCCAAAAAACATCTGTGGGGCTGTGTTCACATATACGTTTTTGGCTTTTTTTTTTGCATAATAATCTTCTGTGTTAAAGGCAGCATTCACATGTAGCATAAATACTGTTTTTTTTCTGCATTTTCCTGCACTAAACTACACAATAACAATCTTTGCTGCTTATTTAGTTTTTGCTCCATTTTTATAGGTTTATTTTCCACCATTAGTGATGCATTTTTGTTGTAGATTTGAAGCAGCATTTTGGTGCATTTTTTTCAGGCTGCCTATAGAAGCAATAAACCCACATATCTGCACTGCCTCACTGAATAACATTGGTCCGAGTGCAATCCTTTCTATTATCGGATTGCACTCATCTGAATTATACTGTACGCTCATGTGAACGAGCCCTTAGACGTACTGTGTGCATGAGTTTTAATGAAATCACATCCGCTTTGTTAAAGGGAATTTGTGATGTTGGATAATGCTATTAACCTGCAGCTATAGGGTTAATCTGCAGGTAAATAGCACTAAAAAGGTGCAAGGCCACCCTGCTGAAGGGTGCTATCAGTCATATAGGCATATCGAAACAGCTACAGTTACCACTTGAAGTACTGAAAAAAATCTTTTTTTTGGGCCTCTAGAATACAGGTACATAGGAATATACTGGTATATGGAGATGTATCTCTATATACATGCACACTCTGCCTGTAATGAAGAATACGAGTCACATTCAGATAGAGAAATGTAATCTACACCTGACATTGCAGTTTGTGGTTTATTGCTTAAGATGCACCCTGGTATGCAAAAGGTTGGATGTTTGAATCCCGGGAAAAATCAGACTTCAAGAAGAGTGAAGAAGAGATAATGAAATGAATGTAAATTTCTACAGTGCACAGACTGATGGCGGCCTCTCTCAGAGGTGGTAAAGTAGAAACTGACCAATCTTTGCAAAATTCTCTCCTCAGTAACACATGCAGTTAGCTGTGAAGACAAGACACATCACAGACACAGAGTGGAAATCAGGACAGTGCTGCTAGATTCAGGACAGTTGTGAGCTATGAGTCATGTTATACTATTATTGTATTTTTTGACTATTCGACGCACTTTTTACCCAGAAAAAAATCTTGCTAAAAAGTGTATGCATATTTTAGTTTGGAGGCAGTCCTTCCCGATCACTAAACTGCTCTCTCCTCCTGCCCAACACTGATTAGCCTGATTTGTGCAGAGCTGGAGAGAAAGCAACCAGGAACTTCACAGATGCTGTGTGTCCCAAGTACCCTAAGACACCTTTAAGGTTATGTTATTGGTCATGCCAGAAAAAAAAAAATTGAAACGATGGTTGTGTAAAGTGTAAATGTTTGTATGTTGAGGTAGTTGAGCTGACAGTGTTGTAGTTAAGGTGCGGGGGATTTTGATGTATGGAGTTGAGCTGAGTATGTGTTCTTCTTCTAAAAAGGTGGAGACAATGCCGAGTTGAATTTCCTGAGCCAAAAAGATTTAGATCCAGGGGAATGGAACCCTCACATCCAGTTAATATTCAGGATGTGTGGTCTAGTGGAAGTTGGTCTGTTTGCCAAACAATGAAATACCAAAGTTCCATTCTTCTTTTCTCTAAGTCCAAGAGATGCTTCACTGGGAGTGGATGCTCTACTTCACAAATGGACCCTCGCATATGTCTTTTCCCTCATCCCACTTCTGGAGATCTTTCAGAAGATAAGAGTAGGAAGTATGATATTTGGCCTACTAAAGATAGCTTTAACTTGGAGGAATCTTTCATTCTTCCAGAATCTTCTCCACCAAAGTCCCATTTTCTATTCAGATTTAGGGAAATTGTCTCTTGCAGTATGGTTCCTGAAAGACCACTTCTAAAAAGTGGAGGTTTGCAATACACAGTTATACTTGCACTCCAGTGAAGCAGAAAGAAAAGTACCAATTCCTTTTATAACAAGATTTGGAAGAAAATTTCTAACTAGAGTGGGTCTAAACCTCCCGATTCTTTTCGTCTTAACACCACAGAGATCTTGTATTCCTTCAGAATGGCATTGAAAAACGATTAAAACCTAATGTGCTAAAAGTTCAGATTTTAGCCTTGAGTTCACATTTTGAACAGGATCTAGCCAGTAATCATTGGATTAAAAGATTTGCTACAGCTGGCATTCATATATATCCTCAAACTCCTACCTTATTTCCTCAATTGAACTTGCATTTAATACTAAAAGGTCTCTCCTCATATCTCATTGAACCTCTATCTTCCATCACCATTGATTAACTGCCTTTCAGATTGCCATAACCACTGCCAGAAGAGAAGGGTAAATGCAGGCACTTTGTTCTAGAGATACGTATCTACAGATTTAGTGTCTAAAATCCCCAAACTATGCTCCTGAATTGGCATCCTTAGAAAAGTTTTGGAGATACAAAATGTGTTTCGCATGAGCTACTTCTGGGGGTCAGGAAGACAAAACTTTATGTCAATATCGCACAACACTGCCCAAGGTGGTTTTCAAAAATCCACATGTCAGAAGCAATCCTTTTACCTTCCTTCTGCCAAAAAACTAACCAACAAAAAGGAAGAAGAATTCTATTTGTTTTACCTCATCAGAACTATACTCAAAAAAGTAGTTACAAAGACCTGGAGGAAAGACCAACATACAGTGCCTTGCGAAAGTATTCGGCCCCCTGGAAATTTTCAACCTTTTCCCACATATCATGCTTCAAACATAAAGATGCCAAATGTAAATTTTTGGTGAAGAATCAACAACTGGGACACAATTGTGAAGTTGAATGAAATTTATTGGTTATTTTAAATTTTTGTTGAAATTCAAAAAATGAAAAGTGGGGCGTGCAATATTATTTGGCTTCTTTAACTTAATACTTTGTTGCGCCACCTTTTGCTGCGATTACAGCTGCAAGTTGCTTGGGGTATGTCTCTATCAGTTTTGTACATCGAGAGACTAAAATTCTTGCCCATTCTTCCTTGGCAAACAGCTCGAGCTCAGTGAGGTTGGATGGAGATCGTTTGTGAACAGCAGTTTTCAGCTCTTTCCACAGATTCTCGATTGGATTCAGGTCTGGACTTTGACTTGGCCATTCTAACACCTTGATACGTTTATTTGTGAACCATTCCATTGCAGATTTTATGTTTGGGATTATTGTCTTGTTGGAAGACAAATCTCCGTCCCAGTCTCAGGTCTTTTGCAGACTCCAACAGGTTTTCTTCAAGAATGGTCCTGTATTTGGCTCCATCCATCTTCCCATCAATTTTAACCACCTTCCCTGTACCTGCTGAAGAAAAGCAGGCCCAAACCATGATGCTGCCACCACCATGTTTGACAGTGGGGATGGTGTGTTCAGGGTGATGAGCTGTGTTGCCTTTACGCCAAACATATTGATTGGCAATGTTGCCAAAAAATTAAATTTTGGTTTCATCTGACCAGAGCTCCTTTTTCCACATGTTTAGTGTGTCTCCCAGGTGGATTGTTGCAAACTTTAAACCACACTTTTTATGGATATCTTTGCGACATGGCTTTCTTCTTGCCACTCTTCCATAAAGGCCAGATTTGTGCAGAGTATGACTGATTGTTGTCCTATGGACAGACTGTCCCACCTCAGCTGTAGATCTCTGCAGTTCATCCAGAGTGATCATGGGCCTCTTGGCTGCATATCTGATCAGTCTTCTCCTTGGTTGAGATGAAAGTTTAGAGGGACGGCCGGGTCTTGGTAGATTTGCAGTGGTATGATAGTCCTTCCATTTCAATAAGATCGCTTACACAGTGCTCCTTGGGATGTTTAAAGTTTTGGAAATCATTTTGTATCCAAATCCAGCTTTAAACTTCTCCACAACAGTATCACGCACCTGCCTGTTGTGTTCCTTGGTCTTCATGATGCTCTCTGTGCTTCAAACAGAACCCTGAGACTATCACAGAGCAGGAGCATTTATGCGGAGACTTGAATACACACAGGTAGATTATATTTATCATCATTAGTCATTTAGGACAACATTGGATCATTCAGAGATCCACAATGATCTTCTGGAGTAAGTTTGCTGCACTGAAAGTAAAGGGGCCGAATAATATTGCACGCCCCACTTTTCAGTTTTTGACTACAACAATTTAAAATAACCAATAAATTTCGTTCAACTTCACAATTGTGTCCCACTTGTTGTTGATTCTTCACCAAAAATTTACATTTGGTATCTTTATGTTTGAAGCATGATATGTGGGAAAAGGTTGAAAAGTTCCAGGGAGCCGAATACTTTCGCAAGGCTCTGTATCCTCATCCAATAGTTTGTTTCCTAAAAAGGAAGAACGGTTTCAAAAAGCACTCTATCCAAATGGATCAAAATGCCATCTATGTAACATGTGGTGTTGTCATGGAGAGTTCCTAGAAAACAAACTACTGGTAAGACTAATTCTATTATGCTTATTTTACAATCTGTAAAAATGTAATATTTTCATCCATATTTATTTAGAAATTTTGCAAATGGGTTCAATCTAAAGCTGCAAAACCTGAAAGACCAATGAGTTCATGACAAGTAATACAAAATGGTGGCAGCCAGTGACAGAATAATCCGTGACCTCTCTGCCTATAATGGTTACTACTCACCTGGGCGGTTATCTGTATGAATCTCCTCTTTACACCACTCATCACCTCTCACATATGTCTCTGTGGTATTAATATGGGTCAGATCTTCACCCTGAAACAAATATTGTAAAAGTTTCAGACAGGTGGAGAAGTCACCTCTATGATCAGCTCTAATCCTGCCATCTCCACCGTTCTCATTACACAAGTATAAAACATATAATACTGGTGGAGAAAACAAGACTGAGCACAAGATCTTCACAGTTATCTACACATCATAGGGGGGATCTCATGACACCTTCTCTCCATCTACCTGATGATCCTGAAGAACATTGGGATTTTCTTCTTTACAGTCCTGAGGAAGAAGAGGATGGGGACATCTCTCTGGTGTTGTCCTCTTACTGGATAGAACTGGAGGAAACACATACAGGGACTGAATTCATTCTTTACATACAGATAATTATAGGCCGTGTGTATTTAGTCCTGTCTATTACCTGGTGATGTGAGGGGCTGGGGAACTTCCATCATGACGTCCTTGTACAGATCTTTGTGTCCTTCTAAATACTCCCACTCCTCCATGGAGAAATAGACTGTAACATCCTGACACCTTATAGGAACCTGACACATACAATAATACCGTCATCCCCCCATCCCTTGATAGCATTACTGTATAATGTCCCAGCATTCCCAGCAGTGTCACCTCTCCAGTCAGCAACTCAATCATCTTGTAGGTGAGATCTAGGATTTTCTGGTCATTGATGTCCTCATGTCTCAGGGGGTGAGGTGTAGGCCCCATGATTGGGCTCAGGAATCTTCCCCATCCCTCAGACACAGGGTCCTGACAGCGCTCCCTAGAGGTCTTCATCACTACTGTGTAATCCTGGTTATGGAGAGACATATTAATAAATCTCACTACAGACATTTCCAGAGTCCTCACCACTCCAGTTCTCTCCATCTGTTATTCCCATAGATAAGAAAGATGTAATGTGACGTCATCAGAATCTCTCACCTCTCCAGTAAGCCGGAAGAGGATCTCTAGGGTGAGGTGTAATATCCTCTCCACCATCTTGTCCCTGTACCTATCCATCCTTGATGGGTCAATCATGAAAATTCTCTTATATAGAATATCTACACTGAGAGGAGCCGATATTGTTGGAATCTATATTAAAAGATGAAAAATATGTAATCATAAAAAATAAAATTTATGGAAAAAAGGGGGAACATATCAGGAGGTACAAAGCAGGTTCTCCATATTTAAAGTTGAAGCATGCCACACATTCACATGAAAGCTGCAGCTAATCACTGGCCACTGAGGTGTTACTAATACGTATGGCAAATGATTACAGGGATAGCAACCACCAACGCTATACTTCACATACAATGATCACGCATGCAAGAGCAAATAACTACAAGGGAACAGTACTACTATATTGTGATAATAACAAATTGTTGTAGGACGTACAAGGCCAATACAAAAACCTCTGTGGGAACATATCAGGAGGTTTACCAAGTCGCCCTTTATCAAAACATTTTATAGAAACACACATAGGTACAATTCAAGGGACATCAGTTTTTGGGCTAGAGGAAGTTCCCATAAGTTGTAAGAAGGGTGACTATATAATAAAATGTCTAGAACTGTATCCAAATGGATTTTTTAATTTAGATTCTTTAACTCCAAAGGGTTTACCCTGAAAGAGACAATGATTTGTATCCCGAGTGTATCTCTAAGGAACATGATCAGTATAGAGCAGGGTTCCCCAACTCCAGTCCTCAAGGCCCACCAACAGGTCATGTTTTCAGGATTTCCTTTGTATTGCTCAGGTGATAATTGCTTCACCTGTACAATACAAGGGAAATCCTGAAAACATGACCTGTTGGTGGGCCTTGAGGACTGGAGTTGGGGAACCCTGGTATAAAGAATATATCACATAGGGAATCATGTGCATGATTGATATTTGTAGATTTTGTATTGTTGAGAATTCTAGTGGAGAAATAAAAAAATATTCAGAATTGAGAGTCTTCAGTGGTTGATACCTTTTAATGGCTAACTGAAAAGATGGTAACACATTGCAAGCATTCGAGACTACTCAGGTCTCTTCATCAGGCATTGACTAATACAAAATCTGAAGAGGCACATTTTTATGCACAATACAGCACAGAAAAAATGCAATAGATGAGACAACCACTGAGGACTCTCAATTCTGAATATTTTTCTATCTACTGGCTAACACGGTACAAAGATATATATATATCTTTCCTGTATCATAGTGGAGAAATAATGAGGCATCCACTTTTGTGTGTGTGGGGGGGGCACTTGCAATACACATACAGTCATGAGAATAACTAAGTACATCCTCTTGAAAGACTATGGTTTTACTTGTCAAGACAATAAAAACATCTGGTCCTTAGAAGGGTCCTCTCTCCTATATAGTGTAAGATCTTATGGTCAGCAGGGTCCTCTCTCTCCTATATAGTGAAAGCGCTTATGGTCAGTATAATTTTCTGTCCTGTAGAGTGTAAGTTCTTATGGTCATCAGTGTCCTCTCTCTCTTGTAGAGTGTAAGCTTTTATGGTCTGCGGGGTCCTCTCTCTTTCTTTCCTATAGAGTGTGAAATCTTATGGTCAGCAGGGTCATCTGTCCTGTAGAGTGGAAGCTCTTATGGTCAACGGTGTTCCCTCTGTCTCCTATATAATGTAAAATCTTATGGTCATCAGCGTCCTCTCTATCCTATATAGTTTAAGCTGTTTTGGTCAGCAGGATCCTCTCTCTCCTGTGGAGTGTAAGCTCTTATGGTCAGCAGGGTCTGTGCTCTCTCCTGTGGAGTGTAAGCTCTTATGGTCAGCACAGTACTCTCCTATATAGTGTAAGCTCTTATGGTCAGCACGGTACTCTCCTATATAGTGTAAGCTCTTATGGTCAGCAGGGTCATCTCTCCTGTAGAGTGGAAGCTCTTATGGTAACAAAAATTCTTAAATATAATTCTGGATTAATTATTCAACGGCTCATATACAAAAAAATTAATCCTTAAAAGATACTTTATTAACCAATCATTAAAAAGTTTTCAAAACTTCAAAAAACAGGCAAACAAAAATAGGCTTATTGCTGATTTTCAAAATCCAGCCACAAACACTAGAGAGTCGTTCCAATGTCAGGTAGAGGGTCACAAACCTATTTGTCCCTATAGGGCCCTATATCTCTCTCCGACCTGACAGCGGTGGTTGGCACCCTCTTGATACGCAAATGGCGCCCCCGCTCCTCGGCGGCTCTCCCTAATCACCCTGTTGACTCCTATCTAAATGGGCTGGATTTTGAAAATCAGCAATAAGCCTATTTTTGTTTGCCTGTTTTTTGAAGTTTTGAAAACTTTTTAATGATTGGTTAATAAAGTATCTTTTAAGGATTGATTTTTTTGTATATGAGCCGTGGAAGCTCTTATGGTCAGCGCAGTACTCTCCTATATAGTGTAAGCTGTTATGATCAGCAGGGTCATCTCTCCTGTAGAGTGTAAGCTCTTATGGTCAGCAGGGTCCTCTCTCTCCTGTAGAGTATAAGCTCTTATGGTCAGCAGGGTCCTCTCTCTCCTGTAGAGTATAAGCTCTTATGGTCAGCAGGGTCCTCTCTCTCCTACATAGTGTAAGCTGTTATAGTCAGCAGGGTCATCTCTCCTGTAGAGTGTAAGCTCTTATGGTCAGCAGGGTCATCTCTCCTGTAGAATGGAAGCTCTTATGGTCAGCGCAGTACTCTCCTATATAGTGTAAGCTCTTATGGTCAGCAGGGTCCTCTCTCTCCTGTAGAGTATAAGCTCTTATGGTCAGCAGGGTCCTCTCTCTCCTGTAGAGTATAAGCTCTTATGGTCAGCAGGGTCCTCTCTCCCCTGTAGAGTGTAAGCTGTTATGATCAGCAGGGTCATCTCTCCTGTAGAGTGGAAGCTCTTATGGTCAGCAGGGTCATCTCTCCTGTAGAGTGGAAGCTCTTATGGTCAGCAGGGTCATCTCTCCTGTAGAGTGGAAGCTCTTATGGTCAGCAGAGTCCTCTCTCTCCTGTAGAGTGGAAGCTCTTATGGTCAGCAGGGTCCTCTCTCTCCTGTAGAGTGTAAGCTGTTATGATCAGCAGGGTCATCTCTCCTGTAGAGTGGAAGCTCTTATGGTCAGCAGGGTCCTCTCTCTCCTGTAGAGTATAAGCTCTTATGGTCAGCAGGGTCCTCTCTCTCCTGTAGAGTATAAGCTCTTATGGTCAGCAGGGTCCTCTCTCTACTATATAGTGTAAGCTGTTATAGTCAGCAGGGTCATCTCTCCTGTAGAGTGTAAGCTCTTATGGTCAGCAGGGTCATCTCTCCTGTAGAATGGAAGCTCTTATGGTCAGCGCAGTACTCTCCTATATAGTGTAAGCTCTTATGGTCAGCAGGGTCCTCTCTCTCCTATATAGTGTAAGCTGTTATGATCAGCAGGGTCATCTCTCCTGTAGAGTGTAAGCTGTTATGGCCAGCAGGGTCATCTCTCCTGTAGAGTGTAAGCTCTTATGGTCAGCACGGGTCCTCTCTCTCCTATATAGTGTAAGCTGTTATAGTCAGCAGGGTCATTTCTCCTGTAGAGTGGAAGCTCTTATGGTCAGCAGGGTCCTCTCTCTCCTGTAGAGTGTAAGCTGTTATGATCAGCAGGGTCCTCTCTCTCCTGTAGAGTGTAAGCTGTTATGATCAGCAGGGTCATCTCTCCTGTAGAGTGGAAGCTCTTATGGTCAGCAGGGTCCTCTCTCTCCTATATAGTGCAAGCTGTTATGATCAGCAGGGTCATCTCTCATGTAGAGTGGAAGCTCTTATGGTCAGCAGGGTCCTCTCTCTCCTGTAGAGTATAAGCTCTTATGGTCAGCAGGGTCCTCTCTCTCCTGTAGAGTATAAGCTCTTATGGTCAGCAGGGTCCTCTCTCTCCTATATAGTGTAAGCTGTTATAGTCAGCAGGGTCATCTCTCCTGTAGAGTGTAAGCTCTTATGGTCAGCAGGGTCATCTCTCCTGTAGAATGGAAGCTCTTATGGTCAGCGCAGTACTCTCCTATATAGTGTAAGCTCTTATGGTCAGCAGGGTCCTCTCTCTCCTGTAGAGTATAAGCTCTTATGGTCAGCAGGGTCCTCTCTCTCCTGTAGAGTATAAGCTCTTATGGTCAGCAGGGTCCTCTCTCCCCTGTAGAGTGTAAGCTGTTATGATCAGCAGGGTCATCTCTCCTGTAGAGTGGAAGCTCTTATGGTCAGCAGGGTCATCTCTCCTGTAGAGTGGAAGCTCTTATGGTCAGCAGGGTCATCTCTCCTGTAGAGTGGAAGCTCTTATGGTCAGCAGAGTCCTCTCTCTCCTGTAGAGTGGAAGCTCTTATGGTCAGCAGGGTCCTCTCTCTCCTGTAGAGTGTAAGCTGTTATGATCAGCAGGGTCATCTCTCCTGTAGAGTGGAAGCTCTTATGGTCAGCAGGGTCCTCTCTCTCCTGTAGAGTATAAGCTCTTATGGTCAGCAGGGTCCTCTCTCTCCTGTAGAGTATAAGCTCTTATGGTCAGCAGGGTCCTCTCTCTACTATATAGTGTAAGCTGTTATAGTCAGCAGGGTCATCTCTCCTGTAGAGTGTAAGCTCTTATGGTCAGCAGGGTCATCTCTCCTGTAGAATGGAAGCTCTTATGGTCAGCGCAGTACTCTCCTATATAGTGTAAGCTCTTATGGTCAGCAGGGTCCTCTCTCTCCTATATAGTGTAAGCTGTTATGATCAGCAGGGTCATCTCTCCTGTAGAGTGTAAGCTGTTATGGCCAGCAGGGTCATCTCTCCTGTAGAGTGTAAGCTCTTATGGTCAGCACGGGTCCTCTCTCTCCTATATAGTGTAAGCTGTTATAGTCAGCAGGGTCATTTCTCCTGTAGAGTGGAAGCTCTTATGGTCAGCAGGGTCCTCTCTCTCCTGTAGAGTGTAAGCTGTTATGATCAGCAGGGTCCTCTCTCTCCTGTAGAGTGTAAGCTGTTATGATCAGCAGGGTCATCTCTCCTGTAGAGTGGAAGCTCTTATGGTCAGCAGGGTCCTCTCTCTCCTATATAGTGCAAGCTGTTATGATCAGCAGGGTCATCTCTCATGTAGAGTGGAAGCTCTTATGGTCAGCAGGGTCCTCTCTCTCCTATATAGTGTAATCTGTTATAGTCTGCAGGGTCATCTCTCCTGTAGAGTGTAAGCTCTTATGATCAGCAGGGTCATCTCTCCTGTAGAGTGGAAGCTCTTATGGTCAGCAGGGTCCTCTCTCTCCTGTAGAGTGTAAGCTGTTATGATCAGCAGGGTCATCTCTCCTGTAGAGTGGAAGCTCTTATGGTCAGCAGGGTCCTCTCTCCCCTGTAGAGTGTAAGCTGTTATAGTCAGCAGGGTCATCTCTCCTGTAGAGTGGAAGCTCTTATGGTCAGCAGGGTCATCTCTCCTGTAGAGTGGAAGCTCTTATGGTCAGCAGAGTCCTCTCTCTCCTGTAGAGTGGAAGCTCTTATGGTCATCAGGGTCCTCTCCTGTAGAGTGTAAGCTGTTATGATCAGCAGGGTCATCTCTCCTGTAGAGTGGAAGCTCTTATGGTCAGCAGGGTCCTCTCTCTCCTGTAGAGTGTAAGCTGTTATGATCAGCAGGGTCATCTCTCCTGTAGAGTGGAAGCTCTTATGGTCAGCGGGATTCAATTAGTCAGCAGACTCCATATTGTAATTATTAACCTGGGACATTGTATTTTGTTTTGCAGATTATAATAAATTCTGATGAAAACTTTTATTTTCTGGATGATTTTTTTTTTCTTACGCTCGTACGAGCTTAGCCTAAGTGTAAGTGGTGGGCTCTCATTCATAAAGAGGTGACGAGTGGTGCTGGAATGACTTAAGGATCCCCACTCCACTCCACATAACCCGCTTAAAGAATGGAGGCCCACCACACTCACATTAATGCCTATACACACATACACTCTATATGAGTATGTACACACATGTTCAAGCTCACATACACAAGCAATATGCACATGTTACATACAAAAATTGAATGCAGTGAAAATGGGGTCTACTCAGTATACCTAAAGTCTCCAGGTGCCCCCCCTCATCACACACTACCACCATGTGTGGCTCCACAGCAGTGAAGACAGAAACTTCCTATGAGAGGAAGCAAAGGACTCCGGGAATGGAGGGGTTACTGCCCCCTGCCCCCCGTAATGGAGGGGTTACTGCCCCCTGTGCAGCCCAGTAATGGAGAATCTCCAGCACCTACCTCCACCTGCAGGGGGCGCTATCTCCGGGAATGGAGGGGTTACTGCCCCCTGTGCAGCCCAGTAATGGAGAATCTCCAGTACCTACCTCCACCTGCAGGGGGCGCTATCTCCGGGAATGGAGGGGTTACTGCCCCCTGTGCAGCCCAGTAATGGAGAATCTCCAGCACCTACCTCCACCTGCAGGGGGCGCTATCTCCGGGAATGGAGGGGTTACTGCCCCCTGTGCAGCCCAGTAACGGGGAATCTCCAGCACCTACCTCCACCTGCAGAGGGCGCCATCTCCGGGAATGGAGGGGTTACTGCCCCCTGTGCAGCCCAGTAATGGGGAATCTCCAGCACCTACCTCCACCTGCAGGGGGCGCTATCTCCGGGAATGGAGGGGTTACTGCCCCCTGTGCAGCCCAGTAATGGGGAATCTCCAGCACCTACCTCCACCTGCAGGAGGCGCTATCTCCGGGAATGGAGGGGTTACTGCCCCCTGTGCAGCCCAGTAACGAGGAGTCTCCAGCACCTACCTCCACCTGCAGGGGGCGCTATCTCCGGGAATGGAGGGGTTACTGCCCCCTGTGCAGCCCAGTAATGGGGAATCCCCAGCACCTACCACCACCTGCAGGGGGCGCTATCTCCGGGAATGGAGGGGTTACTGCCCCCTGTGCAGCCCAGTAATGGGGAATCTCCAGCACCTACCTCCACCTGCAGAGCCGCACACCACATATATGGCTGTTCTGTGCGCACAGGACCTGGGATGAGGTCACAGGAGGGGAGGAGTCAGGGGTCACATGATCAGGGGTCACATGATCAGGGGCTGCAGTGTGCAGAAACACACTATTTGCACAAGGAAAATGGAGATCTTATTAAGGACCCTAGCGTAAAAGCGCTGGTGGTTACATTAGTTACAGAAACAAATTTGCAACTCATATATACAGTATATACACTGTCGGACTGGGGTGCCAAGCGCCCACCTGTAACCAACTCCAGGGCCCCTCTTTTCAGCTACATGCAAATGTGACATTATCTTCAATTACAAATTGATATAACAATGACCGGGGTAGATTGTTATATGAATAAGATGCTGCCATTGTCTGTACATTATGATTCAAGTATATTGTACCAAGCACTACTTATATAAGAGGGTAGTGGCCCACTCCTGCAAAGGGGCCCACCAGAGGATTCTCTGGTTCTCCTGTGAGCCAGTCCAAGCCTATATATATATATACTAGCTGAAGAGCCCGGCGTTGCCCGGGCATAGTAACCAACTGTGATTAGTTATAACAAATTATAATGATTATATTGCACATAAAAACCGTGCATCTAATCCTATCCTGTGTGATACTGACTGCTGAGCCGTGTATGTGGCGCCCCTGAGGCTTCAGTCGCCACAGAGGTACTGCACCTTCTCCTAAGGTGTAGTGCCCCACCATCCATGTAAGGTGGGAACTCCTGACCACGCTCCACACCTGCATTCCACACACAGGATAGTTCAGTGGGGCCACCTAACAGCTTCAGGCTGGGGGTTAGCAGAGCACCCCTCGTGGAACCCTGCTTCGTAACACGAGATGTGCTGGGAGGCGGGTGGAGTGAGATGATATAAAAGAGTGGGAAGAGTGAAAGTTAGTGTTTAGTTGGTTAGAGGAGAGAGAGGAGAGAAGATGGGTGTCTGAGGGACATGCTGCAGCAGGTCCCAGTGATCTGGGCTGCTGGCACGAGAAAGACCAGAGAAAGAGACTGATAAGATTGATAACCTAACTTTCCATAAGAGAGATAGAACAGATCGGAACGAAGGAGAATAGAAGGATGGTGGGAAGCTGGTTGAAGAAAGATAGAGCACCCTTCCAGTCCAGAGAGCGCAAAGGCCGGGGCCCGGTCCCCGAGGTTGATTGGATCTTTATGTCCAGCAACAGACACTGGAGGAGTAGTGAGCCGCTAACGCCTTGCTCCCATCATAGACTTGGGACACAACAGCAACTGAATAGAGAGCCGGGACGCAGAGTGGAGTCCCCGAAGCAGGCTACAGCTGTCTGTCATACAAGTAAAGAATAGGAACACCTAGAGAGAGGCATTCCAGGGTAACTAAGTACTGGAGTGCTTCGCACCTAAAGGCGCATTGGAGGAGTCGTTCAGTGAAGTTACATATTGGCGGAGTGTGGAAGGGAGAATCCTATCCTGCCTGGAGGTTGGCTGGAGCCCTGGCCTGGAGAACACGGTACGGAGGCAGGCAGTTGTGTGAACTGCAAACAGTGAATAAAGCTTTGGAACCGCATACTCGGGTGTCCTCCAGTTATTCCAGCACCACTACACCTGGGTACCAGCCTCCATACCATTCTGCACCTCTCCTCATCCAAAGCCCCTACACTGCCCTGGGACAACAGCTCCACCTGTGGGGAGCTATACCATCTCTGCTGCACCACACCATCAGTCCCAGAGGATCTGTATGCAGCGTTGGCTCAACACCTTACTTGCCAAACACCACGGGTGGCATCACGAACTATTCTAATAAACTTTAACACCATTAACAACATCAACGCCATTGATATTGGGCGCCCAGGGCCACGGACCGGGTCGCCGCTGCTGTGACACATTCCCGCCTGACACCGGCCCGGTACCGAGTACTCCGCTGCCCTGGGTGTGCGAGGGTGACCCATGTACCTAATCCTATCCTGTGTGATACTGACTGCTGAGCCGTGTATCTAATCCTCTCCTGTGTGATACTGACTGCTGAGCCGTGTATCTAATCCTATCCTGTGTGATAATGACTGCTGCGCTGTGTATCTAACCCTATCCTGTGTGATACTGACTGCTGAGCTCTGCATCTAATCCTATCCTGTGTGATACTGACTGCTGAGCCGTGTGTCTAATCCTATCCTGTGTGATAATGACTGCTGAGCTGTGTATCTAACCCTATCCTGTGTGATACTGACTGCTGAGCTGTGCATCTAATCCGATCCTGTGTGATACTGACTACTGAGCTGTGTATCTAATCCTCTCCTGTGTGATACTGACTGCTGAGCCATGTATCTAATCCTATTCTGTGTGATACTGACTGCTGAGCTATGTATCTAATACTATTCTGTGTGATATTGTGTGTTGAGCAGTGTATCTAATCCTATTCTGTGTGATACTGACTGCTGAGCTGTGTATCTAATCCTATCCTGTGTGATACTGACTGCTGAGCTGTGTATCTAATCCTATCCTGTGTGATACTGACTACTGAGCTGTGTATCTAATCCTATCCTGTGTGATACAGACTGCTGAGCTGTGCATCTAATCCTATCCTGTGTGATACTGACTGCTGAGCCATGTGTCTAATCCTCTCCTGTGTGATACTGCTGAGCTGTGTATCTAATCCTATCCTGTGTGATACTGACTGCTGAGCCATGTATATAATCCTATCCTGTGTGATACTGACTGCTGAGCTGTGTATCTAATCCTATCCTGTGTGATACTGACTGCTGAGCCGTGTATCTAATCCTATCCTGTGTGATACTGTCTGCTGAGCTGTGTATCTAATCCTATCCTGTGTGATACTGCCTGCTGAGCTGTGTATCTAATCCTATCCTGTGTGATACTGCCTGCTGAGCCATGTGTCTAATCCTCTCCTGTGTGATACTGACTGCTGAGCTGTGTATCTAATCCTCTCCTGTGTGATACTGACTGCTGAGCCGTGTATCTAATCCTATCCTGTGTGATACTGGCCTCCCCGTGCAGTCTGTGTCAGAGGGTGGTCTGTGTTGGCACGGTAATGAAATGTGTTATTTCCAGCTTTACAGAAGGACGACAACACCATAGAAATGATAAGAATAATAGGCCTCAGTTACCACAACTGTCTACAAAGAAAACTGTTGCTGATAGCAACCAATCACAGCTCATTTTTCATCTTTTAAACAGCTCTGGGACAGCGTGGCGAGTTTTGAGTGGCGACTTTTGTGTGGCGAGGTTGGTGTATGTGTGGTGAAATGTGTAAAGTCTGTCTTGCATGAAGACAATTTTTCTAATTACTGAGGTAGGCAATGAGAGGTGAGAGGTGACGGGGGAGGAGAGACAATTATGAGGCAAGCACAGGCATTCTACTACAAGTTCCCTATGAATGACAATGACACTTTTGTCAGGGGCTACTCTGCAATATGCGGTATGAAAGCAGTTTTCTAACAAGTCTTGTGTCAAAAAGCATTTGTACATCTTGCATATAGTAATCATCCCTGAATCTGCTGCCAGTTATCTCATGGTTAGAAAAATGCCCTCCGCTCCTTGTTTTTCCTCACGAGTCTGTGTAGTACTACTTCACCTGCCAGTGCCCCTACCTCATGGCTGATAGTGCCACCACGATCATCTCCAAAGGTAAGCCTCTGAGTCATGTTCAACAACTCTTCTGTTCCCCCATCTCTTCCAAGTCCTGTCAGTCACTGACTGCTCCTCTCGTCCAATCCATCAAGTAGAACAAATTGTGAAATGTCTTCATTAGCATCTGGAGTGCTGCTTAGGAGACTAAAGGGCAGAGAAATGGAGGCGTCATTGATGAATTTTAAGGATTTACTATTAAGTTATTGCTTGGTGGCCCTTGCTTTGTGTGACATATCTGGACTGATTTGTTCCAAAATTGATTTGCTTCTTCTTCTTGCCATCCATGATATTGGGATCGTCCTTCTCCAGCACCACATTTTAAAGGCATCAAAGCTTCTTCTGTCTTGTTTCCTTTTTGTTCAGGTTTTGTATCCATATGCTACCACAGGAAATACTAAAATATGTACAAGCTGTGTCTTTGTCGCCAGTGAAATGTTCCTCAATGTGAAGACCTTGCCCGGTTACTTAATCTTTGATTTGCCGATAGCTATTCTCACATTGACTTCTATTGAGATATCATCGACCTGAGTAGGTTGAAGCCCCTTACAACTTCCAGTTCATCGCCATCCATCCCAAGTGTGTTGCTGCAGCTGTTGTTGTTCTGACCCAAAGTCAGATATGTCGGATCCCCAGTAAGGTCGAATTACGAAATTAGGCGCTCGGAGAAAAACATGCACACTGGTTGTGAGCAAGCCACTTTTCTCATTTATTCACACAAGAAGCAGTACTTTATTCCATTTACATCAATGTCACTCATGTAGCCTCCCCTGATACCCAGGTCATGATGACCTTTATTTACCATGTACCAAAACATGTTTTTGCAGACTCTTGAAAACATTACATATGACATAAGAAGTATAAAATCCTTGAATCGGAGACTATAAGGCTGCAACAATGTAAGAACAACTTGTAGCAAGAGAAGGAAAAGCATTAACCCTTCTATATCAGCGATTTGGTCATACCTTGGTCATACCTGGCAGTAGTCATTATCTTTGTATTGAGTAGGAGTCCCATATTCAAGCTTTCCATCTTGACACTCCGTAATAATTCCTTCATTCCTTCTACGCTTGTTGCCATCAGTGTTGTTTCGTCTGCGTATTTAAGATTGTTGATGATTTGTCCACCAGTTTTGATTCATTATTTGAATACCCTATGTATCATATTGATGGATCAACCATACAGTACAAGCACTTTTTACCATTTACATTTTATGTCTCTCTCACTTCTTCATAGATTGTAAGCTTGTGAGCAGTTGAATTCTGAGTTTACGCTGTTATTTCTTTATTGTCTGTATAAGTACCCTCTGTAATGTAAAGTGCTACAGAATATGTTGGCACTATAGAAATAAAAATTATCATTATTCCTTCTTTTTCTGCAAGCCCAGCTTTCCTGAAAATAACTTCTGCATATAAATGGAAGCGTAATGGTGACAGAATGCAGCGTTGTCTGAAGCGACAATCCGTGTTGCCATGTTCCATTCGGTTTGTTGCTTCTTTTTCAATGTAACCTCTTAACGACCGCCAATATGACTTTTAATGTCATCAGTTAAGGGTACTTAAACGACAGCACCGCTTTTTAATGGTGCACTGCTGAGGAATAAGTGTATAAAACATGATTCAGGTCGTTTTTTCCTGACAAAAGATAGGGTTGGGCTAAAGCTAGGGTTAGGCTAGGGTTAGGGTTGTGATTATGGTTTGGATTACCGATAGGATTGGGATTAGGGGTGTGTTAGGGTTAGGTTTATGGTTAAGGTTGTGATTATTGTTGGGGGGGTGTTAGGGTTAGGTGTGGTTAGGGTTATGGTTAGGGTTGGGATTAGGGTTAGTGGTGTGTTGGAGTTTGGGTTGTGGTTAGGGGTGTGTTGGGGTTAGGGTTGGAGTTAGAATTGGGGTGTTTCCACTGTTTAGGTACATCAGGGAGTCTCGAAATGTGACATGGAGCTACCATTGATTTCAGCCAACTTTGGGTTCAAAAAGTCAAACAGTGCTCCCTCCCTTCTGAGCCCTGCCATGCACCCAAGCACTGGCTTTTCCCCACATACGGGGTATCGGCGTACCCAGGAGAAATTGCACAATAAGTTTTGTGGTCCATTTTCTTCTGATACCCTTGTGAAAATTAAAAATTTCCAAAGTACATTTTTTGTGAAAAAAGTAAAATGTTCATTTTTTCCTTCCACATTGCTTTAGTTCTCGTGAAGCACCTGAAGGGTTAATAAACTTCTTGAATGTGATTTTGAGCACCTTGAGGGGTGCAGATTTTAGAATGGTGTCACTTATTGGTATTTTCTGTTATATTAACCCCCTAAACCTACTTTAAATGTGAGATGGTCCCTAATCAAAATGGTTTTGTAAATTTTGTTGGAAAAATGAGAAATCGCTGGTCAACTTTTAACCCTTATAAAGTTCTAACAAAAAAAGTTTCCAAAATTGTACTGATGTAAAGTTGACATGTGGGAAATGTTATGTATTAACTATTTTGTGTGACACCACTCTCTGATTTAAGGGCACAAAAATTAAAAAAAAAAATAAAAGTTTGAAAATTACAAAATTTTCACAAATTTTCACAAATTTCCATTTTTTCCATAAATAAACACAAGTTATATTGAAGAAATTTTGCCACTAACATGAAGTACAATATGTCACGAAAAAACAGTCTCAGAATCAGTGGGATCCATGGAAGCGTTCCAGAGCTATAGCCTCATAAAGTGACAGTGGTCAGAAGTGTAAAAATTGGCTTGGTCATTAAGTACCGAATTGGCTCTGTCACTAAGGGGTTAAGAGTTCCTAATGAGGCTAATTAGATGGTTTGGCACACTCATATCCTCCATGGTATTCCAACGTTTCTGGTGATCAACATCGTTGAAGGCTTTGCTGTAGTCGATAAAGCAAAAATAGATCTTTCTTGTATTCTTTGGCCTTTTCTATTATTCATCTAACGTTAGCAATCACATCTCTTGTTCCTCAGCCTTTTCTGGAACTTGCTTGTTCCTCTGATAACTGTTTAAAACAATAAGGCTTTAACCATTTGTGTAGGTGTAGGGAAGGTGACCTGACGGACGGACGGACTTGTCAGTAAAGAGAAGGAAAGGTTTGCACAGTGTAGGTAGGTGTCAGTTATTACAGTGGGGAAACAGCTAGGAAAGTATAGTGGACGTGCAGTACCTTGGGTTGACCATTAGATGGCAGAGAGGAGTGTGAGCAAAGGACTTGACAACAGCTTAGGGCTTTAGAAACCATTGGTCATGGGGGGCGTGGCTACAGCGACAGGGGACCGGGAGAGCTATAAATACTGAGGGAGGGTTCCAGAAGGTTCCAGTCCCCAGGGGGAGCTCCAGTGACAGGAGGACTGTGACAGTCTGTGCGTTGTGAGGAAAATCTAAACCAGGGGGACTGAGGAGAGAGAACGTCAGGGGGGTGGTCCTGACAGGAAGAACCGCAGAAGGGACGAGGCACTGGGTGTGAGACACCGTATTTGACACGACGACTGATCAGTGGAAGCGCTGTTGGTTTACGGGCCTAAGGCGGCCACAGTGACGGACCTGTCAGGAGCGTTGACGAGTGAGGAGGGGATGGTGTGTGCATACACGTCCCCAGTGTAACGTACGGTGTGTGAGAAGCGGCCCTGGAAACGGAGGGCCGTGATTTGAAGGAAGTACAGTGTGCTTTTGAGGCCATCAGGCGGACGGCGAGCGTGAATAAACTTGGACCTGTTGCACCCAGAACCTGCCTCATCTTGTCTCTGTTACATCTCTGCGCAGTAAGAAGAGAGACCACCCCCCCAGCCCAGCCCACCGACTCTACACTTGGCGTAGTCGGCAGGATCGCCGCCAATACGTCATCTTCTGCAGCAGACCTGCCTCAAGGATTGGAGAAGGACTTGGACTGTGCTGCTTGGATTATAAATACCTGTGGATTACAACTGGCTTACCTGTGAATTACTAATTGGGAGCGCTGTGGTGACTCAGTGGTGCAGACAGAAGATCCGGGTCGGTACCAGGTGCTGCGCAAGATGGCGGCATTACTACAGCGCAGGGGAGAGGTCCGGGTGTTTGCAGTCGTGTTGAATGGACTGGGGCCCCCTCCAACGTACCCCCGTGGACAGCAGTATGTGCCCGGAGGCCGACGCTCCCATGTACTGGACCCTGGCTGATGGGTGGAAAGGCCTGCCAACGCCCCACCCAGCAGGAGGAGTGGCACAGAAGAAAAGCTTGGCTGCGGCTGTCTGGCGCCATTCGATTGCTGCCCAATGGACGGTATGAGACGCTGCGAGTGTTGGGGCATCGGCCGCCTAGAGTGGCAGTGGCAGCGGGAGACTGAGTTGCGCCAGAAAATGTCACCCCCAGGGCCCCGGGCAGGCAGCGGGGTGCTGAGCTGGGAAGGGGAGCCTGTGCGGAGCCAGCGAGAACGGCCGCCACCAATACCAATGGAAGGCCTCTCTAAAGTTTTTGTCTGCTCGTATAGGTTCTTTTTAGTCTTTTACTGCTGTTGTCTGCATCCTGCCTTTTGTTATTAGTCTTTTTTTGATGATCTTTAGGGTCTCTTCTGTTAACCATTGCTGTGAGGGTCTCTTCTGCCTCTTGTTTATTGCCTATCTGGCTTCTTCCGTAGTAACAGTCTTTATATTATGTGTCCATAATTCCTCAGGCTTTCTTTCATCCATGTCCAGTGAAGACAATCAATTGTACAGAAGTTCCAAAAAGCTTCAGGTATGTTGGTCAATGGCCTGTTGTCTAATCCGTTTGCGCAGCTTGACTCTAATCTTTAATAATAATAATAATAATAACAACAATCTTTATATGAGTTGTGATAAAACACTCCGGGATCGCCTTTGCTGTGGTCAAAGGTCACGTGCGTTCAGCATGAAACTCAGGCGCACTGCCGGGATCCGGGTATAACTGACACTGGGTCAGGCTTATTAAAGGTGAAAGCAATGCATAAAGAAAAAAAACATAAAACAAATCCTTGCCTGTCCGGCACTAACTAAGCAAGGTATAACCTAACTACCAACTGGCGGGCTTCTCCCGTCCAGCCAAACCACAGTTGCAGTGGGCACTGCTTTCATTCAGGTGTGTCTCTCACACAGACAGGCTCTCTGTGTTCCCAGGCTGAGACACTCACACAACCACCTGGCATCCTTTTATATCCACCTCCCATTATTCAAATGAGTAGGGAGAAGACATAATAATGTGGAGGCCGGAAAGAGTATGACTAAACGGCCATAGATTATGATCAATAATATATATTGTATATCATGATCCACATATTAGGACTATCCAATAAAAAGGACACTGCACATTCAATAGAAACTACCCAAGAAGAAAAAGCAGTCGAAAATCCATAAAACCAAATTTTATTAAATAATGTAAAATATTATATAAGGACATACGGTGTATGGTAGGGAAGACAGAAATAAACAGCATAATGGTCAACAAGGGGGACCAGCCACACTGCAAGCATCGCACCAGGAGTAAACGTATTAAAGTAAACAAAATAACAATAATCGGACAGGGAAAGAATGGCACATATTGTTATGGCAAGGAGTGTACTAAAGCATCACCACATAGCCAAAGGATAGTATCCTATTACATGGCACACTACCCTGCCCGTAAAGGACACATAACATCCATAACTGATGCTATGTAAAGTATCAAGAACAAAAGCAAAAGGTAATATAGTTATACCTGGAAGCAGTGGTGGCAGTGGGGTCGGTCCAGTCCCCGACGCGCGTTTCGGAGCCAAAGGACTCCTTCCTCAGGGGGCGTTAGGGAAGGTGCGACCACCAGGGTTTAAATAGCGCGCGCCTAGCCAGAGGCCGTCTGTGCGCACAAGGGGCCCGCCCCGCGCCGACCGGATCCATGCCGTGACGTCACCGGAAACACGCGGGCCCACGTGATCCAGCGCGTCAGGCAGGGAGCCGAGGCGGACGCGTGACGGACACCGCACATGCGCACAGACAGCGTTGGGCAGGAGCCGCCATGTGTAAAAAGGGCAAAACAGATGGGCAAACAGAAATGTGTAAAGGGAGGGTGGAAACAGATTGTGCATACATAAATGCATCATGCCACCGATATACTGCACAATAACGGTGCAT
Source organism: Dendrobates tinctorius (assembly GCF_039654945.1). NCBI lineage: Eukaryota > Metazoa > Chordata > Amphibia > Anura > Dendrobatidae > Dendrobates > Dendrobates tinctorius. Next base: position 16,514,915 of record NW_027361822.1, read on the forward strand.
AAAGGGGTATATCAGCAAAGCCCATGGCATAGAATACAGAAATAAAGCAATAGGTAACATGACAACAAAAGACACATACAAAATATATATAAAAAGAGAAAACAATCAAAAGTATAAAGTCTCACCAGCATAGAACCTATCATAGAAATGCGCAAAAATGCCTAAATCTCTATGTATATAAATGCAACCCAGACAATGCATGCGACACATATGGTGCACCGTATATTGCAGATACACATAGACAAATACCCCATGGATATGTGCACACACATACACACGAGTGCATAAACACTCACATACGTGCATGTGTGCAAAAATGCATGCACATGAGTGACGCACGATGTGGGAATGAGTGGCAAAATGCAGGATATAAACAAAAGCAGAATATCCATATGTGTACAAATGGGATAATATATAATAATTCAAAAGATGAATACAGAAATAAAAAATGCAAAAAATACACTAAAGATAATAATACACAAAAAAAAAAAACACAAAAAATACAAAAAATACACATAAGGAATATAAATATGCCAAAGATGGGTAATACCCAGCCCATCGAGTTCAACTGGATAGTTAAACCCATATGATGTGGGTATAGACGCATGAGAGATCCCAGAATCTTCATCATGAATGAATCCATCAGACAACTTCCATGGTTCACAAGGACCTCGAACCCTTCCTAATTCCAAGGATAATATATCATTCAAACCACTAGAAAATAGCTAAAAGATAAAAACACGTAAGTAAAAACACAAGACCAAAAAGCTCAAAATGGGATAAGTTGGATGAGTTACAAGTATGGGGCATATGAAATATTTTCATTTAGACCACGTGGATGGATGGTGCCTAGCGTCCAGATCCATCTGGTTTCAGACCTAGCCAGCCTATTAGATAATTTGCCACCCCTTATATTGATGTTAAGGGCATCAATGCCCCTTATTCTTAGGAGTGTGGCATTGCACCGGTGAAATTCCTTGAAATGCCTGGGTAACGTCTTCAGGCTTGAATCGTCGGTGCAAGTGGCAGCCGCCGAAATACCCAAGACATGTTCCCTAGTGCATACCTTCAATTGTCGCGTGGTCATGCCCACATAAATGAGCCCACACGGACATGTAGCATAGTATATCACGTACCGAGTGGTACATGATATACGTTGCTTGATGGAAAACGTCCTGGTACCATCAAAATTAGTAAATGAAGTGCTACGTTCAATGTTAGGGCAGGCTATACACCTGCCACAAGGGAAACAGCCATGTCTAATTGGATGATCATCCAAAAAAGTGTGTGCTGGATGATCAACATAATGACTAGCCACCAATTGGTCACGTAAATTCCTAGCCCTTCTATAGGAAATGGATGGATACTCTGGGAGAAGTTTGTTCAGGATAGGGTCCACCATGAGAATAGGCCAAGCCCTTCTCAATACATCCCGCATTTGGGAAATGTGAATCATAATCAAAAGATATACTACCACGTGTTACAGCGTTGTTCTCTTTGTGTATTAATGCCATTGATACCTGAATTTTTTCCCTTTTCTAATGTAACTTCCTACAATAAAAATTGATTGGAATAAAAAAAAAAAAAAAAAAAAAAAATACATCCCGCATCATTCCATGTTGGGGATGGAAAGAGGTAACAAATCTCACAACCTCACTACCCTTAGATTTATTACGGTCCCTGTAGAGTAGCTCATTACGAGTTGAACATCTGGCACGTTGATAGGCCTTTTTTATACTCCGTTTACTGTAACCACGTGCTAAGAATCGAGATCTTAATTCGTTAGCCCGATTCTCAAAATCGATATTAGTGGAACAGATACGGCGGAGACGTAAGAACTGTCCCACAGGGATAGCTTTAATAAGATGATGGGGGTGACAGGATGAGGCGTGAAGTAGAGAATTGGTGGATGTCTCCTTACGATAAATATCAGTTTGAATGATCCCTTGTGAATCCTTTTTGACAGAGACATCCAAAAAATTAATTTTTACGGGATCCCACGTCAATGTCAACCTGATGTTCAGATCGTTGTCATTCAAATTAGACGTAAATTGCAGAAGGTCGATGGAGCTGCCCTGAAAGATAAAGAAGATATCGTCAATGTAGCGTGCCCAGAACGGGACACGCTCAATCAACCCCTGTTTATCAGACAGAAAGAGATCCCTCTCCCACAGCCCCAGGAAAAGGTTAGCATAGGACGGCGCGAAGGCCGCACCCATGGCAGTCCCCTGGAGCTGCAAGAAGAAGGACCCCTTAAACACAAAAAAGTTGTGTGTGAGGGTGAACTCTAAAAGCTCCAGGATGAGGTCCCTAAGTCCCATAGAGATGGTGGAGGTGGATAAATAAAATCGTACGGCACGTAGGCCATCGATATGCTTGATGTTAGTATATAGGGACTCAACATCAACCGAAGCAAGAAGAGAATCACTCTCCAAGCAGAGTCCATCGACCTTCCGCAAAAGATCCCCAGTGTCCTTGAGGAAGGAGGGCAGATTAGATACTAGCGGCTGAAGATGATGGTCAATCCATTTGTTGATATGCTCAAGGAAATTCCCACGACCAGATATAATAGGTCTGCCCGGTGGTGATCTGATGTCCTTATGGATTTTGGGTAAGAGGTATAGAGTGGATATAATAGGTTCTTTTACAGTAAGTGCCGAAGCCAGTTCTTTGGTGACAATGCCATTGATGACGGCCCTGTTGATAATCAAGTCCAATTTGGCAGAAAAAGCTGAGAGAGGATTGTAAGTTAATTTTTTATAGCATACCGGATTATTTAGTTGCCGGAATGCCTCTCTCTCATACATTGTTATTGGCCAAATCACCACATTGCCACCTTTGTCGGCTGGCTTCAGCACTACATCCGGAAGATTTCTAAGATACCTTAACCTCACCCTTTCTTCCTTGGTCAGATTGTCACACCGACCATATTTAGGAATCTTCCTAAACTCATCCGTCACCACACGCACAAAAAGATCTATGCTAGGGCATGATGTAAATGGAGGGAATTTGACCGATCTAGGACGAATGGACGGGGGAATCTTACCTCCCTCACCATCATGTTCAGCCGCCAGCACCTCCAAAGTTCTTATTGCCTCCTGCTCCTCTTCTGTGGGAAAAAGACACTGGAGATCATTATTAAAGAAATATCTCTTGAAGAGCAACGACCTGGCAAACAGGTTGAGATCCTTCACAGCTGTGAAAGTATCAAAGTCAGAGGTAGGTGAAAAAGTAAAGCCCCTTTCCAATAACGACAGATCAACCCTTGTGAGGACATGTTGACTGAGATTAATCACCTTATTATCCTTCTGATATGGCTCAGGTTGATTCCTAAAATGTCTTTTGTAAGGATGAAACGAGTGGTCTCGTAATTTGCGGGACCCACCAATATCATAGGATGAGACCGAAGCTTGAGACACATCAGATTGCCCACTTACAGAGGTGACTGAAGTATTAGAAACAGAGCGTTGTAATTTGGAATTATTGCCATTTCTCCATAAGTAGACTTTTTTCATCTGATAATCTTTAACGTCCCTGCTGAATTTGTTCAATTGGTTTTGCTGGATTTTTTTAACCACCATGTCCATAGATTTCTCTAAATCAATTTCAAACGATTGAATTTTATCAGGAGAACAGCCCTTACGGATCTCCTCTTGACATAAATCAATGGATTTATCAAGCGTCTCTATATTACCAGAGTAAAGATTCACCAAAAGTTGCAGGAAGGTTTGAGAACACAAATTAGATGCTTCTTCCCATTTCGTGATGAAAGTGTCATCCTCGATGGAGAATGTGGGGATGACTTTAACTCTCAAACCTCTGGGAATCATCTGGTTTGCTATATATTTCTCTAGGAATAACCTGTTCCACCATAGTCTAGAACGTTTGAGAAGTAATGTTTTCATATGTTGAAGTTTAGCATCCCAACTAGAATCAACCATCTGTGGGGTACTGCTCCCCCCAGAACCAAACACCTGGTCCACTTGATCGAGCCAGACTTTGTCTCTTGCTCGATAGTCCATCCCGTCCGCAACCAAAATACCTGTGCATAACACAGTGAGAATAAGATAAAATGAGTAGGGAGAAGACATAATAATGTGGAGGCCGGAAAGAGTATGACTAAACGGCCATAGATTATGATCAATAATATATATTGTATATCATGATCCACATATTAGGACTATCCAATAAAAAGGACACTGCACATTCAATAGAAACTACCCAAGAAGAAAAAGCAGTCGAAAATCCATAAAACCAAATTTTATTAAATAACGTAAAATATTATATAAGGACATACGGTGTATGGTAGGGAAGACAGAAATAAACAGCATAATGGTCAACAAGGGGGACCAGCCACACTGCAAGCATCGCACCAGGAGTAAACGTATTAAAGTAAACAAAATAACAATAATCGGACAGGGAAAGAATGGCACATATTGTTATGGCAAGGAGTGTACTAAAGCATCACCACATAGCCAAAGGATAGTATCCTATTACATGGCACACTACCCTGCCCGTAAAGGACACATAACATCCATAACTGATGCTATGTAAAGTATCAAGAACAAAAGCAAAAGGTAATATAGTTATACCTGGAAGCAGTGGTGGCAGTGGGGTCGGTCCAGTCCCCGACGCGCGTTTCGGAGCCAAAGGACTCCTTCCTCAGGGGGCGTTAGGGAAGGTGCGACCACCAGGGTTTAAATAGCGTGCGCCTAGCCAGAGGCCGTCTGTGCGCACAAGGGGCCCGCCCCGCGCCGACCGGATCCATGCCGTGACGTCACCGGAAACACGCGGGCCCACGTGATCCAGCGCGTCAGGCAGGGAGCCGAGGCGGACGCGCGACGGACACCGCACATGCGCACAGACAGCGTCGGGCAGGAGCCGCCATGTGTAAAAAGGGCAAAACAGATGGGCAAACAGAAATGTGTAAAGGGAGGGTGGAAACAGATTGTGCATACATAAATGCATCATGCCACCGATATACTGCACAATAACGGTGCATAAAGGGGTATATCAGCAAAGCCCATGGCATAGAATACAGAAATAAAGCAATAGGTAACATGACAACAAAAGACACATACAAAATATATATAAAAAGAGAAAACAATCAAAAGTATAAAGTCTCACCAGCATAGAACCTATCATAGAAATGCGCAAAAATGCCTAAATCTCTATGTATATAAATGCAACCCAGACAATGCATGCGACACATATGGTGCACCGTATATTGCAGATACACATAGACAATTAGTGGTACATTAGTAACCAGGTGAGACACTGACCAGACTAGGCCACATAGGAAAGGTATCTGGGCGAGATATACCTGCCTTCATCCACTATTCCCACATGATTCTCACATATCCCCCCCCTCTGCTCAGACCACTCCGGTCGAGCAATGACACCCGCCAAACAGTGCACTCGGGACAGAGCATCTGCATTCCCCATCTGTACCCCAGGGCGGTGCTCCACCGTAAAAGTGTAGGCCTGCAGGGCAAGGAACCACTGGGTCACCCGGCTATTCCGTTCCTTGTGCAAGTGCATCCACTTGAGAGGGGCATGGTTCGTGATCAGTCTGAACTTTCAGCCCACCAGGTAATATTTGAGGGCCTCTAGAGCCCACTTAATGGCTAGGCACTCTTTTTCTACAACTGCATACTTTTGCTCATGTTTATTCAGCTTCCTGCTGAGATAGAGGACTGGGTGTTCCACTCCGACCCTCACTTGTGACAGTACGGCCCTGATACTGGTATCCGAGGCATCCGTTTGTACCACAAACTCGCTGCGGAAGTCCGGAGTCACCAGTACGGGTTGAGAGCAAAGTGCCCGTTTTAGGCTATGGAAGGCTTCTTCAGCTGCTAAATTCCATTTAATCATGACGGAGTCTTTCCCTTTGGTAAGATCCGTCAGGGGGGTAGCGATGGCTGCAAAATTGGGTATGAACCGGCGATAATAGCCAGCGATCCCCAGAAAGGCTTGCACCTGCTTCTTGTTGACAGGTTGCGGCCAGTCCTGAACCGCTTGAATCCTATCGACCTGGGGTTTAACAACACCCCTCCCAACTACATACCCCAAATACCAGGCTTCTTCTAACCCGATGTGACATTTCTTGGGGTTCGCAGTTAGACCTGCCTCCCACAGGTCGTCAATCACAGCTTGTACTTTCTGGAGATGAGTCTCCCAGTCCAAGATGTAAATGACAATGTCATCCAAATAGGCCAAAGCGTACTGCCTATGTGGCCTAAGGACTCGATGCATCAGTCTCTGGAAGGTCGCCGGTGCTCCGTGCAGTCCAAACGGCATATACACATACTGAAATAAACCTTCCGGCGTAGCAAATGCCGTCTTTTCTCTGGCAGCCTCCACCAGAGGGATCTGCCAATACCCCTTTGTTAGGTCTAGGGTCGTAATATACCGGGCTTTTCCTAACCGATCTATTAACTCGTCGACCCGGGGCATAAGGTAGGCATCAAATTTTGAGACCGCATTCAGTTTCCTGAAGTCATTGCAGATGGATGGTGCCATCCGGTTTAGGAATTAACACAATCAGGCTGGACCAAGCACTGTGTGAATCCTCAATGACACCTAACTCTAACATTGCCTTCACTTCTCGGGAAACGGCTTCACGGCGCGCTTCCGGAATTCTGTAGGGTTTCACGTGAACGGTGACACCAGGTTCCGTTACGATGTCATGTTTCATTAGCGTAGTCTGCCCGGATTTTTCTGAGAAAAACTTTTGGTTGTGAAGTAGAAACTGCCTGACCTCAGTCTTTTGCCGCTCCGAGAGAGTCTCTGCAACCCGTACCTCCGGTACGGTATGCGAGCAGACGGGACGGGCCAGCTCCGCTGACAAGGCAGACCGATCTTTCCAGGGTTTTATCAGATTTACATGATAAACCTGTTCAGGTTTCCGTTTACCTGCCTGGTATACTTTGTAGTTTACTTCACCAACTCTTTCCTTAATCTCAAAGGGGCCCTGCCACTTTGCTAGGAACTTACTGTCCACCGTGGGGACCAGGATCAACACCCCATCTTTGGGTGCAAACGTACGGATCTTGGCACCTCTATTATAGATTCTTTTTTGGGCTCCTTGAGCCTGCATCATGTGCTCTTTGACGATAGGCATAACAGCTGCAATACGGTCCTGCATTTGGGATACGTGATCTATCACCGTTTTAAACAGAGTGACCTGGCCCTCCCAGGATTCTTTGGCGATGCCTAACAGTCCGCGAGGACGTCGGGCGTACAATAACTCGAAAGGCGAGAACCCCGTGGAAGACTGGGGCACTTCCCTGATGGCAAAAAGCAAATACGGAAGTAAATAGTCCCAGTTCTTCCCATCCTTGTCTATCGCCTTTCTCCGCATCTGCTTCAAAGCTTTATTGAACCGTTCGACCAACCCGTCTGTTTGAGGGTGATACACGGATGTGCGTAACGGTTCGATTTGTAACAACCGGCAAAGCTCCTTCATTACCCTGGACATAAAGGGAGTCCCCTGGTCGGTGAGTATCTCTTTTGGTATACCGACCCGACTAAACACATGCACCAGTTCCTTGGCAATCGTCTTGGTGGCCGTGTTACGCAAAGGGATGGCCTCCGGGTAACGAGTGGCATAATCCAAGAGGATCAGGATATGTTGGTGTCCACGTGCAGACCGTGGAAGGGGCCCAACTAAATCCATCCCAATCCTCTCAAACGGGAACTCAATAATAGGTAGGGGTACCAAAGGGCTACAGAACCGGGGCTTAGGCGCAGAGGCTTGGCAGTCAGGACAAGACTCACAATATACACGAATATCGTGATGCATGCCTGGCCAAACAAAACAGTGTAATATCCTTTTGGTGGTTTTCTGGACTCCCAGGTGACCTCCCATCACATGTCCGTGGGCCAGGTCCAGCACCTGCCGCCGGTAGGGTTTTGACACGACTAATAGTTGCACCGTGTCTTCCCCCTTTTTCTCTATCTGATATAGTAAATCATTCTCCAGGACCATGTAAGGATATGCCAGCCTAGAGCCAGGTTCTACGGGTACCCCATTTATCACTTTTACATTTGTCCAAGCCTGAGAAAGGGTAGGATCCTTTATTTGCTTGCTTTGGAAGTCATATTTCTGAACTTCCAAATCCGGCAAATGGGGAGGTGGACGTCTGTCGGCCTCCTCCTCTTCCCTGGTCTCCTCCGTATCACCCGCCATGACTGAAAATGGGAACTGCAGGTCATTTCTAGCAGAATCTTCCCCCGAGTCTTCCGGGGGGACCTCTTCCAGGGGTTCGGGACCCACACGCGCCCTGGGAGAAGAATCATGTACACTATTACCCGGGGGCATCAACTGATTCTCCCACAATTGCCAGAAGTGGGGAAAATCCCGACCCAAGATAACATCATGCAATAACGCAGGGACGAGTCCCACTTTATGTTGCACAGACCCATAGGAAGTAGTAATGCATATGACTGTGGTGAGGTGCAAACAGGTGTCTCCATGCACACGTCAGACTGGCCTTCACCAGAGTCACCACACTTCCCGAGTCTAACAATGCCACCACATTTTTGCGATCAACAGTTAAATCACACAAGTGTTTTTCCACATCCTTTTGACCGGCATTCACACTCACTACCCGTGCAACCATAGACATGCGGTTTTTAGAGTCTGTGACGTCGCACTGCATGGGTTCAGTACTGACCGGACAGTTCGCAGCAATGTGGCCCATTTCTTGGCAGCAGAAACACCTAACGGGCCCCTTGCTTAGACCATAGTTCGTTACTCTCGGCCTCGCATTGCAGGCAGTCCCGGTTTCCTCCCCCACTGTCTTAGGGATTTTTCCTTCTCCCCTACTCCCTGGAACAGTCTTACCGGTTCCATGTGGAGATGATGAAGAACGAGGAGGGGTTGCGTCGTCTCGGAGTCCTTCCGCCACGGAGTAACATTCAACCAGATCCACCAGTTGATCTGCCGTCGTAGGATTTCCATGGCTAAGGCTGGTTTCACATTTGCGTTTTTTTTCGCGGTAATTTAGCGCTAAATAGCGCATGCGGTTTTTTTTCCTATACTTTGCATGGGATGCGCTTATGTGCGCATACACATGCGTTTGTACGCGTTTTACCGCGCATGCGTTTTTTTGCGGTATGCGCTCGGGCGCACAAAATGCAACTTGTTGCATTTTTTGTGCGTCCGATTTGCCTCAAAAAAACGCATGCGCGCGCAATGCGTTTTTTTACAGCAAGACACCCAATATAAGTCTATGGGTGCGCATATGTGCGCATTGGCATGCTTATGTATGCGTTTTTTTGCACATGCGTTTTTTTTGTTAACCATGGAATTTAGGGGTTTGGGTTAGAGTTAGGGTTAGTTAAGGGGGTTTAGGGTTAGGGTTAGGGTCAGGGTTAAGTATGGTTTGGTTAAGGGTTAGGGTCAGGGTTAGGGTTAGGGTTAAGGTTAGGTAGGGTTTGGGTTAGGGTTAAGTATGGTTTGGTTAAGGGTTAGGGTCAGGGTTAAGTATGGTTTGGTTAAGGGTTAGGGTTAGGGTCAGGGTTAGGGTTAGTTAGGGTTTGGGTTAAGTATGGTTTGGTTAAGGGTTAGGGTCAGGGTTAGGGTTAAGTATGGTTTGGTTAAGGGTTAGGGTCAGGGTTAGGGTCAGGGTTAGGGTTAAGGTTAGTTAGGGTTTGGGTTAGGGTTAAGTATGGTTTGGTTAAGGGTTAGGGTCAGGGTTAGGGTTAATTATGGTTTGGTTAAGGGTTAGGGTTAGGGTCAGGGTTAGGGTTAAGGTTAGTTAGGGTTTGGGTTAGGGTTAAGTATGGTTTGGTTAAGGGTTAGGGTCAGGGTTAGGGTTAAGTATGGTTTGGTTAAGGGTTAGGGTTAGGGTCAGGGTTAGGGTTAGGGTTAGGGTTAGTAAAGTCATGGTTTGGGTTAGTGTGAGGGGCCACCTAATGTTGGAAAAAAACGCAACCGCGGTAAAAACGCACTAAAAACGCATACAAACGCATAAAAACGCTGCGTTTTTTTCATGCATGCTCATAAAAATGCTTGAAAAAAACGCAGCAGTTGTATGCTTTTGTATGCGTTTTTCAATGCGTTTTTTTGCGGGAAAAACGCGCTGCAAAAAAAAGCAAGTGTGAAACAGGCCTTACCCACTTCCTCAGGGCTGGCGGTAGAGCTCTCAGGTACTTGTCCATGACTACTCACTGGATTATCTCTGGCGCTGTCAGCACCTCGGGTTGTAGCCACTTCTTTGTCACGTGGATCAGGCCGAACATCTGTGACCGCGGTGGTTTATCCGGCTGATAAGTCCATTGATGCACTCTCTGTGCACGGACAGCGGTCGTCACTCCCAGCCGGGCCAAGATCTCGGCTTTCAGTTTGTCAAAGTCCTGCGCGGCTTCAGGTTCTAAGTCATAATAAGCCTTTTGGGCCTTACCGGAAAGAAACGGGGCAATCAGACCAGCCCATCGTGCCTTCGGCCATTTTTCTCGCACCGCCGTCCGTTCAAACGTGATCAGGTGTGCCTCGACGTCATCTTCGGTCGTAATCTTCTGCCAATACCGACTCACGGGAATCACTCTCGACTCGGCTTCCAGGTTAACCTCAGGTAAGCTTGCCAGGCGCTGCGCCACCTGCTGCAGAAGCGAACGATCGGTAGCTTTCATGTCCACCAACTCCTTCAGCTGGGCCATCATCACCCGATTAGCTTCTTGCTGGACGGCGGTGGACTGTACCAGCGCTTTCACCACGTCCTCCATGTTCATGCTTCCAACGTGATGCCCGCGTTCTCCACCACAATGTGATAAAACACTCCGGGATCATCGCCTTTGCTGGGGTCAAAGGTCACGTGCGTTCAGCATGAAACTCAGGCGCAGTCATGTGCGTTCAGCATGAAACTCAGGCGCACAGCCGGGGTCCGGGTATAACTGACACTGGGTCATTTTTATTAAAGGTGAAAGCAATGCATAAAGGAAAAAAACATAAAACAAATTCTTAACTGTCCGGCACTAACTAAACTAGGTACAACCTAACTACCAACTGGCGGGCTTCTCCCATCCAGCCAAACCACAGTTACAGTGGGCATTGCTTTCATTCACGTGTGTCTCTCACACAGACAGGCTCTCTGTGTCCCCAGGCTGAGACACTCACACAACCACCTGGCATCCTTTTATATCCACCTCCCATTATTCATTAGTAAGCAGGTGATATACTGACCAGACTAGGCCACATAGGAAAGGTATCTGGGCGAGATATACCTGCCCTCATCCACTATTCCCACATGATTCTCACAGAGTATAATCTAGTCTTTAATAATGAGTGATATGAAGTATAATAAATAACTTCCTTCACTTCCTGTTCACTGATATGCTTAATGGAGGCAAATTAGGACAATTGTTTCCAGTATATGGAAGCACTAGTGTCCGATGGCCAGTGGCAGTGGTGGAGCTGCTACTACATATGGCTCCCCCATTTATTTCTTTTATCATACAGTATAAACTACACTGGAATAAACTTGTATGATTTAAACCACAATTCCAGCCTTCCCAGAAAAGAAGCGACCAAGAAATTCTAGGTACACTCAATAAAAAAAAAAAGGCAATAGGGCGCAGTATTAATATATATTAAACTAATAACCCGGGTGTGCAAAACATTAATATCACTGTTTGCGACAAGCGCACTTTGTGAGTGATATTGATGGCCTGGTTCTGCATGAGTAAAAAAAAAAATTGTGTTTGAATTGCGGCAATACTATAACTACTACTACATTATAACACACTACCAGCTCTGCTGTCTCTCTCCTTATCAATTAAATCTATTATTTCCTCTTTCTCACATACTATACACTAGTCTACTTCATGACTGAGCTATCTGTGCAGTTTACTCTGCTTGATGGCTTTCTCTCCGGCTAAGAGACATCCTCTCACTATCCAGATTCGATACAAGATGACTGCTGCATTTCCTACTTTTGCTTTTATGCAGGCTAAGATACTGGCTCTCTTGATTCGCTGAGCTATACCATGTAATGTGACAACTGAAGAGTAAGAGACACAACAGAAACCTTCATTTCCAGACGGTAAGACCAAACTCCAGAACCAGTGAGGGAGGAGTAACAAGGATGTAAGTAGGTGTGGAAGAGAAAAGGGGAAAAAAACAAGAATTCTGATGTACAATACGGAGAATAATCAGCACCATATAGGATATACCGATAGCTTATATTAGATAGTTACATAGCTCTGCTGTATACATGTCATACACACACGGCTCTCCACACATATGGCTCTGCTTTGTACATGTCATACATACAGGTGCTTCTCACAAAATTAGAATATCATTAAAAAGTTAATTTATTTCTATATATTATATAGAGTCATTGCAAACAGAGTGATCTATTTCAAGTGTTTATTTCTGTTAATGTTGATGATTATGGCTTACAGCCAATGACAACCCAAAAAGTGATTGTCCCAATAAATTAGAATTATTAACAAAAAACATCTGCAAGGGCTTCCTAAGCGTTTAAAATGGTCCCTTATTCTGTTTCAGTATGCTCCACAATCATGGGGAAGACTGCTGACTTGACAGATGTCCAGAAGGCAGTCATTGACAGACATTGAGCTTTCAGAAACGCGTAGCCTTATCTCACACCATGTGAACTGCTGTCTATTTTTTCATGTTGTTTTTTCTACAATAAATTGGATTTTTTTTAGAAGCTGGAAAATCTTTCTTTTTTCTCTTCACTATTATCCATGACGAATCCATGGCTTCCGTGCTTCCCTGCTCCACAGGCTATTAAGGTGAGCTGTTTTTTTTTTTTTCTTCATTGACACACTCCACAAGGAGGGTAAGCCACAAAAAGTCTGTCACGCTTCATTCTTAGATTTGTGGCCACTCTGGTTCCACTATAATTTAAATGTAGCTTTTTTTCCTTTCAGGCCAGCAGGGGTGTAGCTGCAGAGTTTATAGGTCAGCTGATGTGGATGGTGAGTGACCACTCCCACCATCCTTTAAACAGTCACCTGATGCACCAGCTGACTGTTGGTGATAGGCTTTTTCTGGAGACCAGCTGATGAGTGAGGAGCTCTCTGGTCTCAGGGTGTATCAGCTGTTTGAGGTCCTGGTTCTGTATACTCTGCAAAGTGGAGTTTGCAGCAGCAGCTTGGAAGCTAAGTTTCCTTATTCCCTGTCTTTGCCTGTCTCGTGCGTGTCAGTACCCCCTGTGTTTTCACCTCTACAGTGGTGATGCTTGCGTCCTTGCCAGCCAGTGCACTAGCCAGGCTATAGTGAGGAGACAGCTATGGACGTGGTTCCTGATGGCGCCAGGAGGAAGGACCCCCATAGGGCGTTAGGAGAGCTTAGGGATAGGCACAGGCTGAGTTAGGAGGTGCCCCATCCCTCGTTCCCTATTATGAGGGCCTTCCTTCCCCTTCTTCCATCCCCGTTTGGTGTTCATTTTGTCGTCCAATGGACTTAACTGAGTCGGTTTCATGACATAATCACCAACCCGTACTATTCATCCAGTGAACATGTGGCACAAGCATTTTCTCCATTTTTTCGTCTCAGTGTACCATTCCGGCTGAGGTGGTGGTTGGTGGGGAAACTGAGACTATACCGGTTCTTTTGGATAGTGGGGCTGGAGTCAACTTGGTGGATTCTCGCTTTGTTCAGATCCATGGTCTTATCGGTAGGACACTGGCGAGACTCATTTCCATTCGGGCAATTGACTCTGTTCCTCTCAGCCAGGGGAGCGTGACCCAAGTCGTAGATAATATTAACCTGTGTATAGTGAGGTGACAGATAGGGACGAGGTTCGTGAAAGCGGCAGTGGGAAGGACCCACATAGGAAGTTAGGAGAGTTTAGTGATAGGCACAGGCTGAGTTAGGAGGTGCCCAGTCCCTCATTCCCTATTGTGAGGACCTTCCTTCCCCTTTTTCCATCGTTGTTGTTTGGTGTTCGCTTTGTCATCCGTTGGACTTAACTGAGTCGGCTTCGGGACAAGGTCATTGCTAAAGAAGCTGGCTTATCACAGAGTGCTGCATGCAAGCATATTAATGGAAGGTTGAGTGGAAGGAAAAGGTGTGGTAGAAATAGGTGCACAAGTAACTGCAGCCTTTAAAGGATTGTTAAGAAATGGCCAATCAAAAATTTGGGGGAGATTCATAAGGATTGAACTGCTGCTGGAGTCATTGCTTCAAGTCACAACACACAGACGTATCCAGGACATGGGCTACAAGTGTCACATTCCTTGTGTCAAGCCACTCATGACCAATAGACAACACCAAAAGCGTCTTACCTGGGCCAAGGAGAAAAAGAACTGGACCGTTGCTCACTGGTCCAAGGTGTTGTTTTTAGATGAATGTAAATTTTGCATTTCATTTTGAAATCAAGGTCCCAGAGTCTGGAGGAAGAGGCCGCAATCCAAGCTGCTTGAGGTCTAGTGTGAACTCTCCACAATCAGTGATGGTTTGGGGAGCCATGTCATCTGCTGGATTAGGTCCTCTGTGTTTTACCAAGATCAAAGTCAGCGCAGCCATCTACCTTGAAATTTTAGAGCACTTCATGCTTCCCTCTGCCAACAAGCTTTTTGGAGATGGAAATTTCATTCTCCAGCAGGACTTGGCACCTGTCCACACTGCCAAAAGTACCAATACCTGGTTTAAAAAAAAATGGTTTCACTGTGCTTGATTGGCCAGCAAACTCGCCTGACCTAAACACCATAGAGAATCTATGGGGTATTGTCAAGAGGAAGATGAGACACCAGACCCTACAATGCAGACGAGCTGAAGGCTGCTATCAAAGCAACCTGGGCTTCCATAACACCTCAGCAGTGCCACAGGCTGTTTGTCTCCATACCACACCGCATTGATGCAGTAATTGATGCAAAAGGAGCCACGACCAAGTATTGAGTGCATTTACTGAACAGACATTTCAGTAGGCCAACATTTTGGATTTTAAAATTATTTTTCAAGCTGGTGTTATAAAGTATTCTAATTTACTGAGATAATGACTTTTGGGTTTTCATTGGCTGTAAGCCATAATCATCAACACCAACAGAAATAAACACGTGAAATAGATCACTCTGTGGGTAATGACACTATATAATATATGAGATTCACTTTTTGTACTGAAGAACTGAAATAAATTAACTTTTTGATTATATTCTAATTTAGTGAGAAGCACCTGTATATGGCTCCGCTCTGTACATATTATAAACAAACACACAGCTTCGCTGCATGCACATCACACACAGGGCTGCGCTACATCAACACTGAACACATGCAGCTTCACTATGCACACACAGCTCCGCCCCGTACACATTGTACACGCACAGCTCTGCTCCGTACACCATACACATTGTACACGCACAGCTCTGCTCCGTACACCATACACATCGTACATGCACAGCTCTGCTCCGTACACATCTTATACACATGGCTCTGCTCTGTACACATACGGATCCCCTTGGTATGAATAGTCACAGCGCAGAGAGCCGGAAAACAACAACGTTGAGGTGTCCAGAGCAGAGCAGCGGCTAGCGAGGAGAGGTATTTCATTTTTTTTATGTTTGGAGCATCTTATCGGGCCAATTACATATGGAGCATTATATGGGGCATATCATATATGGAGCATTATATGGGGCCCACTATATGGAGCTTCTTATGGGACCCATTATATGTGGAGCATCTTATGGGGCCCATTATATATGGAGCATCTTATGTGGACTATTATATATGGAGCATTATATGGGGCCCATTTTGTATAGAGCAATATATGAGGCCCATCATATAGTGTATGGAGAATTATATGGGGTCCATTATTCTGTATGGAGTTATATATGGGGCCATTATACTGTATGGAGTAACATATGGGGCACATTATTTAGTATGGAGTGCTATGTGGTGCCCATAACACTGTATGGAGGACTATACTGGTTTCTGAGCTATTGATATCAATCATGTAATGTAAGATGTGAAATCTTTGGCATTGTACTATACCTATATTTCTCTGCTGTATCTGTGCATCATGAATTGGGGTATATGTTACAGGGGCCCACTGAGACTCTTTCACCCAGGGCCTATGAAAATTTGGAGCTGGCTCTGCTTCGTACACCTCGTACACACACGGCTCCGCTCCGTACACCTCGTACACACACGGCTCCGCTCCGTACACCTCGTACACACACGGCTCCGCTCCGTACACCTCGTACACACACAGCTCTGCTTCGTACACCTCGTACACACATGGCTCCGCTCCGTACACCTCGTACACACACGGCTCCGCTCCGTACACCTCGTACACACACGGCTCCGCTCCGTACACCTCGTACACACACGACACTGCTCCGTACACCTCGCACACACATGGCTCTGCTTCGTACACCTCGTACACACACGGCTCCGCTCCGTACACCTCGTACACACGCGGCTCCGCTCCGTACATCTCGTACACACACGGCTCCGCTCCGTACACCTCGTACACACGCGGCTCCGCTCCGTACACCTCGTACACACGCGGCTCCGCTCCGTACACCTCGTACACACACGGCTCCGCTCCGTACACCTCGTACACACACGGCTCCGCTCCGTACACCTCGTACACACGCGGCTCCGCTCCGTACACCTCGTACACACGCGGCTCCGCTCCGTACACCTCGTACACATGCGGCTCCGCTCCGTACACCTCGTACACACACGGCTCTGCTACATCCCCCCTGTAAACCCCTCCTGACCTCACACAGAAACTTCCCCTCATCCAGCACCATGACAACCAGCACAGCAGAGTCCTGCATACACTGAGACCCCTGATCATGTGACCCTGACTCCTCCCCTCCTGTGACCTCATCCCAGGTCCTGTGCGCACAGAGCAGCCATATATGTGGAGTGCGGCTCTGCAGGTGGAGGTAGGTGCTGGAGATTCCCCATTACTGGGCTGCACAGGGGGCAGTAACCCCTCCATTCCTGGAGATGGCGCCCCCTGCAGGTGGAGGTAGGTGCTGGAGATTCCCCATTACTGGGCTGCACAGGGGGCAGTAACCCCTCCATTCCCGGAGATAGCGCCCCCTGCAGGTGGAGGTAGGTGCTGGAGATTCCCCATTACTGGGCTGCACAGGGGGCAGTAACCCCTCCATTCCCGGAGATAGCGCCCCCCTTATACCAGTGCTCGCAGCTCCACTGTGACCCCAGTTCTCCATTACTTCCTCCTTTATTTCCTCCTCTCACAGGAAGTTTCCGCCTTCCTTGCTGTGGGGCACAGATGGTGACTGGCGGCTTCTGCAGTCCTGAGTGGAGTCTTTTTCCCTGCACTCAGTGACTGTGCTGTTTGGGTATATGTGTGTACATTGTGTATATGTATTGTGTAGGAGTGTGGTGAACCTGTGTAATTCTTGTTCATATTCATGTATAGCCTTTATAGCTATAGTGTGAGGGTGGTGGTGGAACCTCATTTAGTAAGAGGGGATATAGAGTTAGTAAGAGGGGATATAGAGTTAGTAAGAGGGGATATAGAGTTAGGGCCCCCAACACTGTCAACAAATGCGAGCGTATATTCCCATGCAGAAGATTTGCTGCAGATGTTTCACCACGTATCAGCTTGTGCTTCAGCTCTGCTTATGAATGGTGCCAGGCTGAAATCTGCACATCTAAGTGATGACCTGTTAGATGCATAAGGGGCTGTCCGAGGATATGATCGTGATTGATGGATGTCCCACAGTTAGGCCCTGCATTGATCAACAGACTGTGAAATTTTTGTTCCCATTACAAACTGGAACATGTGGCTGGATGACCGAAAGCTGCTCCATGCACTCTCTATGGGGCTGCCCGGAAAAAGACAAGAGCAGCACTTGGCAGCCCCATATCGAAAAAGTGCCTCGCAGGTGGAATATGTGTACTGTGCTCCATTCAAAAAGGGATAAAGGTGCAATATTCTGTCAGCGGTCCACAGTCCAACAAGTGGATAAGTGATAATTTGGTTTCACCGGGCAACACTTTAAAGGGAACCTGTGACCGGGCTTTTCCCATATGACGTAAGGACAGTATCTGTAAGCCCCCATATACAGCATTCTAATATGCCCCCAATCCAGCCTGCAAGACAAGAAAATGACCGTTTATTATACTCACCTACGTGACGGTCTGGTCCGATGGGCATCTCTGGGCTTGATGCAATGCCTCCTCTCTTCTTGCAATAGCCATCCTCCGGCAATGCTTCGTGTGGATGACGCGTCCTACATCATCCACACCGTGTCCACCATCTCGCTACCGGTCAGGCGTACTTTTCTTTACTCTGGTGAATGCCGAGTAAAGTACTGCAGTGCGCATATGCCAGCGCTCTTTGGCCTTTTCCTGCGCATGCGCACTGTAGTACTTTGCTCTGCCCTCAACAGGGCAGACAGAAGTACGCTTGAACATTAGTGCAATGATGGACACTGCGTGGATACCATAGGACGCGTCATACACAAGAATCAGTGCAGGAGGATGGCAATCGCAAGAAGAGAGGAGGAGCAGGAACAAGGCCAGAGATGCCCATTAGACCTGACCGACCTGTAAATGAGTATAATAAAAGGTGTTTTTCTTGTCTTGCCATTTTATAAAAATCAGCTTCTCTACATGTCTGACAGCCATTCCATTCCAGTGTTAGTTGAATTCCAACCAGAGTACACCTCATTCTACTTAATGTGCTTTTAATTAGATAATTTCCTGAACCGAATCTTATTTAACGAAGGAAAGTATAAAAAAACTGCTGTGGTGTTCGCAATCCTCTTGCAATAGGACAAGCTGGATGGCAAAACAAGTGCTAGTGATGTCCCAAAAGTAATAGGAATGAAAAAATAACTTTTAACCATGCCAAAGGAGTTGAAAAGAAAAGTCTTGAGTGAGAAAAAGAAGGGCTCAATTCTGGCTTTACTAGCAGAGGGATACAGTGAGTGTCATGTTGCCTCCATACTTAAAGTTTCTAAGATGGCAGTCCATTACAACAAGGTCAAGCAGCAGACATTGGGGACAACAAAGCTACAGACCGGCAGACGATGACCGGGATGACCGTCGTCTTATTCGGATGTCGGCAACCGCAGGATGACATCAAGTGACCTATAAAAGGAATGGCAAATGGCAGCTGGGGTGAAGTGCACAGCAAGAACAGTTCGTAACGGGCTCCTAGAGGCAGGGCTCAAGTCTAATAAAGCTAGAAAAAAGCTTTTCATCAATGAGAAGCAAACTAAGTTTGCCAAAGACCATAAGGATTGGACCATAGAGGATTGGAGTAAGGTAATCTTCTCTGATGAGTCTAATTTTCAGCTTTGTCCAACACCTGGTGCTGTAATGGATAGACAGAGACCTGGAGAGGCGTACAAGCCACAGTCTTTTGCACCCACTGTGAAATTTGGTGGCGGATCGGTGATGATCTAGGGATGCTTCAGCAAGGCTGGAATTGGGCAGGCTAATCTTTGTGAAGGATGTATGTATCAAGCTGCATACAAGGTTATCTTGGAAAAACAGTTTATTCCTTCTGCTCAGGCAATGTTCCCCAACTCTGAGCACTGTTTTTTCCAGCAGGACAATGCGCCATGCCATACAGCTAGGTCAATCAATGTGTGGATGAAGGAGCACCACATCAAATCCCTGTTATGGCCAGCCCAATCTCCAGACCTGAACCCAATAAAAAACCTCTGGAATGTAATCAAGAGGAAGATGGATAGTCACAAACCATCAAACATAGAAGAACTGCTTACATTTTTGTGCCAGGAGTGACATAAGGTCACCTAAAAGTAGTGTGAAAGACTCGTGGAAAGCATGTTGCATTTTTTGAAAATTATCCAATGGCAGCACACTGATTACTATTTCTGGCCTCTCCTCCATAGGGAGAGTGCCAGAGCAATGAGTATCTACTCTTGCTACATCCGGTTCAGTCTCTGTTCTGTCTGCGCTGCGTTAGCAATCCGTTTGCACTTGCTCATACAGTTTGTCTCCACAGGGAATCAGTGAGCAGTGTTCAACTATCTCAGACAACATCAGTATCCATCTATTCAAGTGCCATCTCGTTCCGCCAATCGCCATCCAAACCAGAGGACTGCGTCAAGGTTACTGGAGTCAGCTTCCTATTGTCTACCTGGAACCAGACCTTCCTCACCAGTGCCAGCTTCACCACGCATACCCGGTGTCTGCCGGCCAGCTCCATCAGATCTGTTATATCTGTTACCTGTTTGTCCCGCTTGGACAGCTGCCACGTGTCTTGGGTCTAACTGGAGGTAGCACCTGTGTCCTCCAGGTATTCCTCTCTGGTCCTGTTCGAAGGAGTTTACTACGGATATCTGGGGCTCACTAGTCACGCCCCCTTCGGAGCCCCCTGGACCGTGGTCCCGAGTTTCCACTCTAAAAATAAAAAGCGAATGTAAACTTCACCATCTGTGCCTCCGCTTTCATTTGTTACAGTGGAGATCTATATAAGAGAATTTTACTGATTGACCCATCAAGGATGGATAGTGACAGAGACAAGATGGCGGAGAGTGTATTACACCTCACCCTAGAGATTCTCTTCCTGCTTACTGGAGAGGTGAGAGATTCTGATGACGTCACATTACATCATTCTTATCTATGGGAATAACAGATGAACAGAACTGGATAGGTGAGGACTCTGGAAATGTCTGTAGTGAGATTTATTAATGTGTCTCTCCATTACCAGGATTACATAGTAGTGAAAACTTCTAGTGAGCGTCGTCAAGCTCCTGTGTTTCACGGATGGGGAAGCCTCCTGGGCCCAGTCATGGGGCCTCCACCTGACACCCTGATACATGAGAACATCAATGACCAGAAGATTCTAGAACTCGCCTACAAAATTATTGAGCTGCTGACTGGACAGGTGACGCTGCTGGGAATCCTGGGACATTGTACACTAATTATACGAATTGTTCAGGGGGATGACAGTATCATTGTATGTGTCAGGTTCCTTTACGGTCTCAGGATGTCACGGTCTTTTTCTCCATGGAGGAGTGGGAGTATTTAGAAGGACACAAAGATCTGTACAAGGACATCATGATGGAGGTTCCTGAGCCCCTCACATCAACAGGTAATAGACAGGATTAAATACACACGGCCTATAATTATCTGTATGTAAAGAATGAATTCAGTCCCTGTATGTGTTTCCTCCAGTTCTATCCAGTAAGAGGACAACACCAGAGAGATGTCCCAGTCCTCTTCTTCCACAGGACTGTATAGAAAATCCCAATGTTCCTCAGGATCATCAGGTAGATGGAGAGAAGGTGTCATAAGATCTCCCCTATGATGTGTAGATGGCTGTGAAGGTCTTGTGCTCAGTCTTGTTTTATCCACCAGTATTATATGTTTTATACTTGTGTAATGAGAACGGTGGAGATGGCAGGATTAGAGCTGATCATAGATGTGACTTCTCCATCTGTCTGTGACTTTTACAATATTTGTTTCAGGGTGAAGATCTGACCCATATTAATACTACAGAGAGATATGTGAGGGGTGATGAGCGGTGTAAAGAGGAGATTCCTACAGGTGACAGATCAGGTGAGTAGTAACCACTAAATGAAGAGAAGTTACATAATCTTCACATTTACTAGCGGTATATATAACTTTTATTGAAAATCAATATATAAAAAGGTGAAAAACAGAAACAATATTGAAGAAATGGCGGCAAACACAGCTGGAGGAGACAGTCTAATTTTATTTTCATGGTTTGTTTGCGTCTGTGTCATCACACAGTTGGACTAGTGACTAAAAATAAAGATTTAAGTTCCATAGACAAAGGAGGTTAATTGGAACATACTTGGATATCAGAAGATCATGTAACTACAGAGAATCCATAGAAGGTCTACATATAGAGAGAGGTAAACAGATTCTAAAGTGACATTAACCCCTTTACCCGCCCAGGCTGTATTTGCACCTTCATGAACAAAACAAATTTTTCAGTTCTCAACCCTGTCACAACACGAGGTCATAACTCTGGAACTCTTCAACGAATCCCGCTGATTCTGAGATTGTTTTAGTGACATATTGTAGTTCATAATAGTGGTAACATTTCTGCGATATGACTTGCGATTACCTGTGGGGGGAAAAAAACGGAAATTTGGCGCAAATTTGGAAAAATTTTTCAATTTTTAAGTTTCAATTTTTATGCTCTTAAACGAGAGCGTCATATCACCCAAAATAGGTAATTAATAACATTTCCCACATGTCTACTTTACATCAGCACAATGTTTAAAATGTAATTTTCTTTTTGTTAGGAAGTTATAAGGGTTAAAAGTTGACAAGCAATTTCTAATCTTTCCAACAAAATTTACAAAACCATTTTTTTAGAGACCACATCACATTTGAAGTGACTTTGAGGGGTCTATATGACAGGCATACAGCATAAGGCGGCAATCAGTTCTGATGAAGATCCAAATTCAGGACTGAAATGTTAACAACTATAAAGATTGTCAATAAAAATTGTTTCCTCCATTGTGACCTTTTGAGTGCCAAGTTCCTCATTTGCTTTGACGACGGATTGGAACCCAGCTTGGGTACCTCCTCTCTTAACCAGAAGTGCAGTATGTCTTTCTAGTACGTTCCACAGTGTTTTGTCATAAGGCTGTGTTTGTCGCATATATTTGTACCTTTTTTTAATTTGAATTTGGCTACTTACCATGTAATTTGTATGGAAATCTTGTATGTAAAAATTAATACATTCTAAAAAAATACATACAAAAATAAAGGTAAGCCATTTTATTCTCAGCAGGTGAATGTAGCAGAAGCCCAAAGCGACAGGTGCAGTCTTCAGATTTTAAAGCAGATGATCATGGTATCACACAAAATGCATATGACAAGCTTGCCAGTATCCCAGATAAACCATCAACCCTTCACAGCAAAGATCTGTTATCTAATCCTGTCCCACAGATCCGATCTTCTGACTCCTTACAGACTGTTATTGTTAAAAAAACTAATGGAAAAGATGATAAACATGAAAGCTCTCAGAAAGGGGAGAAACCATTTGCCTGTTTATACCGTGGAAAATATTCTGCAGATATATCAAATCTTATACGTGAGAAAATTCATACAAACGCACAGAAATATTCATGTTCAGTATGTGGAAAAAGTTTTAGTCAGAAATCAAATCTTCTTTATCATCAAGCAATTCATACAGGAGAGAAGCCATTTTCATGTTTACAATGTGGGAAATGTTTTGCACGGAAATCATATCTTTTTGATCATAGCAAAATCCACACAGGGAAGAGGCCATTTTCATGTTCTGAATGCGGGAAATGTTTTATAAAGAGATCAAATCTTGCTGCACATGAAAGAATTCACACTGGGGAAAAGCCACTCTCTTGTTCAGAATGTGGTGCACGTTTTACCTGTCAATCGAAACTTATTAGACATGAGAGAAGTCACACTGGAGAGAGGCCATTTTCATGCTTAGAATGTGGGAAATGTTTTTCTATGAAATCAATTCTTCTTGACCATCAAAAAACTCACACAGGAGAGAAATCGTTCAAATGTTCAGAATGTGGTGCATGTTTTACCTGTCAATCTAAACTTATTAGACACGAGAGGAGCCACACTGGGGAGAAGCCATTTTCATGCTTAGAATGTGGGAAATGTTTTTCTATTAAATCAAATCTTCTCCACCATCAAAAGACTCACACAGGGGAGGAGCCATTTTCATGTTTAGAATGTGGAAAATGTTTTACTAAGAAGTTCACTCTTGCTATACATCATAGAATTCACACAGGGGAGAAGCCATTCTTATGTACGGAATGTGGGAAATGTTTTAAGCAAAAAGCACATCTTGCTGTGCATCAGAAAACTCACACAGGAGAAAAGCCATTTTCATGTTTACAATGCGGCAAATGTTTTTCTCGGAACTCGCAGCTTACTGACCACCACAAAATTCATTCAAAAGAGTATCCATTTTCTTGTTTACAATGTGAAAAATGTTTTAAAAAGAAGCCATATCTTGATAGACATCAGAGAACTCATACAGAGAAGCAATCTTTCTGATGTTAAGAATGTGGGAAGTATTTTAACCAGAAATCTGTTGTAGCTGAGCATTAAAAAAACTCACCCAGGCGAGAAGTCATTTCCATACTGTCCATGTCACAATCTGCAGAGTATTTGCAAAGCTGTTAAATTATTCATCAATGTTTCTAATTATTAAAGTAGTCTTGATGGATATACACGTTGCTCAAATATTGTGATCTGTTGCTGCTTACATATTTTGGGTAGGCCCCCAACATTTCTTGGTTGCCTACCCCTTGGTTCATTTTCCACATTGTGTGGAAAATGTATGGAAGAGGATTAAAGAGTACAGAGATGTAACTGTGACTGTCTGCCTCACAAAATATGCATTCCACAAACTACTGATTTATGCACACCCATTTTATTTGACAGATTTGAGTTGTATATCTGCCACTCCAATCCTGAAAGCTTTTGCTCTGTTATTCTTAGGAACGTGGGGGAGCAGCAGCCGCTGGAATAGTAGTAACAACAAACGCAGGTCACATCTGTCCTCCATTGCAATAATATTAGTGGGGTGGAATGTTATGGATTATATGGCGCATCACTCATCTTGCTCACAGTAGGATAATGTTACCTCTGACAGTGACATTGTAAGTTTGAGTTAGTGTTGTATGTAAGAGCTAGTTAGGCAATTCCCTGCCATACAGGCGGCCACAAATCCGAGTGATCCTGATCCGGCACAATAGACTCTGCAGAGGTGTGCGGTCACTGCTGCATCTGTTTACATGTCATGGTCCTGACTGTCATTGTATACTAGAGTAGGGTCAGGAAAATAAAGATGGAAGCCGAGTCGGACAATTCCACTTCCACATCTTCTCATTTGTTACCATTATATGACGTAGATTTTTAATTAAAAGTTTGATGTTAACTTTTCTACCTCCTGTGTTATGTGGTTAATTCTCTTCATAATATTTCTTAATGAATTTTATAACTTTAACTTGTTTGGGACCTACAAGAAAAACTAAATGTCAAGACCACCGTCTATTATCCATCAAGGGGAGTAGATGTATATAAATATCTGTCCCTCTCCTGTTATGACACTGCAATGGAATTTATTGCTTGTCAGCTGCCTATAGAGTAGGGGATCCCACTGACAGCTGCTATAGTCAAAGAGACCATCCCAACAAGAAGACCGCTGTATTGGAGCATATGGAAATCGGTGCATCTCCTAATGTGAATTGCGCTGGAGAATTCAGCAGCAGATGTTTGGCCTACATTCATCATTTCTCTGTGGTGATCTGATAGCGAAGGATTACATAAGAACAACAATTGGCCTAATCGCTGCAAGTCAACACTTTTGATAAGCAGATTTGATAAACGAGGAGGAGGTGTCGCATTGTATGTTAGAAAAGCGTATACCTGCACAGAGATTGTAGCTTCAGAGACTGGGAGTTCTGTGGAAACTGTTTGGGTATGAATATAAGGAGAGAACAATGGAAAGGACACCATTGTTGGCATTTACTACAGGCCGCCTGTGCAAGCTGAATATATGGGTGAACTCTTTATGCATCAAATGGCCAAGTTCTCCAAAAAATATGACAGTGGTCATGGGAGATTTCAACTATCCAGACATTTGTTCGGATTCTGTCTCGGGCTAAACTAACAGGTCAAGCAAATTCTTATTTTCTCTTGCTGACAACATCTTCCAAAAGGTAGGGGAGAAAACAAGGGGATCTGCTACCTTGGGTCTAATCCATATAAACAGGGAGAAAATGGTTGAGGAGGTAAGAGTGGCTAGCACCATAGGAGGTAGCGATCATGCTATTTTAGAATTTTGGATAACTAGAGGAGGAAGACCTGTGAGACTCAAATTTCAAGGCTAGATTTCAGAAAGGGAGATTTTAAGGGACTCAAAGAGAATCGGAGGGATCCAATGGCTGGATATCCTTAAGGACAAAAATGTCCAGGAGGGATGGGAAATTTTGAAAAATGAGATTCTCAAAGCACAATCGTTAACAATTCTGAAAAGAGGGAAGAATAGGAAGCATTTAAGGAAACCAGGATGGATGAACACAGAACTTTAAACATGCTAAAAAGGAAGAAAGAAATGTTTATCAAATGGAAAGAGGGAGGCACATCTAAAGAAGAATATAATGCTGTCTGCAGAACCTGCTGGGCAAAAATCAGATTAACTAAAGCTGACAATGAATTAAGGCTTGCAAGAGATGTCAAAAGCAATAAAAAAGGATTTGGGGATATGTCAAAAGTAAAAAAAAGTCAAATATGCTATAGGATTTTTACAAGATGAAAATGATGAAATGGTAAGAAAGGATGTTAAGAAGGCCAAACGTTTAAATTCCTATTTTGCATCTGTTTTCTCTCAGAAAGGTAATGTAACATCAACTGATCTTCACTGTCCTATTAAAGGAATAGAAGAAGCCAGGCTATCTATAAACAGAAATATAGTGAGGTAATACTTAGCCAATATAAATGAATTCAAGTCTACAGGTCCAGATGAATTACACCCAAGTGTACTGAAGGAGATAGCAGAAAAAATGTTTGAACCACTCTCGATAATCTTTGAAAATTCTTGGAGAACAGGAGAAGTCTCAGAAGACTGGAGAAAAGCAAATGTTGTTCCCATCTTCAAAAAGGGGAAGAAGGTGGACCCAGGTAACTATAGGCCGGTGAGTCTGACTTCTATACCAGGAAAGATCATTGAACAAATTATTAAACAACATGTATGTAAGTACCTGGATAAGAATGAAGTGATTAACCAGAGTCAGCATGAGTTTGTAACTAATAAGTCATGACAGAATCACTGGGTGGATCAGGGAAATGCTGTAGATATAGTATATTTTGACTTCAGCAAAGCATTTGACAAAGTATCTCACACCATCCTTATTGAAAAAATGACTAATTGTGGAATGGACAAGGCATCTCGTAAGTGGATTCATAACTGGCTTAGTGATCAGACCCAAAGAGTGGTCGTAAATGGCTGCACATCCAGTTGGAAGAATGTCTCAAGTGGGGTACCACAGGGCTCTGTCCTAGGCCCTGTATTGTTCAACATATTTATCACTGATTTAGATGAAGGAATTAAGGGTACACTGATTAAATTTGCTGATGACACAAAGCTAGGAGGGATAGCTAATACGAGGGGCTGCTGATGAGTCTTAGTGATTTTTTTTGCTTCTATGGTAACGAATGTTACATCACATGAAAACCTAATATGTCTATTATATGTTTTCAAAATTTTGTGTTTTTAGCTTATGGCAACAGGGTTCTATGCACACGGGAAAACAAAATGGCGGAATCTAATGCGATAGTCACAGCAAATGAGAGCAGAGGAGTGACTAAAATTCTTGTTTCTGCAAGGAAAGTTCGCAAAGGATATTCATGGTGATATGTGGCAGACATTGGGGGATCAATGTCCTTCATATTCTACAGTTAAGAACTGGGTTGCCAAATTTAAAACATGCCCCTTCAGCACCAACGACGAGGAATGCCCTGGTCAACCGAGAGTGGTTGTTCCGGAGATCGTTGATGCTGTGCACAACCTCATACTGGTGAATCGGCGAATTTCAGCTAAAGCAATAGCAAACATCATGGGGATTTCCAATGAATGTGCTTAATTATCCGTGAACATTTGGTCATGAAGAAGCTATCTGCAAATTGGATCCCCAAATGTTTGACAACAGATCAGACAAGCATGCAAGTGAAAACTTCACGGTCCATTTGTCACTGATAAGAACTTCCTGGATCGACTGGTCACTATGGACGAGACCTGGATTTATTTGTATGATCCTGAAACCAAGGAGCAGTCAAGAGTGGAGGCACAATGGTTCTCCTCGTCCAAGGAAGTTCAGGGTGAAAAAATCAGCCACTAAGGTGATGGTGTCTTCTGGGATAAGGAGGGCGTTCTGCTAGTGGACTACCTTCAAAAGGGTTCCACTATCAATGCAAGGTAGTACATTGATCTTTTGGACCAATTTAAGGCAGCTCTGAAGGCCAAAAGGTGCGGCAAGCTGTCCAAAGGAATCTTGTTCCTGCAAGACAACGCCTACGCTCACAGTGCATAAGCGACGAAGGCAAAACTGGTGGAGCTGGGCTTCCAGCTGGTTGACCATCCACCTTATTCACCAGATCTAGCTCCCTCAGACTATCATTTGTTTCTGAACCTAAAGAAACAACTCAAGGGTACCATATTTCACACCATTTCTGATGCCAAGGCTGTTACAGATGCCTGGTTTGAGGCACAACTGAAATCCTTCTTTTTGCAAGGCTTTCAGAACTTGAAATACCAATGTATGAAGTGTGTTGACATCAGTGGAGAGTATGTGGAATAAATGTAAAGTTCCTCGTACTAGAGAAGAGAGAGAGAAAGGATTCAAAAAGAATAAACAGGAGCAGTGGGCAGCAAATAACAGAATGGTTTTTAACAAGGAAAAATGCAAAGTACTACATCTGGGCAATAAAAATGAAAAAAATACATACAGAATGGGAGGAATAGGGCTAACCAACAGCACATGTGAAAAAGACTTGGGTATACTAATAGATCATAAACTGAACATGAGTCAACAGTGTGATGCAGCAGCAAAAAAGGCAAATACAATTCTGGGATGTATTAACAGAAGCATACAGTCTAGATCATGTGAAGTCATTATTGTCCTCTATTCCTCTTTGGTCAGATCTCATCTGGAATATTGTGTCCAGTTTTGGGCGCCACATTTGAAAAAAGACATCAACAAACTGGAGCAAGTTCAGAAAAGAGCGACCAGAATGGTGACCGGTCTGCAAACCATGTCCTATGAGGAACGGTTACAGGATTTGGGAATGTTTAGCTTGCAAAAAAGAAGACTGAGAGACTTAATAGCTGTCTACAAATATCTCAAGTGCTGTCACATTGTAGAAGGATCATCTTTATTCTCATTTGCACAAGGAAACACTAGAAGCAATGGGATGAAACTGAATGGAAGGAGAAACAGATTAGATATTAGAAAAAAACTTTGACAGTGAGGGTGATCAATGAGCTTAACAGTAGAGGTGGTGGGTTCTCCTCCAATGGAAGTCTTTAAACAGAGGCTGGACAGACATCTGTCTGGGATGATTTAGTGAATCCTGCTTTGAGCAAGGGGTTGGACAAGATGACCTAGGAGGTCCCTTTCATCTCTACCATTCTATGATTCTACTTTTCTGCTGTAGGAGATGCATTACTTTTCTGTGTCATTGGGGAATTACCTTGGGTTATAGCTGCTGCCACCAAGAGTTGGACACTAGAGATGTATTTGCACCTCCTGCAGGCTGTGAAATAGTGTTAGCTTTGAGTCTAAGAGACAGATATACTGACCTTAAAGTAAGGCAATGTTTCTCCATGCGCAGAGTACCAAGCCAGTGTAAGGAGACTTGTAAGACATGCAATACTCCTTTGGTAATTAAAATATGCAAATATCCTCTTCAGAGAAGTGGTCAGGAACTGTAGTGCCACTTATTGGGGTCAGTAATCATAAAAGTCAATAGCGACCATTTAACAAGACACTTTTTGGTCAAAGTGGACAACCCGTTTTAATAAGATTACCTGTCTATAGTCACAAGTTTAACTCAGTGTTTTTCTTTTACATATCAGACACTGATACTATTTGATTGTGCAAAATCATTGCTCTGCATCAGTGATGTAACTACAGTCCGATGGCCACTGGTGCAAAATTTAGAGCTGGATGTGGGTTGTATGTAAGGGCCCTTGTAGTGTTCTATAGCCTATAAAGATGTGTTCTGCAATCCCTCCCCCAATATAAGATGCCACATCCTATTATGTCTCCATCATGGGCCCCTTCTTAGTATGGGCAGCACATTACATCACTGCCACGAAGCCGCCTGTGATGGGCATGCCGACGTCTGCTGCCATCTCTACATTCCTGGTTAAGTGCACATTGGTCCCTGGTGTCTACAGGTTGTAATGGAACCCAGGGGCCCGATGAAGGAATTGCGGGGGGCATTTTCTCACTATTTCATCCCAGTGGGAATTATTTTAATCTGTTCTACACTGCTCAAAAAGGGAACACTCAAATAACACATCCTAGATCTGAATAAATGAAATATTCTCATTGAATACTTTGTTCTGTACAAAGTTGAATGTGCAGACAACAAAATCATGCAAAAATCATCAATGGAAATCAAATTTATTAACCAATGGAGGTCTGGATTTGGAGTCACACAAAAATTAAAGTGGAATGTAATGTCCTTAAAACAAGTCAAAATGAGGCTCAGTATTGTGTGTGGCCTTCACGTGCCTGTATGTCCTCCCTACTGTACAATGCCTGGGCATGCTCCTGATGAGGTGGAACATGGTCTCCTGAGGGATCTCCTCCCTGATCTGGACTAAAGCATCTGCCAGCTCAAGGACAGTCTGTAGTGCAACATTACGTTGTTGGATGGAGCGAGACATGATGTTCCAGATGTGCTCAATCAGATTCAGGTCTGGGGAACGGGCGGGCCAGTCCATAGCTTCAATGCCTTCATCTTGCAGGAACTGCTGACACTCCAGCCACATGAGGTCTGGCATTGTCCTGCATTAGGAGGAACCCAGGGCCAACCGCACTAGCATATGGTCTCACAAGGGGTCTGAGGATCTCATCTCGGTACCTAATGGCAGTCTGGCTACCTCTGGCGAGCACATGGAGGGCTGTGTGGCCCTCCAAAGAAATGCCATCCCACACCATTACTGACCCACTGCCAAACCGGTCATGCGGAAGGGTGTTGCATGCAGCACATCGCTCTCCACGGCGTCTCCAGACTCTGTCACGTCTGTCACGTGCTCAGTGTGAACCTGCTTTCATCTGTGAAGAGCACAGGGCCCCAGTAGCGAATTTGCCAATCCTGGTGTTCTGTGGAAAATACTAAGCATCCTGCACGGTGTTGGGCTGTGAGCACAACCCCCATCTATGGACGTTGGGCCCTCAGACCATTCTCATGGAGTCAGTTTCTAACTGCAGACACATGCACATTTGTGGCTGCTGGAGGTCATTTTGCAGGGCTCTGGCAGTGTTCCTCCTTGCACAAAGGGTGAGGTAGCGGTCCTGCTGCTGGGTTGTTGCCCTCCTACGGCCCCCTCAATGTCTTCTGGGGTACTGGCTTGTCTCCTGGTAGTGCCATCCTAGATGAGCTGCACTTCCTGAGCCACTTGTGTGGGTTGTAGAGTCCGTCTCATGCTACCACGAGTGTGAAAGCACAACCAACATTCAAAAGTGACCAAAACATCAGCCAGAAAGCATTGGTACTGAGATGTGGTCTGTGGTCCCCACCTGCAGAACCACTCCTTTATTGAGGGTGTCTTGATAATTGCCAATAATTTCCATCTGTTGTCTATTCCATTTGCACAACAGCATGTGAAATTGATTGTCAATCAGTGTTGCTTCCTAAGTGGACAGTTGGATTTCACATAAGTTTGATTTACTTGGAGTTATATTTTGTTGTTTAAGTGTTCCCTTTATTTTTTTTTGAGCAGTGTATATTAAAGTGAATGGTGTCATACAAAACGACAACTCGTCCAGCAAAAGAAACTACGCCTCTGGGGATGGAAATAAGTGGGAGTTCTGTCTTATGGAAGATGAGAAGGAAAAAAAAGAGCATAAAACCAAAATGTGTCCAGGAGTGAAGGGGTTAAAGACCCCTTTATCTGGTGTGTGTGACCGCTTGGAACCAGACACTGCTGCCTGCATTACAGGTGGGTGTTTATGGATAAACAGGATGTGGCCGAGAAGAGATGGCAGCCACCAGTGTTATGTATCACAGCTATTGTACAACTACAAGTCCCAGCAGGAGACGCCCAGCTCGGTGAGCAACTGGTTAATAAGCAGGTATATTCTCACCTTCCTCCGTGGACACTTCGCCCAGAGAAACCTGCGGATCCCCGTTAGGTTCTGACATGATCGTCGCCACCTCGTCATGTGACCATATTTTTATATACCTCTGCCAGCTGTGACAGATTGCTGCGTTCTGATTGGTTCGCTTTCCATCTCCTACTGCGGAAGGGGCGGGGTTTTGGATGTGGGCAAGATGGTGGCGCACAGGGTTCAGGAGTTGGGCAGGGTGTCATGGCAACTAGCGGGGCAGTTCAGGGTTGGGGAGGTAGTTACAGGCAGTGGAGCCCGTGTCAGGAGCTTTAGCCGGATTTCAAATCCAGTGAGCGAAATAAAGGGACATGAACCCCTGACTGCACAGCGGAGCTGGGATTGCCTCCAGTACAGCTACTGGCAAGGGTACAGGCAGGGGTGGGATTCAGCGGGTTCTCCCCGGTTCAGTGGAACCGGTTGTTAAAAAAGCAGCCGGTTCCCCGAACTGGGGAGATCCAGAGCCGCGATCCGGTCCTCTGATGTTGCTGGCAGCGCTGCCTGCAGGCAAGGAGCGGAGGAGGACTCTTGCTCTGCTTCCTGCCGGATACCACGCACGCATTGATACTTGACGTGCTGCTCTCTGTCTTCTGACTACTGGACAGAGCAGCACAGCACACCCCGGCGGTCCCCGCTGCCTGTGCACTGATTCCTGCGGCGCAGTGTGGCTATAATTGGCGTGTAACTAGACTCTAGAGCTCGCTGGACTGGACTCAGGAGTTACCCGCCGCTGCAGCTGCCCAGTGAGCTGAGCGCCTGAGCCTGGACAGGACACTAGTCTGTGTGTGGTGACCGTGGCCTGCCGCCTGCCTCACCGCGGGATTATTTACTTCAGTCTTCAGTTCAACTTCAGCCTGTGGTACACACAGGCCAACACCAGGTCAGTTGTATATGTGCAGTGCTGCTGCTTATTGGGAACCTGTGCTGTGCAGTGCTGCCTATTAGGGACCTGTGTGCCTGCCTATTGGGGACCTGTGCAGCACTGTGCTGCCTATTGGGGACCTGTGCATGCCTTTTGGGGACTTGTGCTGCCTATTAGGGACGTGTGCTGCCTATAGGGAGCAATGCTGCCTACTGGGGACCTGTGCCTGCCTTTTGGGGACCTGTGCTGCCTATTGGGGACGTGTGCTGCCTATAGGGAACAATACTGCCTATTGGGGACCTTTGCTGCCTATTAGGGAACAATGCTGCGTATTGGGGACCTGTGCTGCCTATTAGGGAACAATGCTGCCTATTGGGGACCTGTGCTGCCTATTAGGGAACAATGCTGCCTATTGGGGACCTGTGCTGCCTATTAGGGAACAATGCTGCCTATTGGGGACCTGTGCCTGCCTATTGGGGATTTGGCACTTTGTAGTTCTGATGTGATTTTATAAGTACTATACATTAATAAATTATTATTACTCTGTCTATTATACTTGTGGTTGTGATATTTTCATGAACCATTCTTTTTGTGGTGTTCTAGTGGAAATATGCCAATTTAACCCTGCAATTAAAATCATCATTGTTTGACATAGATGGGACTTGAGTAACACCAGTTTGCAGGAAGGGTATGGTGATTTTTACTTTTCATTTCCATTAGGATGCAGAGTAGTGCACAGCCTGGCCAGCCGGACAGTCAAGTGAGACAGCTGCATAGAAATATATGCAGCTGTCACACTCAGGTCAGGAGAGCCGCTGGCCAGAATGTGCACTGTTCTGATCTCATTCCAATTTATTTTTTTTCAACTGTTTGACTGCGCCCCTACTTGTATATGTTTGAGAAAAAGGTGCGTGTAAATGGGTGTGGCTTAATGGGTGTGGCTTAAAATGGGGGTGGTTTTCCTACACACAAACACAGAACCTGTTGTTAAAAATTTGAATCCCTCATGGGAGGGGACATGTTTCCCTCCATCCCGGGTGTGGGGGCTGGTGTTACCCATGTACGCTCAGCTCTGCCGATTGTGCATGTGTTATGTATGTGAACAGTGACATAAGAGATAGCCAGACCCCTCTGCTGGGGGCTTATCTCTCCACACGACAGGCCCATCCTACTGCTGCTATGGGGGAGGATCAGGGGGCCCCATACACATTAGATGGTTCGCTTTTCCTATATATTCTCCACCCTTTTTCTAAAGCTTGGGTTGAGGCCATTGATTGAAAAATTGTTCCTATCCCAAAATTGAAAGCTGTACCCCGATCATTGGGCCCCCTGGGAATACTGAAAATGCAGCCCTGTCCTGAGTACAACGATGGTGCACATACCTGACCTCCGCTCTGTTCATTCTACTTGGGACTGCTGAAAATAGTGGAAGGCTGCACTCGGCTTTCTCCAGCAGTCCCATGTATAATGAATGGACCAGAGGTCGGGCATGTGCACCATCGCTGTACTCAGGTTTCAGTATATCTGGGGGTCCCAATGGTTGTACCTCCAGCGATCAGAGCACAGCTAGCAATGCTAATATTGTCTTTTCTCAGGACTCCGGAGGCTTACAGCTCACCCTTTACCAGTACAAGACGTGCCACTTTTGCAATAAGGTCAGCACGTTCCTCGATTACCACCAGCTGCCCTGTCATATTGTAGAGGTGAACCCCACCCTCCGAAAAGAGATTAAGTTCTCCAGCTACAGAAAAGTCCCCATTCTCATAGCCAATGCTGCCTCTAGATTGGTAAGTGGCTTTTTTCAGCATAAAAATACCGCAAGAAAACACAACTAGCCATGAGACTGTGCTGGTTATATAGCGGCGCCCATATGTTCCAGGCACGGGGCACCTAGAGTAAAGCTATGGTCTCCATCACAGTTGTGCTGATCTAGGTAAGAGACGTCAGAAATCTTGTACATTGGGCGTATTGCAGGTAGGAAATAAAATGGCGTAAGTGGGCAGATTGGCTGGTTCACCTCATCTCTCCTAATGTTTAACGGACCCCCGGAGAGGCACTGGCCTCGTTTGACTACATTGTTCGTGAAGGGAACTTTGGCTCAGTGGAAGGCGTCTTCGCCAAATTTATGGCCGCAGCCACTGTGTTCTTCATTGGCAAAAGACTAAAGACTAGGTGCGTGTGTTACATATTCAGCGCCCTTATCCGTCATCACTTGTCTGATTGCCCTGGGTTCTGTTCCTGGTAAACTGCAGATTTTTCTAGGGGAAGCTGTGACCTGCCATGTATTTCCCTGCAGCGTCCACTCCATGAGATGTGTGGAATTACATGACGTGCTTTGAGATACAGCATACAATGCAGTTCAAGATCAGCAGAAGAGGGGCGTCTCTGTTCTGTCTTATAGGAGACCCCTCTCTGATATCCTTATGCCCTATTAGATCTTCAGGAAACAACCACTTTAATAGGGTATAACATCTTGCTCCACTACTGCACCCTTATTTGCAGAGGTGAGGTGGTTAGATACCGTATACATTATACGTAAGCCTATCATTGGACTTCTAGCGTGTGACAGATTGCATACCGTGACTTTGTTCACTCATAGGGACCCTTTGTAAAAAGGTTGTATACTGCATTATTTTTTTGGGTGGCTGCCCTCTGTACTAAAAAGCACAATCCACTACACTCAACAATTAAATGCTATCCGCTAGTTACCTGTCACATTGAGGCCAAAAGGATTCTCTATGGCCTCTATCTGGTCAATTGGAGTCTACACATTTTTGCTGGAAGCTCATTGCACAGAAAATGCGAACACCCTTGAATTACTTTATCTCCTTGCAGACACAACCTACAAGATGATGTCCATCACGATCTGTACAGAGCCGCCAATACCTGGCTGGCAGTGGTGGGAAAAGAGAGAAAATTCCTGGGAGGCTCACAACCAAATTTGGCGGATCTGGTAAGACCAACTTCTGCCCCTTACTCAAAGGCCCCCATTCACATTCGATAGCTGACAGATGAACGATCATTCCACTGACAGCCATCTCTTTATAAGAAAGTTGCGGTCAGACTCCGCTGTCTGGAACTGAGTTATCTTCTGCATACAAAAGGATTGGACATTAGAAATCCGACATGTCTGATCTATCTCTTATGTCAGGGGGAAGTCGGGTGACCCCCCATAAACATTACTGTTGGCTCATATTGGACGATTTAAGTATAATGTGTATGGTGGCCTTAATTAGCATTAGGTATCCCCACAAAGAACTTACCAGCATGCGGACCCTCTTCTTCTCCGCAGGCCTTTGCTGGGGTTCTGAGTCATGGAAGGCCTACAGTCATTTGATATGATGGCAAACACCACGATCAAGCCCTAGTACCAGAGGATGACCAACGCCATTCAGGACCACCCAATGTCACAATGAGATGATACTTGAGGACATTATATGGGACATTTCTATACTTTAAGGGCTTCACATCATTGATCAGAGTCTAAACGTTTTTTTTTTTACTCTGCCCCACAAGATTACGGTTAATTGTGAAATCCATGTAGTGATGCACAAGTGACTGCTGTGGTCATATTAAATGGATATCTCCAATTGTGGTGGCTGTTGGGTGTCATGGGTGTCATGGCTGTCCTCACTTCAATCTTCTTCATTGATTTTAATTAGCACAAATTATTCATTTCGAACTAGTCAAAGTTTTCTGCACAGATATTTCAGTATTCGCTTTTAAAATTGGGGGTACAAAGTCATTGTTGCTGCGTCTTTGCAGTAATGACTCCAGAGTCAGAGACACTTTTATAAAAACCAGGCAATCCCTTTAATAAATGTGGAAGCCATGTTTATTCTGATGACATCCCACGCATGGCACTGGATGGCCGTGGTGCCTAAAGCATCCAGGTGTTTAGGTAACTTTCATTAATGATGTCCTAGATACTACACCCCAGTCTTAATACAGGCATCATCATTGCAATGATTATATTACTTCTACAATAACTTTAAAGGGGTTGTCCAGATATCTAAAGGATAGATCATCAGTATCAGATCAGTGGTGGTCCATCACCCTGTATCTCCATAATCGGCTGTTATCAGATACGGTAGCTCAGTACAGTGTGTAGTGGACCATTCCTGGGTAGTATAGCTTAGCTCCTAATTCTAAGAAAAGGTCACCAGTATCTAAGTTTTGGACAATCCTTTTAAGTGTGAAGTACTTGTTTCTTTGGTCGTTTTAGGAATTTTTTTAAATTTATGATTAGACAGATTTGATCTGCTTTTTAAAATGGCTATAACATGTAAAGTGAAGGGAGTGAATGATGCCTCTGCTTGTATCTTCTCCGTGAGTCCAGGACACAGGCTATGACCCACGGGTGTCAATGAATCCTGATCAGAGCCGTGGTATGAAATATTCTGGATTACTGGACAGCCATAGAGGAAAAAAAGAGAACATGCTGATAATCTGCTACTCGAAAAAAACAATTCTTGCAGTTCTTAACCAAGCAAATATTCACTCATGTTACTATTCATACAAAATCTTTTATTGACGCATGTCCGGATTGTGGTTCACACAGCAAATGTGAATATAAATCATTATTTTAACACTTTTAATAAATAACAGAAAAAAAAAGATCTAAAACACAATACAAACCCAGTAATAAATTGTCTTGGATGCATGGGATTTGGCCTGTGTGTGTGGGTGCCCAGTCCCTGTACCCCATAAAGGATTAGTTATTAGAGGAAAGTCCTGTGTTTGGGGTCGCCATCTCCTAACCAGTGGATGGGGGTGAGTGTCTCGTATGTGATCAGGGTGCACAGTAATGGATGAAAAACGCCAAGTCTGAGTGCAGAACACCTGGGTTTATACACAAAAAAGGGGTTTTCAGAAATATAAAGGAAAAAAAAAGTATATAAATTAGGAGAGGGTTTCTAACTTAGCCTTTTTAGTCTGATTTTGGTTCCCACAGTTTGTCCTTTAGTCGATGTCCTGTGATTAGAGTTGAGCGAAACGGGTCGGCCAAATTCAGAAACCGCCGACTTTTGCTAAAGTCGGGTTTCGCCGATTGAAACCCGACTATAGCATGAGGTCGGCCATGAGGTCGCCGACTTGAGCGCCAAAGTCGCGTTTCCCACAATGCTTCCTGCGCCTTTTCTCAGCCAATCATCAAGGATGCACACTGTGGGCAACGCGATTACATAGGCAGCAGCCCCCACCATCTTAGAGAAGGGCACCCAAGTGATTGGCTGGCTTTGTGTGGCGTCACAGTGGGTATAAAAGGCCGTGCCTGCCGACCGCCATCTTACTTCTGCCGATATTAGCATAGGCTACTGCTCGTTCTCAATAGGGAGAGTGTTTAGGCAGGAAAAAAAAATTGCTTCTGCTGATAGCGATTTTCACTGTACAACACAACTGTATAGTGTGCAGTGACAGGGGAGGATATGTTTGTGTGCAGCAGCTCTGTTGGTGATTAGGCTGCCTTATAAGGCTCCCTGATAGCTGCGTTGCTGTTTGCACACTGCTGTGCAGACTGCTTTTTTAAAATCAAAAAAACTTTTATTCCTTTTCTCTGCACAGTAGTTACTGAGTGTAAATTTTTGCACACACCATATAGAGGTGTATGCTCCTCACACACTACCGTGTACCGGCTGGTATCACGGGCAAATACATGCTATATGTGTGTGACTCTGTAAAAAAGTACATGGAGATTAAGATTTTTCCACACATAAACCATCGAATCAGCAATCGAGAAATAACATAAAACATAACTTTTAATAATAAATGTAAAAGCTACCAAAGATAGTAGTGCAAGTAAATCACTAAATCAAAAACCACAAAAAATAAAGGAGGTAACTGTATAAGTCTCTATGACAGATTACTACCAATATATACATGTGGCTATTCCAAGTCCAAAATTTTTTGAGAGATTGGACCAGAAAAATACTTGGACTAAACCAGTGCAGAAAAGGCCAAGTAAAAAATGAACAGTTTCCTTATCAGAGGAACTAAAGAGGCCTCTACCCTGTAAAGGTTATCAAGGAATATGCCTATTCATGTATATAATAAGGACATAATAATAAACCCATCAACAAAGAAATGTGAAAAGGAAAGATCTCACCACATGAAGATGGAGGATGTCCAGGATCAGATGTCCCATCAGAGTCATATCAGGTCAGGAAAAAAGGGGGGTTCACCCTATACAAGCCCTGTTTGAACTATAACTGACACCCATGACTCCCGCCCTAACAAGGGCAGTCCACATCTAATCCCTATAAACCATAGCCCTACAAAATCCCTGTGCATCCCGACGCGTTTCGTCACTAAATGACTCCAGGGGACATATTAGCACAAACTGGGCATCATGACAGAGTGTACAGGCTGCCTCCTAAGATGAAAATGGAGTGAGGCAGACTAATGAGGAGGGCACTTAAATAAACTGCCAATCAAATAAAACACATCCACCTGAGATGACTTGGAACGCACGCCGTCCACCATTGGTCCCTGTGGGA
The DNA here is from genome assembly GCF_039654945.1 of Dendrobates tinctorius. Classification (NCBI taxonomy): domain Eukaryota; kingdom Metazoa; phylum Chordata; class Amphibia; order Anura; family Dendrobatidae; genus Dendrobates; species Dendrobates tinctorius. Next base: position 16,554,083 of record NW_027361822.1, read on the forward strand.
CGCAGGCACATGATGAGTGTATCAATAGAAAACGCCCACCCTCCAAACCATGCAATAGTGTGTAAACGCCGGCGTATCCCGCGGCAAAGGCCGCCCTGTTTCCGGTTACGTCATACCGCCCAAAAGCAAAATGGCCGCCGCACTTCCGGTCATGCGCACTCATCGGTGCCAGCAGAAAAAATGGCCGCCACACTTCCGGTCATGCGCACTCATGTTAAAGCAGCGCCAACAGAACGGAAGTAAAGCATGCGACAAAGGTCGCAATGCTGCTAGAAGGCAATATCGTCATGCGCACTTTAAACAGTCCATAAGCCAATATTACAAGCGAATAGACAGATCATACATCTCCAAGAGGCCTCAATCATAAAATGATTACCAAAAATATTAATCCAATCAGAGGCCTGAAGAGAGCATTACCAGAATCAAAATAAAACAAGATGGAAAATGACAAAAATTCAAACTCAGAATAAAAGGTAGCGTAAACATATAAAAAAGAGGTATTTTACAGTATATACAAAGGAAATATTAAACACATATATCAAACCCTAGATGTAGCAGCCAAAATTGAGTTGATCATTAAGCCCTCTTGGGGTCATGGTATTCAAACAAAAAATCCACTTGGTCTCTTTTTGTAGAATGATACGATCCCAATTACCACCTCTTGGTGGTTTTTTTACCCTTTCAATCCCCAGAAATTGAATGGAATTAACATTCCCTCCTTGGCACTGATTAATATGACGTGAAATAGGGGTATCTCTCTTATGGATAATGTCTCCAATATGTTCCCCAATCCTTCGTTTGAATTCTCTAATGGTTTTACCCACATATTCTATGCCGCATGTACATGTGGCCTTGTAAATGACTCCCTTGCTGCTACAGTTGATAAATTCCCTAATTTGATATACCTGTCCTGTAACATTACTGGTAAAACCAGTACCAGGAGAAATGTGGGAACAAGCAACGCAGTGGCCACATCTGAAGCAACCATTCACGTTAGTAGGCAACCAAGTGGTACGGGAAGGTCTGGTGAAATGACTGTTGACCAGCCGATCCCTTAAGGAACGGCCTTTCTTGTACGTGATTAAAGGTCGTGTCGAAAGTACACCTCCAACATCCTTATCCATTAATAACACGGGCCAATGTTTGGCCAGGATAGCACGTACAGAACTTGCTCCATTATCAAAAGTGGTAATCAACCTCATTTCACCTTTATTTTCAACTCTGGGTCTGGGTCTAAGGAGTTCCATTCTACTTTTACCCTTAGCATGTTTATAGGCACGTTTTAAAACATCAAGTGGATAACCCCTATCCAAAAATCTGTCTCTAAGTTCTCTCGCCTGATTGACAGTTTCACCAACAATGTATACAGCTGTACACTTCTGATACAGTACCGTATATCTGCTTGTTGGATTACGGTGAAATACATACTGGGTGAGCGTCTGTGACTCACGAAATATATACGGAGATTTCACTTTTTACATACACCTTACACAGCTGTGCGCTACTCATACAGTACCATTTCTCTGCTGGTATTTTTGGTACATTTTCCCAAACATGAGGAAGTATAGTGGAAGAGACCGCGGACGTCGGTGGGGGGGGCGCAGCTGGTACTGATGGTGGTGGTGCATCGGCTGGTTCTGGCTTAAAAGCACAATAGCAGCTAAGGCAGGAGGTGATGAGCCTGCGTCATCATCTGGCACAAGAAGGCCTTTAAGGTACCCTTTTCTGGGAGTAGGTAAACCGCTTTTAAAGCCGGAGCATCAGGTTTTGGCTTACATTGCCAACAACCTCAAGCTCTATTGCCTCCTCTTCTGAAGTTACAAAAACTGCAAGCACAGAGTCGTCAGTGCAGGCTTCTGGTCAGGAACAACACCATTCCTTGTGTCCTTCACCTACACCAAAAGTGAAGGATGCTGCAGCACACACTTCAGATTACTCCATGGAGCTCTTTTCATATACCATTCCTGGGTTATCAAGTCAAATCCTGAATTCCCCAGTCCAAGATGAATCTGACATGGAGTGCACTGATGCACAGCCACTGCTAAATGATTCTGCTGGTACATTCACCCACAGCACTACATTGCCCTCGCAGTCTACTGAGCCCGAATCAGACCGGTGACACAGAGTAAGGCGCAGAAGAAAGTGACGGTTCCCTGAGCAGGTGGAGGGTCCTACTCGTGGGCGACGGCAGTGGCCCACGAATGGCCCCCCCCATGCTTGCTCAGGGCCACAGCACTTGCAATACTTACCTCTCCCTGCTCCACCGCCGTGACATCTTCTGCCTTTCCTGACAGTGACATTCAGGTTACAGTGCGCGATGACATCACGTCTGTATGCCCTCTACCGAAACAGTACAAGTGCAGAGAGCTTGAAGATGGCAATGTTGAGGAGTCCAGAGTAGAGCAGTGCCCAGCGAGGAGAGGTATTTAATTTTTTTAAATGTTGGGAGCATTTTTTGGGGAGCAATATACACTGGAGAATGATATAATCAATCAATCAAATTTATTATCGCCAAGTACATATTACATATATACAAGGAATTCTTTGTGGCAAAGAGGCAACATAATATATAACAACAGATACAACAAGTAACATCTAACAAGACAGATACAGTATATAGTCTACACATGACGATTTAATTGTTGAACAGAGTGGATAGAAGCTGTTCATATGGCGGTTGGTGCTGCATTTGGGGACTCTGAAGCGACGCCCTGAAGGGAGTAGTTGGAATGAGGAGTGTCCCGGGTGAGCGGGATCGGATGAAATTTTCAATGCGTGGGATCGAATACTCTTATCATAAAGATCCTGGATTTTAGGCAGGGGGGAACCTATAATTCTCTCTGCTGTTCTGAAAGTCCTTTGTAAGCGGAGTTTGTCATGCGCAGTGGCTCCCCCATACCAGACTATCAGAGAGGAACAAATCACAGATCTGATGACAGCATTAAAGAATAAGATCAGCAGATTCTTAGACAAACTATATCTTTTCAGCTGACGCAGGAAGAACATCCTCTGTTGTGCTTTTCTTATAACAACATCCACGTTTTTCCCCCATTTAAGATCATGAGAGATGATAACACCAAGGAATTTGGTCTCTGTGACTCTAAGAACCACTTCGTCATGGATGTAGATTGGAAGTATCTCATGTTGATCTTTCCTAAAATCCACAACCATCTCAGCAGTTTTTTTAGTGTTGAGTACAAGATTATTGGCTTTACACCAGTCACATATTCTTTTCACCTCACTCCGATACAAGTCTTCAGCATTTCCCCTGATGAGACCAATCAGTGTCATATCATCGGCAAATTTCAAGATTTTTACTGAGTCTGCTGAAGAGATGCAATCATTCGTATAGAGAGAAAACAGTAACGGGGACAAAACACACCCCTGAGGTGCCCCGATGTTTGTGACCAAGGTGTCCGAAGTGAATGGTCCAACTTTTACACTCTGTATCCTGGCTGTCAGGAAGTTATAAATCCACAAGCATAAGTTGAGAGGGACTCCAAGAGCTAGCATTTTCTTATGAAGTAAATTCGGATCAATGGTATTGAACGCTGAGCTAAAGTCCATGAAAAGAATCCGGACATATGAGTGCAGTTCATCTGTATGATCCAAAATGTACTTCAGTGCCAGATTGACAGTGTCGTTTGCCGAACGATTCTCCTTATAGGCAAACTGAAGCGGTTCCCATAGCTTCTGCGTGAATTTTATCAGGTGGGACATCATAATTCTTTCGAAGACTTTCATAGCTACAGATGTGAGTGCTACTGGTCTATAGTCGTTCAAGTCAGAGGATCCCACTTTCTTGGGGACAGGGATAATTGTGGAACTTTTCCAACACTGAGGTACAACGCACTCTTTCAGTGACACATTGTATATATTTGTCAGTATAGGGGCAAGCTGGGTAGCACATACTTTCAGACACATTGGAGATACACCATCAGGGCCAGGTGCCTTTTTGACCTTAAGTCCCTTCAGGATGCGTATCACCTCTGCCTCGGAGATCACTACTTGGGTGTTGCACAATTAATGATCTTTATATGAACAGACTGAGGAGCTTAGAGATGAATAGCCACTGTGTGTAGAGCTTGCCTCAAATCTGCAGTAGAATTCTTTTAACTCTGCTGCCAGACTTCTGCTGGGGTTCACTATAGTGGGGTGGCTTTTATAATTGGTGACCTCTCTTAATCCTCTCCATGCAGATCTAGTATCTTTTGATGAGAACCTTTCCTCCAGAATCTTTGCATACTCGTGTTTGGCTAACTTGATCTCTTTAGATAGCGAGTTCCTAAGTTTCTTGAATTGAATGCTATATGGGGCCCATCATACACTGGAGCATCATCCATTTGGCCTATCATATACTGGAGCATTCCAAATGGGGCACATCAGACACTGGAGCAGCATTTACAGGGCCCATTATACACTGGAGCATTAGAAATGGGGCAAATTATATATGGAGCATTATTTGGGCCCATAACACACTGGAGCATCATCCATTGAGAACATCATATACTGTAGCATTATGTGGAGCTCATCATATACTGTATGGAACAATATATGAGACCAATTATTCTGTATGGAGAAATATATGGGGCTCATTATTCTGTATGGCGCACTAGGTCGTGGCCATAACACTGTATGGAGTAATATACTGTCCGTTTTTGAGTTATTGTAGAATTCAAAATAGATATCAGTCATGTCATGTAAGCAGTGAAGTATTTTTCATTGTACTATACCTATATTTCTGTGCCGTATTGGAGCATTATGAATTTTGGTATGTGTTAAAAGGGCGCACTGACACTCTTTGGCCCAGGGCACACAAAAACCTGGCGCCAGCCCTACCCCCCACAACTTTAGCCAAATAACCCCCAATTTTCAATGCGTAACTATTATTATAAAGTAAATTAAGGTTGACAAGCTTAAGTAATAAGAATTGATGTCGTTGGCATTGAAATGGGCACTGTAGGTGTGTTTACTGTCCTCCACTCCCTGCCGACTTTGCTTCCCCATTGACTTGCATTGGGTTTCGTGTTTCAGTCGGACCCCGACTTTTCCCTATAGTCGGCCATTTTGTTCGACCCGACTTTTAAGAAAGTCGGGTTTCATGGAACCCGGCTCGACCCGAAAAAAGGCAAAGTCGCTCATCTCTACCTGTGATCCATGGACTGCGCAGATCTAACTCCATTCGTGGGGCCGTCACCATTCTGTTCCATCCGACCCCTTGATGAGGTTTAGTCTTTTTCAGAGAGGGGTTTGAGGACGGATCGGTGAGCTGGATAAAGCAGCTCCCCAAAAAACATTGTTATATGAGGACTTCAGGAACTGGACGTAGTTCTGCATGCTGCGGTTGGTGCCTTTGGACTGTTCCAGTCTTTCTTTCAGATCCTGTAAGCGACTCTGAAACCGTCGCTCAGCCTGGACGGGAGAAGAGGTAGCAAAGTGGGATCTTGCAAATAAGCCAGAACCTCAAAAAGTAAACTAACAACCACTGAAAATAGCAAACATCTATAGGAATACGGGGTACGGCTCGAACTCGGCACACACGTTGTCACCTTCCAGTACTGTCTCCACTGCACCGGCCATACGGTGGGGGGATAGGAAGAGGGAGAGGTGTCTATCATAAATGGTTAAAATAATCTTCGTATATGGTTTTATTGAAACTAATGAATTAAAGATGGCCAAATTCACATTATACAGCCCTGTAACTCTCATATATTCAGTAGCTGCCCTTAATCCTTACCCACCAAAGTACAGGTGCCCCTTCTTATAAAGGTGTTATATGGAGGTACTGGAGCAGTGGTCGAGCGTGCGCACAGCCGCTCCATTTTGTTCTGTTGGGATGATCAGGTTGGGTCCAAGCAGTCGCACACCCACCGATCAGCAGGTATTCACCTTTTCTGCTTGTTTTCAATGGACAACCCCTTTAAGAGGTACATTCCCAGTGCATTTTCCACAGTCTTCATTTTACAGTGTTGGCATTGAGCTTGAGACTTAAGAAATTGCATGCACACATTGCTAAAACGTGGCATGTCTGCAGCACAGATGCTACGCGAGAACAAACCTTAAAAAGATTAAGGGAGTACGTCTGGCCATGCACATAAGACAGCAGTCTGCTGTACCTTCACGATTAGCTGAAAGCCATTCTTCCTAACCTCATCCGCTTATTTCATTTAAAAGATGGGTCTCGCATTAGAAAAACATGGCTGCCTTCTTCTGAAAACAGCGCCACCTTTGTCCACAGGTTGTGTGCGGTACTGCAACTTAGTCCCATTTACTGCATCATAACTGTGCTGCAAAACCAGACACAACAGACGGACCAATGGGGCTTGTTTCTTCCAGAAACGGCATTTTCTGGTGTCCAAATCTTATACATTTATGGCAGATCTATAGGATATGCTATAAATGTTTGACACATGCACGCCTACAATGAAAAAGAGGATCACGCATGTTGAAAAGCAACATCTCCGACCCGCTGACATCTGCCATTGTTGTAGAGCTGAGGATACTCCTATATACATGGGGTGGTCATCCCGTCCTGCAGGCATTTGTCCGTTGTGTATGGCCACAACGCTGAGGTTAGCACTCCTTGTAGATACTGGTGGTCTGCAGGTCACCACCTGTAGGGATAAGAAATGTGATATATCCATTCTGACATTCACATGCTGCTGAACCCACAACTTACGTCTTCTTTGCTGCGGCGGAATTGGTATAATTCAGTTTTGGTTCTGCTCAGTTGCGTCTTCAGATCCAGGATTTTGGATTGTGTGACCCTCTTTTTGGACGACGCTCGCTCTCTGGTCTGCTCTACCTAAAAAAACAAAACAATGTAGTGTTTTCGATTAGGGCTTAGAAAATTATGTCAGTGGGATATCTTCTATAGTGATTGCTCGATGCAGTGCCATTGCCTTACGCCCCTTGTATACACTCATAGCCCATAAGCCGAAAGGTTCCATAGACCGCTGTTCACCCACAGAAGGCTAAAAAGGGTGTGTATGATAAATATGCCTGCCCTAACGTGCGAATGCAGGTTGCACAGATCTTAAAAGGGAGTATGATTGCATAAAATGACTGTTCAAACCAAGCACAGTTGCTTAGTGCACCCTTGGTGTGGCCAAACAGTTCAGTGTGTTTTCCCTCACACTTGTTTTCCCATCTATCTCAGCCCTAGTTCTCCTTGATTGACAGCTTTGGCTTTACAGGAGCCAGAGGAGGGGGGTGATAGATGTAAAACAAGTAATTAGGAAGGCGCACTAAACTGCTCTGTGGCGCCAAAAGTGCACCCTGCCCCTTGGTGCTTGGTTTGAACAGTCATAAATGTCTCTACTTACCTGTTTACGGGAATCCTCGATGGCTGCCTCCAACTGGTGAGATAGAAAGGCGCACTCCCGAGTTTTCTCCTCCAGGCGAAACTGATTCTGATGAATCTTCTCTTCTCGTTTGGTCACAACTTGTGTAAGTTCCCGGTTCTGAGTTCCAGACTCGTCCAGTCTCCTTCATGAGAAGAGCATTGCGTAAAGTTTAGCCATGTGGGTGAGTGTGCAACACCATTGCTTGGTCTGTGTCATGTCTTGTGCAGGTTAGGGGACCGTACAGGACACAAGGGTCCTCTCTGATGCCCATGTGTCGGGTCTCGCAGTATGCATGCCCAGAGTGCAGACACCTGGCGCCCTTATGTTACAGATCACTTACCTTTCTAATTCTTCTAGTTTTAGAGCTTGAAGTTTATTCTCCACCATTGCAGACTGACAGCGATCTCTTGTGGACTCCATCTTGTCTCCTTGATGCTCCATCTACAACATGAACAAAAGGTAGAGCCATTTGTATTCATTGACAACTTACTCTGCAGGTTATTGGTTGTCAGCCAGCTCTCCGAGACGCCTCTATCCCTTGGTCTGCTTCCTACATTCTCTGTCTGGCGTTTTCTAATCCAGAGTCTGATGGTCCGGTACTGTATGAGAACTGTAGTTTTGACTCCTTTCCTACCAAAAGTCCACCTCGCTTCTCCAGCATCTTCACGGCAGAGCCTGTTCCTTACCAGAATCCGCAAATTGGAGATGATGGAATAAAGCTCGGCATTCTTCTGCTCGTACCCCTGCAGCTGGTCCTGGCAGTCCTGATGCTTCAGCTCCGTCCTCTTCAGCATCTCTGGTAGCTTTTCCAGTTCCTCCAAACAATTCTGAAATTTTCGATGAAAATGGAGACAATGGGGAGGCTATTTTAAGATACACCTACATGCAGGGAAAAGGCTAGTCTACGGGAACTGTTCTGGAAACTGGTGGACACAGACACCAAGAAGTTGGATCTCTCCATGGAGTAAAAAGTGGATGTGCCTGGTCCCAGAGATTGGCATCGCTTCATGTCCCAAATACAGCCATAGGTCTGGTGCTCAATTACAAGGGTTGTCCAGTTTGGCAAATCCATTTCCATACACGCCATTAGTTAGTTAGTAGAGGGGGTCCATGTCTTGGTCTGAGTAGTTACCAGTGGACCCTTCTGTCTGAAATGTTACAAACCATTGATATGAATGGGCTCAGTGTAATACTTCACCTTCTTCTATGGTGGCGCTGCAGGAAAACTAAACACTTACCAGCAGGAGTTCCCACAGATCAGTGGAGGGTCCCAGCAAGGGGGACTTATTGTGATCACCTTATTGTCAAGGGAACCTTGTAACAAGTACGGATTGTCCTGTCCGGAGAACCTCTCTCATGCACATTGCAGATGGATGGCACAGAAGTGCAGAGAATCGACATCAGATACAATCGTTTTACTAAGTTGGAATATTCAAGTAGCCATATGTAAGAAAAAAAAGTTTGAGACCTCATAAAAACTTCATTGTTTCAGGCCAATCCTGTAATCTTCAGTAGCCGGCGCTGAACATCTGCTGGACCGGTTGTCCGATGCCTCAGTATTGTTACTAGTAATGTCCGATAACTTAATATCTTCATGAACTTAAACATATCTGGTAATAGAAAAACTCTAAATGTCCCATCCTCCATTGTGTTTGTATCCAGCAATGCCCAGAACACATCGGATTATGCAAACGGAAGCCCTGGCGGGTACATGTCTGGACTGTACCTCCAAAGTTTTACTATGCCCATACACTTTACATAAGGCAACTGATCTACTAATATTGCCCCACCATAGACATTAGAGGGGGCAGCATATGGGGCTTTAGGTTATTGTATAAGGCTGCATTCACACATCGGTCTCTCATGCTCTGTGATTCACGGACCAGCAGGAGACATCGTCCTATATACCTATGAGGCTGCTGAGTTCGGGTCAGAAGACCCTCGTCCAGTCTGTCAATGCGGCCTAAGGGTGCCGTGCGGTCTGCCGTGTCCCAAAGCTGGCTGGTCAATATGAGCCGAATGCTGTGGCGCCTACGTGAGGCTTGTAGCCACCACACTGCAGCCGTGGCACATGTAGGACTGCATGTGTACCCTTTATTAGAAGTTATAACCTATTAGCTAAAGAATTGTCCGGGATTAGAAAAACATGGCTGCATTTCCCTTTCAAAGACAATTCCAGCAATACCTTCACATGGTCAGGCCGTTTTTGAGAAACCAGAATTTGACTTAATATGCAAATGAAGCTGAAGAGCTAAGGTAGATCTGAAGCCTCGGTCACTCTGGCTCTATTCACCGCGCCTCGTCATCTGGACTCGGTGCTTGACCCGGGGAGTAAAGCGTACTTTGTTTGCATTTTATAAAACTGCAGCTAGGGGACGGGTTTTCCGAAATCGGGAAAAAACTTTAAGATGAATAGTGCAGATGCAACCCCACAGTCATCCTGCAGTCGGGTGGTGCTGTTTTGAAGCCATATTTGGTAATCCATGCCAACCTCTTTAAATAAATCACTTATACCTGCTCTAGCGCCACATTAATTTCCTCCTTCATATTCTTATTCTCCATGTCCGATCTTTCCAGCCGGACGCACATTTGATCGGCTTCCTCACGATTTTTCTTTATCTATAGGAGAGAATTAGTGGGGTCTTTATTGATTGAACATGGGCGGTTGTGCAGCTTTCTCAGGGTGTCGCTAAGTGGTCCATGCTGTGGTAGGTAGTAGGAACAGTGTTGGTTTACATAGTGTATATTAGATTATCAGCCATTACTAGGTACCAAGGGGGAACAAACCTGATCCTTGTAGGTGTCTACAAGACCCTCGTACTGCCGCAGAGAGCCCTTGAGCTGCTGCACCTCGCTTTGAACCAGTCAGCTTCTCCTCCACTATGGTTAGTTGTGCCTAGATAATAGTAATAGATCAGCACCATTCCTCCGACCGCTACCCTGTGTCCCTCGACCGCTGAAGCCAATCAACACTGAACAGTTGCGGCCTTCAGTATTCCATCAGAGAGGATGTAAAGGCTGCAGCTGATTGGTGGTCGCCGATTGACTGTAATGGTCACATGATGTAGTCATGTGAATCCGGGGAAAACCAGTTTTGTGATTGGAGGAACGGCTCCAGGAAGCCAGTATGCCCTTTTTTTTCTGCTACAGCAGAGCTGTGAAGAAATTATCCAGGGGTAGGCAACCCCTTGAAATATCACTATATGGGTCATAATACGTTACCAATAATGTATTTGCCATTTACTTTTTATTAAGCCAGAGGCGTAGCTAAGGTTTTGGTTCAGAGGGGGGCGAAGCTTCTGAGTGGGCCCCTAACCAGGTAACCTTGATTACAACCTGGGTGACGCACCCTAATAGTGGAGAACCTCAGCAGAGGACAGCACTGTTGCTGAATATAATTTCTAAATAAAGGCCAATATTGATATTACCGCCATATAGTCAGTGGTAGATACCAGTCCTACAGAACATATAAGTGATTACAGCAGTTACAGATGGTGACTTACCGCTGATGTTCTTTCTGATGGAATTGTTCACTTTTTACGTCTTTTCCATCTGGCTCAGACTGCCATGACAACTTCTTCCAGCCAGGACTCGTCTGCAGAGATTACAACAAAGACATATTTCACTTCTCATATTTTCAGCACTGTCACCAATGGGACTATTCCCAACTCCTCATTCTGTTGATACCCCAATGCTGAGCTGCTGCTGCCGTATGTGTCCCTATTACTGCACCTGATGCCCCAATACTGAGCCGCTGCTGCCGCATGTGTCCCTATTACTGCACCTGATACCCCAATGCTGAGCCGCTGCTGCCATATGTGTCCCTATTACTGCACCTGATACCCCAATACTGAGTTGCTGCTGCCGCATGTGTCCCTATTACTGCACCTGATACCCCAATGCTGAGCCGCTGCTGCCATATGTGTCCCTATTACTGCACCTGATGCCCCAATGCTGAGCCGCTGCTGCCATATGTGTCCCTATTACTGCACCTGATACCCCAATACTGAGTTGCTGCTGCCGCATGTGTCCCTATTACTGCACCTGATACCCCAATGCTGAGCCGCTGCTGCCGCATGTGTCCCTATTACTGCACCTGATGCCCCAATGCTGAGCCGCTGCTGCCATATGTGTCCCTATTACTGCACCTGATACCCCAATACTGAGTTGCTGCTGCCGTATGTGTCCCTATTACTGCACCTGCTGTGTGGTTCTTTGTGACCTCTAAATTCTAAAGCAACCCTCTAGAATATAGTAATGCCTGGTTGAAAGTGCCCTTGAAAACAGTGCCCACATTTTGTCCCCTAGGAAGTAATACTGCCATTTGTGCGCCTTTGACAGTCACAGTAACCTGAGTTCTCCTATAGCAATAAGTGCCCAATTTACATTTAATAATGTCCCAAGTCTCCCCCTAGTACAGCTCCCCTATACACAGTATAATGCTCTCTTATACAGTGTAAAAAAATGACAGTTTGGGCAAAACAATAGCGTTTAGCAAGCATTTTTAGCTTGCAGAATGCTTGCGCTTTTCCAAGTGATTTGAAGCATCACTTGGAAAACTGATTGACAGGTTGGTCACACTTGTCAAGCATAGTGCTTGACAAGTGTGACCAACTTTTTACTATTGATGCTGCCTATGCGGCATCAATAGTGAAAGATAGAACGTTAAAAATAATTAAAAAAAAAATAAAAAAGTGATATACTTACCCTCTGACGGCCCCCCAGAGTCCTCAGCGATGGTCCCAGTACGTTCCGCAATGCATCCCTGGGAACAGAACATATCGGGAGCATCGCTGAGGACTCCGGGGGCCGACAGAGGGTAAGTATATCACTATTTTTAATTTTAATTCTATTTTTCACAGAATTATTGTACCCAAGGCATGAAGGAGAGTCTCCCCTCCTCCAGACCCTGGGTACCTTCTGCACATGAAACGCTCACTTTACGCATGGTGGGCATAGCCACATGTGGAAAGTGAGCGTTTCAATGCATTCCGCCGCGATTCTGCAGAAATAATGAACATGCTACGGATTTTAACGCTATGCGATTCCGCAGCGGTAAAATCCGCAGCATGGTCACAGCAACTGCGGAATCCCATAGGACTGCATGGGGATGCATTTTTCTTTTTTAGTGTTCCCACAGCTGCAGAAACGCGATGGAATCGCTAAACAAACGCAACGTGGGCACACAGACTAATAATTACACGCCGGCACAAACAGCCGCTGAGATAAGGTGATCAATACACTGGTTTAACCCTCCCTCTGCCTGCCAGGGAGGATGCGCCGCTTTCTCTGCACAGGTCAGTGACTGCAGCCAGCGGTGCGATCTCTAGTTTGCACTTTTCCTGGTTTTCTCTCAGTCCCAAAGTGCAATAAATTCCCAGGCCAAGACAATGCATCGCCATATAGCGCATCAGTGACCGCTGCAAAGTGCCTGGAAACTATGGAACACGTAAGGAGAGCATCATGCAATGAACATTACATCCCAATAGCAGTAAGTTGTATGTATATATCCAAAGCAACAGATTAGACATATCAAATAGTAAATGACATGTGCTAACATACTCATCAGTCCACATGCTGTATGCAGTGTGTCCACTGGTCCTGGTGCTGCTCCTCGGCTGTCAGGCTTCTCCCCAGGCAGGCAGAAGCAGACGAGTGCAGATGCATACAGTGAGCCGAGCTCACAGGTAGATGCAGAGCCCTGCTGCATCCAGGCTGCTGCTGCTGCTGTAGCTGATGACTTCTCTGCAGCAGGGAGCTTTCAAGGAGAGCGCGCTCAGCCAGGATTGGCTGAGTGGCCTCCCTTCCCCCTCTCCTCCACAGACTGCAGAAGAGCGGTCACATGACTCACTCCCTGCACTCTGATTGGAGGCCTGTTATTCCATCTGTTAACTCCCTGTGATCAGGTTTTGTACCGTGCATGTTACTTAGATACATGCGCAGTACAAACGCAGGGGAAATAAAAGATGATCATTGACCGGAGGCAGCTCTGGGTGGGCCCCCTCAGAGCGCAGGGCCCGGGGCGACCGCCCCCTCTGCCCCCCTGGTAGCACTGATTACTGATTAAAGCGCAAAACAAACACGCAGAGTTATGCGATTTATTCATAGTATGGCACCACCTGGTGTTTAAAGTGTATAACAATGTGTGCGTCGGTTAACTATGTCCCAGAAATATTTCGCTGTGTTTCGGGACATAGATAACCGGCGCATGCGCAGTAATGCTTTTAGGCTTTGCCCGCAGTTGGGCAAAGCATACTGCGCGTGCGCGAGGCAAGATTGCATTGCGCACGCGCGGACTATGGAGGACACCTACTCCAATTCCAGAAAATATTGCGGACGGCGGCCAAGGATGGGGAGGAGGAATGGATAGCAAACACCGGCCATCGGACCAGACAGAAGTCATTTACATAGCCTGCCAAATTCAGGTGACAGGTTCCCTTTAAGTGTGTTAGGGACCGAGAGTTTCTTCCACTCTATCCTAATGAGGGAAAGTAGATTCTTATGTATCGGAAATACTCGATGTCTACACTCCTCTAACCCACTAAACATAGAGTCCTGGATCAACAAGGATTCTCTAGGATCTGATGACCTTAAGCAACTTTCCTGTATCTTCATACTGGAAGAATAGACTCCCATATTCATCCTCATATGAGGATGAGTCTGAATAAAAACAATTAATTCCTTGGAATCTTCTCAGGGTATGTGCAGACGATCCGTAAACTCTGCGGGTTGAACGCTACGTACTTGTGCAACTTTCCAAATGTTATAGCATAGTGGATGGGATTTCAAGAAATCCCATGCCCACTATGTGTGGAGATGCGAGTCTCCGCAAGAGAAATTTCACTCGTAGAATGTATTGGACGCTGTGAATCCGCACGGTTCAGTGATCACATGTGGATTCACCTGTGTTCAATAGACAGCAACACTTTGGACATGCAATGTGTCCAAAGCACTGCCACGTCCGGATCGTCTGCACATACCTCTATTCTTCCTCAGAACTGGTTTCACCAGGGACGTTGCGTTTACTTGAAGAGGAAGAGTGAGTTTTAATCTAACACTTTTCTCTTTTTTAATGGTTTTGTTAACTTCTTCCTTAATTAATGTTTTAATGTCCTGGAATAAGGATGGAGACTCTTCAGCTAGTGTTTTCTCAATCCAGGAACAACAGAGCCTCTTTGTATATGAGTCGGGCAACCTTTCCTTATATAAGGCACATTCCCTGTTTTCACTACTCTTTGCTGTAAGCTTATCCTAGGGAATACATCAATAACAACAAATCAGTATATAAACGGATTCCAGGTAATCAATTTTACACATTTCTCCCCCATGAGTCGCTCTATGACTTATATAATTATTTGCACTATAATGAACAATATCTGGTTTTGATTGTTGGAGAATATAATACGATTTTTGAAAGTTCAAGTGTTTCTACTCCTCATATGGAAATAAAAATCTGAAATGGGAACCGGCTCCGCTCCGTACACCTCGTACACAAGCGTCTCCGCTCCGTACACCTCATATCCACGAGGGTCCGCCCCGTACACCTTGTACACACGTGGCTCCGCTCCGTACACCTCGTACACAAGCGTCTCCGCTCCGTACACCTCATATCCACGAGGGTCCGCCCCGTACACCTTGTACACACGTGGCTCCGCTTCGTACCACGCTGCTCAGCTCCGTACACCTCGTACCTACGTGTCTCCGCCCTGTACACCTTGTACACACGTGGCTCCGCTTCGTACCACGCTGCTCAGCTCCGTACACCTCGTACCTACGTGTCTCCGCCCTGTACACCTTGTACACATGCTGTTACGCTCTGTACACCTCGTACATGGCTCCGCCTTTACACCTCGTACACACGTGGCTCGCTCCGTACACCTCGTACACACGACTCTGCCCTGTACACACGCGGCTCCACTCTGTACACCTCATACACAAGCGTCTACGCTACGTACACCTCGTACACACGTGGCTCCACTTCGTACACACGCTGCTCCGCTCCGTACACCTTGTACCTACGTGGCTCCGCCCTGTACACCTTGTACACACGCTGTTACGCACTGTACACCTCGTACAACATGGCTCCGCCTGTACACCTCGTACACACGGCTCTGCCCTGTACGCACACGGCTCTACTCCAAACGCCTGGTATACACACGACTCCGCTCCGTACTCCCCATACATACACGGTTCTGCCCCGTACACATCATACATACACAACTCTGCTCCGTACACCTCGTACACACTCGGCTCTGCTCCGTACACCTCGTACACACACGGCTCTGCTCCGTACACCTCGTACACACACGGCTCTGCCCTGTACACACGCGGCTCCACTCTGTACACCTCATACACAAGCGTCTACGCTACGTACACCTCATACACACACGGCTCCGCTTCGTACACACGCTGCTCCGCTCCGTACACCTCGTACCTACGTGGCTCCGCCCTGTACACCTTGTACACACGCTGTTACGCACTGTACACCTCGTACACACGGCTCTGCCCTGTACACACACGGCTCTACTCCATACGCCTGGTATACACACGACTCCGCTCCGTACTCCCCATACATACACGGTTCTGCCCCGTACACATCATACATACACAACTCTGCTCCGTACACCTCGTACACACACGGCTCTGCTCCGTACACCTCGTACACACGCGGCTCTGCTCCGTACACCTCATACACACGCGGCTCTGCTCCGTACACCTCGTACACACGCGGCTCTGCTCCGTACACCTCGTACACACGCGGCTCTGCTCCGTACACCTCGTACACACGCGGCTCCGCTCCGTACACCTCGTACACACGCGGCTCCGCTCCGTACACCTCGTACACACGCTGCTCCGCTCCGTACACCTCGTACCTACGTGGCTCCGCCCTGTACACCTTGTACACACGCTGTTACGCACTGTACACCTCGTACACACGGCTCTGCCCTGTACACACACGGCTCTACTCCATACGCCTGGTATACACACGACTCCGCTCCGTACTCCCCATACATACACGGTTCTGCCCCGTACACATCATACATACACAACTCTGCTCCGTACACCTCGTACACACACGGCTCCACTCCGTACACCTCGCACACACACGGCTCTGCTCCGTACACCTCGTACACACACGGCTCCACTCCGTACACCTCGCACACACGCGGCTCCACTCCGTACACCTCGTACACACACGGCTCCGCTCCGTACACACGCTGCTCCGCTCCGTACACCTCGTACACATACGGCTCTGTACACATACGGCTCTGTACACATACGGCTACGCTCTGTATACTTCGTACACACGGCTCTGCTCCGTACACCTCGTACACACGCGGCTCTGCTCCGTACACCTCGTACACACGCGGCTCTGCTCCGTACACCTCGTACACACGCGGCTCTGCTCCGTACACCTCGTACACACACGGCTCTGCTACATCCACCCTGTAAACCCCTCCTGACCCCACACAGAAACTTCCCCTCATCCAGCACCATGACAACCAGCACAGCAGAGTCCTGCATACACTGAGGCCCCTGATCATGTGGCCCCTGACTCCTCCCCTCCTGTGACCTCATCCCAGGTCCTGTGCGCACAGAGCAGCCATATATGTGGTGTGCGGCTCTGCAGGTGGAGGTAGGTGCTGGAGATTCCCCATTACTGGGCTGCACAGGGAGCAGTAACCCCTCCATTCCCGGAGATGGCGCCCCCTGCAGGTGGAGGTAGGTGCTGGAGATTCCCCATTACTGGGCTGCACAGGGGGCAGTAACCCTTCCATTCCTGGAGATAGCGCCCCCTGCAGGTGGAGGTAGGTGCTGGAGATTCCCCATTACTGGGCTGCACAGGGAGCAGTAACCCCTCCATTCCCGGAGATAGCGCCCTCTGCAGGTGGAGGTAGGTGCTGGAGATTCCCCATTACTGGGCTGCACAGGGGGCAGTAACCCCTCCTTTCCCGGAGATAGCGCCCCCTGCAGGTGGAGGTAGGTGCTGGAGATTCCCCATTACTGGGCTGCACAGGGGGCAGTAACCCCTCCATTCCCGGAGATAGCGCCCCCTGCAGGTGGAGGTAGGTGCTGGAGATTCCCCATTACTGGGCTGCACAGGGGGCAGTAACCCCTCCATTCCCGGAGATAGCGCCCCCTGCAGGTGGAGGTAGGTGCTGGAGATTCCCCATTACTCGGCTGCACAGGGGGCAGTAACCCCTCCATTCCCGGAGATAGCGCCACCTGCAGGTGGAGGTAGGTGCTGGAGATTCCCCATTACTGGGCTGCACAGGGGGCAGTAACCCCTCCATTCCCGGAGATAGCGCCCCCTGCAGGTGGAGGTAGGTGCTGGAGATTCCCCATTACTGGGCTGCACAGGGGGCAGTAACCCCTCCATTCCCGGAGATAGTGCCCCCTGCAGGTGGAGGTAGGTGCTGGAGATTCCCCATTACTGGGCTGCACAGGGGGCAGTAACCCCTCCATTCCCGGAGATGGTGCCCCCTTATGGTGGCACTTGCAGCTACATTCTGGCCTCCAGTCCCCCACCATTTCCTGGTGCAGACCTAGTGGGACAGAGTCTGTTGGCTTCAGCTGTACTGAGTGGACAGTGGACCCTTTTTACCTGCGCCCAGCTATAAAGTCAGTGTATTTACTGTATATGTTACTTATTTCTATAGCACCAATATATTCCAGAGCACTTTACAGTACAGAGGGGACTTGTACAGAAATAAAGACATAAGAGATAACTCCGATACTGAGAGCAGTGAGGTTCCTGCTCTCAAGCTTACAATCTATGAGGAAATGAGAGAAACACAAAATGTAAATGGTAAAAAGTGCTTAATTGTACGGTTCGGCCATCCATGAAATACACGGGGATTCACATAATGCTGCATGGAGCGGCCACCGGCCATTGTGTGTACAGTACAGCCATGGAGGGTAACCACGATGGGAGGGACCAGATACTGAGGAAAAGTTAAGAAGGGAGAGCAGTCTAAAGAGATGTGTTTTTAGGGAATGCCTCAAACTATGGTAGTCAGAGATGAGGGAGGAGACATAAGGCAGTGCAGAACTGTGTGGACTTTTTTGGGTGGGAGGGAGAAGTTTATATTGCACTCTGCAGCAGATGGGCAACCAGTGCAATGACTGGCACAGGGTGGAGGCATTGGTGTAAGAGCTAGACATAAATATGACCTTTGCTGCTGTATTCTGAATAAATTGGAGAAGAGAGAGAAGCGATGTACGCCATGGCCAAATGTACAACGTGCACCCAGCTCGCACAGCAGTACGCACCCTCAAACGGCTGGTCAAGGATTGCATACATGCGACAAAATGTACAATGGATGGCGTTGTCAAAAAAGGAAGCACATTTTGCTAACAGGGATTGCTGAAACCTTGGAATATAAACAAGGAAATGGAACTGTGAATTAGTACAAGCTAACCATTTCTAAATTCACATGTACACACTTAAGGAGAACCTGTCAGAAGGATTTTGCGAAGTAAAGTACAGATGTGGCCTTGTTATACTGATTAAAATGATATTGTGGTGAAGAAATCAGTTTAATCTGTGTTTAAAGGTTTCTTGTAATATCTTCATGCATCGGGCCGTGGCTAGGACGGCGCTGCCGCAAAGTTTAAAATGGGAAGAAGACCCCAAAGACAGTGAAGGGGCCGGAGCAGAGCTGAAGACTGTTACGTGTTACAGAACCACTCAGCACCCAGAATATGTTGTGCAGTTATATGTATGTATAATAGGTTCCATGGGAGATGCATGTCCCTAATGCATCAGCCCACAGGCTGCGCCCAGCCGCCCCCCTCCCCCCACCTTTGTAATTCCCACAGTAAATATCGGCAGGCTCCGGCCACCTGCGGCTATTGTAATGTATGTCTGGCCTGCCGCTTTTCCATTGGCCTGCCCTCTGTATCTGTGGGATTTATTCTGTGTTCTGTGAGTAAAGTGTTGTCAGACTGGAAATACGTGGAGAAGCAGTGATCTTTTATATGCGCCCATGTAACCAAGGAATTCCAGCCAGCGTCCTTCATTCAGAGTCCAGCCAAAGCAGAGTGGACCTCCGGAAACACGGGGTGGTACTGAAAGAGGTACCCGAGAATGGAAGACCCCGTTACAAAGACCTTACCCACAGGCCCTCCCCAATACACAAAGATATGAATACAAGAAAGCTTCAAACGCAGATTAAACAAAATCCACAAAACTGATTTCTTCACCACAGGTATCATTTGTTATCTTAACAATACTTGTTATTGATTTTTAACATTTAGAATTAGACAATAAAATTATATATACTCTTAGTTTTCAAACGCTTAGGTTTAGTTTCCTTACTTCCATTTTCAAAATGAAAGGATCACGGAGTCATTGAAAAAGAAAAAATAACAAATTCCCCAACTGCACTCCCTCTACCCAGACATTATATTTCCAGTGTTCACTTCTATCTTATCATTCTCTTGACCAAAGTAGCCCCTTGGATGTTGCACTTCCTTATGGAATGGAATATGGCCTTCACTTGGCCTATTGTGTCTTTCCGATTTGGAATAAATTCAGATAACCAATGTTTTAACAAGCTTCTTTTGGCTATTAAACAGATGGAATATTGGGGTTAATTTTTCCTTCTCTTTTTGTTGTACACCTTCCTCACGTCTTCAGTAAAGGAAAAGAAATGGTAACGAATATAGAGGAACATTCTTAACACCCATATTTTCCAATATATGTTTTATGTCCTTCCATAATTTTTGTACTTTAGGGCAGCTCCATAGTCCATGTAGTAAATCTGAATCTTTAAGTTTGCATTTTGGACAATGTGTCTGATGATTTCTCATATTTTTGGATATTGGTATATATATTGGCCTATATTGCTCTATCCTAACTGTCCCTCAAAACCTCACTCATAATATTCTTCCATACTACCCAGGGGAGTATCTAGGGGGGAGCGGCCGGGGCAGTTGCCCCGGGCGCAGCCAGCAGGGGGGCACAGTCGGGCCGCCAAATGCAGCGGTCCGCAGTATCCTCCCTGGCGGCTGTGTTCTGCCGCCCCCCTGGCCTGAGAGTCGGCTGTTCTCTGTGTCAGCTGTCAAGCTGACAGCTGGCGCAGAGAAGGTGCGCGTGCCGGCTCCCAGGGAACAATTGTACTGGCGTCTGTATAGACGCCAGTACAATTGCAGCTCTGACCGCCGGGCCAGAGCGACGTCAGCAGCGTGACATGTCATGTGATCACGCTGCTGACATCACTCCCCGGCGCCCAGAGTGAACGCTCAGCACTGGTGGTAAGTGTGCTCCAATTTTGAGCTGAAGAAACCACCGAAGATGGGGGGTGTTAATGTGTGGGGGTGTTAATGTGTGTGGGGGGTTAATGAGTGGGGATGGGGATTAATGTGTGGGGGGGTTAAAGAATGGGGATGGGGTTAATGGATGGGGGTTAATGTGTGGGGATGGGGGTTAATGTGGGGGGGGTTAATGAGTGGGGATGGGGGTTAATGTGTGGGGATGGGGGTTATTGAGTGGGGATGGAATTAATTTGTGGAGGGTTAATGAGTGGGGATGGGGTTAATGAGTGGGGATGGGGTTAATGAGTGGGGATGGGGTTAATGAGTGGGGATGGGGGTTATTGAGTGGTGATGGAATTAATTTGTGGAGGGTTAATGAGTGGGGATGGGGGTTAATGAGTGGGGATGGGGTTAATGTGTGGGGGGTTAATGAGTGGGGATGGGGGTTAATGTGTGGGGATGGGGGTTATTGAGTGGGGATGGAATTAATTTGTGGAGGGTTAATGACTGGGGATGGGGTTAATGACTGGGGATGGGGTTAATGAGTGGGGATGGGGTTAATGAGTGGGGATGGGGTTAATGAGTGGGGATGGGGTTAATGAGTGGGGATGGGGTTAATGTGTGGGGATGGGGGTTATTGAGTGGTGATGGAATTAATTTGTGGAGGGTTAATGAGTGGGGATGGGGGTTAATGTGTGGAGATGGGGGTTAATGTGGGGGGGTTAATGAGTGGGGATGGGGGTTAATGTGTGGGGATGGGGGTTATTGAGTGGGGATGGAATTAATTTGTGGAGGGTTAATGACTGGGGATGGGGTTAATGTGTGGGGGGTTAATGAGTGGGGATGGGGTTAATGTGTGGGGATGGGGGTTATTGAGTGGTGATGGAATTAATTTGTGGAGGGTTAATGAGTGGGGATGGGGGTTAATGAGTGGGGATGGGGTTAATGTGTGGGGGGTTAATGAGTGGGGATGGGGGTTAATGTGTGGGGATGGGGGTTATTGAGTGGGGATGGAATTAATTTGTGGAGGGTTAATGAGTGGGGATGGAATTAATGTCTGGGGGGGTTAATGAGTGGGGATGGGGGTTAATGTGTGGAGGATTTGGAGTGGGGGGTACATAATGTGTTGGGGGATTTGGGAGTATGGACGGGGGGTTAATGAGTGGGGATGGGGGTTATTGGGGGGGTTAATGAGTGGGGATGGGGTTAATATGTGGGGGATTTGGAGTGGGGGGTACATAATGTGCGGGGGGGATTTGGGAGTGGGGATGGGGGTTATTTAATGTGTGGGGGATTTGGAGTGGGGATGGGGGTTAATGAGTGGGGATGGGGTTAATGTGTGGGGGATTTGGAGTGGGGATGGGGTTAATGTGTGGGGGGGGGGGGGGGCGCCGAACCAAATTCTTGCCCCGGGTGCCAGGAAGCCTAGATACGCCTCTGATACTACCTTCCACCCTACTAGGATTTTTTCCTCAATTTCCTCTCCCTCTATTTGCCTATCCCATGACCTAAATACTGTTTCTAATTTCCTCAGAATTTCTTTGAAACCTGGATAATGTCTATATACTGTGTGTACCTGCTCTGTCTAATAATAGTATCCATTGCGTTTCTTCCCTTACATTTATCAGATGTGCCATAATCATTTCTTTGATTTGTTCGAATTGTAGAAATTGTTTTTTACTAAAGTCAAGTTTTGATGCAATCTCTTCTCTAGTCAACCACTCCTCCTCATGCAATAATATAGCTATTTTGAGTAGCTTCCATTCCTGGAATGATTTGTTCTCCCCTAATTGCCATAACGCTGGATTCTCTCACAAGGGCAAATCCCTTGAAATTCTCCACAATAACTATAATCTTTTTCTAATTCCTTTCCACGTTTCTATTGTGTCCCAGTATACTATTGAGCTTTTAATTTTGCTATGAATTATATTTTGTGGTGTTTGCAATACTGCAACTAAATTCCATGAATTTGCATAGGATTTTTCAAGGGCCGTGTCAGAGAATTTATTAGTATTTTTCAACCAGTCTATTATGTGCCGGGAGATGCACGCCAGGTTGTCTCTTAATTTGCCCTCCCCTCTTTTGTTGCCATCAGCGTTTTTAATTTTATACAGGTTCTCCGACCCTTCCATGTGAATTTCCTGAATTTATGCTCTCCACGTCTACATGTTTTAGGAGAACCGGTATTATCTGTAGTGGATACATGAATTTTGAAATACCATTTTGTATTTAGGTGTATCCTTCCCAATAAGCTCAAAGGCAGATTTTGGCATCTTTCTCGTTCCTGTTGTATTATAGATTTAATGGGTAGAGGGGGAATTTAAATTATAGTCTGTCTCCGTTTTTTTTACCTAACTTTTACTTAACTATACCCAAATATGTGATATGCTTTCCAGCTACCGGAATACCACATATTTCTTTTTTTCCTGTTTCATTCTTTGTCTGACAATTGTAGAATTTTGCATTTGCTTTTATGTAAGGTGAAACCTGAAAATCTATCAAAAACTACAAAGAGATCTAATACTTCTGGCAAATCTCTCTCCACATCTGCCATATAAAGTATTATGTCATCCACAAAATATGGGGCTTTGATCCTCATGCGCCCTACTCTTATTCCTTCAAATACCTCCTGTTATTCCAAGTAGCGTGCCAAGGGCTAAAGTGCTAAATAAAATATAAGCAGTGACAAAGGACACCCCTGGTGCGTCCCTTTCTCGAGCGGGAAGCTTAATGAGAGATGTCCAAGACTTTTAAAAAGTTTCTGAAATTACATGTCGTCTCTACTTTGTATAGTACCTGTCTTATCAAGTTCCACTTTACCTTATCAAAGTCTACTCTGCGTCTAATGTAACTAACTCCGGTTTATCACTCCTGTTCTCTCCATTTTTTTATTGCATCAAAGGTTAATAATGTCCATCTAACATCTGTGACCGTGCTTCTACCCTTCACAAAGCCCACCTGAGCTGATGACCCTAGAGCTGAGAGTATTTCTGCCGACCTGTTTGCTATAAGTTTTGAAATTATTTTAATATCCTGGGTTTATCAGAGAGATAGGTCTATAGGAAGCTGGATCCTCCACGTTTTTCCCATCTTTTCGTATCAAACTTACCGTATAAGAGTGCTATTGGTATCTCCTAATAAGTCTCCACCTTGTAGTATCTCATTAGACCATTAAGTTAGAATAGGAGCTACTTATTAGATCATGACTTTAAAGAAATCACCCCTGAATCCATCAGGATCGGGAGCTTTTCCAGCTGGTAGACCACCAATGGTGCTGTTCACATTTTCCTTTGTAACAGGGGCATTTAGCATTAGGCATTGTAAGTTTACTCAATAAATCTCTGCTTCTGTCCTCTCCTTGTGACTCTTCTGAGTGTAAGTTTGCATAAAAATCCCTACAATTACTTACTAAATGGGAAACTGCTGGGGAAATCAGACATGGAAAAAGACTTAGGCATCTTAGTCAATAAGAAGCTAAATTGGAGTGCCCAGTGTCAGGCAGCTGCCACCAAAGCAAATAGGGTCATGGGATGCATTAGAAGAGGTCTGGGGACACGAGATGAAAACATAATTCTCCCTCCGTACAAATCACTCGTCAGACCACACTTGGAGTATTGTGTGCAATTTTGGACGCCGGTGCTCAAGAAAGACATTACTGAACTTGAAAGGGTTCCAAGGCGGGCTACTAAAATGATAAATGGAGTTGGTTCACTACAATACCCAGAAAGGTTATCAAAATTAGGTCTATTTACTCTAGAAAAGAGAAGACTTAGGGGAGACCTAATATATATGTACAAGTATATCAGAGGGCAATACAGAGATCTCTCCAATGAACTGTTTGTACCAAGGACTGTGACAAGAACAAGGGGGCATTCTCTTCGTTTGGAGGAAAGACAATTTCTGCACCAGCATAGAAGAGGGTTCTTCACGGTAAAAGCAGTGAGGCTCTGAAATTCTCTTCCTGAGGAAGTGGTTAGGATTGAGCTTATGTTTTTGGGATTATCCTTTACTAGACCTTCTTTATTCTTAAAGGGAACCTGTCACCATTTTTGACCGATATAAGTTGCGGCCATTACCTTTCAGCGCTGATATTCAGCATTCTATAATGCTGTACAGTATATCGACCCCTAACCCGACCTGTAAGAGAAAAAAAATAACTTTTCTTATACTCGCCTTCCGGTCCGAGGGGTGTCATCCTTCTTGGTCCGGCACCTCCCATCTTCTTATGATGCCGCCCTCCTGCTTGCTTCGTGTGGATGATGGATCCCTGTGTCATCCACACAGGCTTCCCAGCATTGCGATCCTGCGCTGGCGTACTTATCTGCCCTGTTGAGGTGCTGGGAAACGTCAGAGGCCCAGCGCCTGCGAACTGCAGTACAGGGGCCTGAAATACTCTACTTTGGGGCGACATGTAAAGATGTTAAAACTAATTACAAATATGCGTGTCCATTTGCAAAACGATCGATCAGTTGAGATATTCTGACATCAATTGCCGGAAATTGGGAACGGAAAGATGCCGGTTGATCTGACCTGGACGAATTTCACTGCCTCATAACTTCTGCAATTTAGTGGCGTTAAAAGATGAATTGGTTGAAAAAGTATTTCCCAATACTCAAACCAAATCACGATTGGCTGAGTGAACGAGCTATTCTTGTGGCCAAGAACAAAGAACTTAACAATATTATTCAGTCTAACATTCAAAGCGAGGCAGTCACATACAAGTCCGTTGACACGGTTGTAGAAGCAGATGAAGCGGTTAATTGTCCAACAGAATTTTTGAATTCACTCGGTGTCAGGGATGCCACAGCACGTACTGCAATTGAAAATCTGCATGCCAATTATCATGTTGCTAAATATCAACCAGCCAAAGCTTTGAAACGGCATGTGGCTTGGAGTAAAAAAAATTAATGAGCAATGTCGTAGAAGCAACAATCTTGACAGGACCTTTCAAAGGTGGAGATGTCCTTATTCCTTGCATTCCTATGATTCCAACGGATATGCCATTTCAATTTAAGAGATTGCAATTCCCAATTCGATTGGCCCTGAGCTTTGTTGATTGTGATTGCCAATCTATAGAGTTGTGCGGTTTAGATCTAGACACGGATTGCTTCTCACAAGGACAATTATACGTTGCGTGTTCTAGAGTCAGCAAATCAGACAATCTATATCTACACAGACAATGGAACGACAAAAAATATTGTATACCCACAAGCATTGTAAAATTAAACATATTATAAATGTGCGTTTTCGCTTTTTTTTTTTTTTTTCCATTTAACCAGACTGAGCCACAGCCACGCGTGGTCGGGTACAGCTATTTATTAATAGATATGTAATGGCATTGATTGTTGTTGGAGTCACCACTTGCAACCGGAGACCATAACTCACCATAACTCTCTGGGTGTGATCTAAAGCCCCCGTTACACATAGCGATATCGCTAGCAATATCGCTGTAACGTCACCGATTTTGTGACGCAGCAGCGATATTTCTAGCAATATCGCTATGTCTGATACTTACCTCCGACCGGCTCCCCCGCTGCTCATCGCTGGTCCCGCGAGAACGTCCTGGACCGTTTCTCATCGTCTGCTTCCTGCTGGGCTTCCTGTGGCAGCGACGCGTGGAGCCGGGCGGGAGGACGCAGGATCGCCGCGTCTGACAGGTAAGTAGCGACCCCCGACCCCTGCTATGTCGCTGGTGAGATCTGCCTGTGTGGCAGCTCACTAGCGACCACTTAGCGATGCACCAGCACTCCATATCGTTGTCGGGATCGCTGGTGCGTCGCTAAGTGTAACGGTACCCTTAGACTCAGATTTTGATTCAATTACAAACCTTGTTTTCTAATTGTGTAGACATGAAAAGGGTTGTCCAGTGAAAACAAGTTATCACCTGTGCACAAGATAGTTTTGATAAGTGGATGTCCCACCACTGAGATCCACACCATTTGGCAGTAGAGGATTTTTTTTTTTTGTCTCCAACAAGAGGCAATTAGCATATTTAATTTCTCAGAGGAGCATGCAAGGTATTTAAGACTAATCATACTGGTGTGCCTGACCTAGCATGTCACTCTCCACAAGGAGAAAACTTACCCCTTAGATCCCAGTCTTAGCCTCTCACCTAACCAAATCAGATCCTATACTTTGCACTGACAAGGGGCAATACCCCGATATACTGTGTCTGCAAATTGAGATTTTGATTTGGCTTTCATACTAAGTCATATTGCAAGGCTCGTTAACAGGTCGATATTGACTTGTAGGATTGCTACTTCCAATAGGCACTAGAGTTCTAGTCCTCTTCCTCTTTGAAGAAACAATTTGCATATTTAATTTCCCAAAGGAGCATGCAAGGTGTTAAAAGCCTCCTCATACTGGCATGCCAGACCTGGCATGTCACTCTACACAAAGAGAAAACATATCCCTTATCTCCAACAGAGAACTTGTATCCTCTTTACAAAATAGAGCGACAGTACAGACAACCGATTGCCACTTGATTCAGAGCACCGCACAGCTACATAGGGAATGAATGGTGCAGTGGAGCATGCACACTGCCACTGCTTTGTAACCGAGGTAAACGTTCTCCCAGTCAATGCAGATTCCAACAGTAGGATTCCCGCCAATCCGTAGGTGAAAATTTTGTTTCACCAGATAATTTAACCATTAGGTGTCTATATGGGACAGTGTTAAATGCAAAATCAAAAAAATATATATCCATAGCTACCCCTCACCTCTTTATATAAATTACCAAGTTAATTTGCCAACTTCTGTCCTTGGCAAAACTGTGCTGGCTATCACTTGTAATATTTTTTAGTATACTGTATATCTCTTTGTATGTTTCCCCTTATTGTCTCCAGAAATTGTATTTTTTTAATGATTTTACAATTTTTCATCCTCTTCCTATTCAGGTCCCTATAATATCGGATTCTCTCAGTGGAGATCTTCTATATAAGGAAATTTTCCTGATTGACCATCAAGGATGGATAGTGACAGGGACAAGATGGTGGAGAGGATATTACACCTCACCCTAGAGATCCTCTTCCGACTTACTGGAGAGGTGAGAGATTCTGATGGCATTACATTACCTTATTCTTATCTATGGGAATAACAGATGGACAGAACGGGAGAGGTGAGGACTCTGGAAATGTCTGTAGTGAGATTTATTAATGTGTCTCCATAACCAGGATTACACAGTAGTGAAGAAGACCTCTAGTGAGCACTTTCAAACCCCTGTGTCTGAGGGATGGGGAAGATCCTTGAGCCCGATAACGGAGCCTCCACCTCACCCCCTGATATATGAGGACATCAATGACTGGAACATCCTAGAAATCATCTACAAGATGATTGAGCTGCTGACTGGAGAGGTGACACTGCTGGGAATGTTGGGACATTATACAGTAATGCTATGAAGGGATCGTGGGATAACGGTATCATTGTATGTGTCAGGTTCCTATAAGGTGTCTGGATGTCGCTGTCTATTTCTCCATGGAGGAGTGGGAGTATTTAGAAGGACACAAAGATCTGTACAAGGACATCATTATGGAGGGTCCCCAGCCCCTCACATCACCAGGTAATAAACAGGGCTAAATACGCACAGCCTGTAAATACCTGTATGTAAAGAATGAATTCAGTCCCTGTATGTGTTTCCTCTAGTTATATCCAGAAGGAGGATAACATCAGAGAGATGTCTCCATCCTCTTCTTCCTCAGGACTGTAAACAAGAAAATCCCAATGTTCCTCAGGATCATCAGGTAGATGGAGAGAAGGTGTCATGAGATCTCCCCTATGATGGTCTTGTGTTCAGTCTTCTTTTATCCACAGATAATATATGTTTTCTCCTCGCCACGACAGCACTCACTGCGAGAGGGGATCCGTCCCTAGGAACAGGAAACCTACAGAAATAAAAGAGGCTGTCCCGCTCACCCCCTCAGTTGGTTTCCTGTTCATACGGGAACCTGCAAGAGGAAGATGATACCTGGGCTGTAAGCTGCCTGTGCAGTGTCCATGGAAACGGCAGTAGCTGCAGTTCCAGAGACAGCGTCGGGGGAGTCCTGCTGGTCAGCTCCCCCCTCGTCTGGTAAAGGATGGCGTGAGGCCGGAGTCTGGGGGAGGCCGCCCTGGCTCACGTGGGAGCGCGGTGCAACGGGCACTCATCCGGGAGGAGCAAGGTGCGGGCATTGGCCGCCCGGCTCCTCCATTAGGTTGAGAATCTGCGTGGTGCCTTGGAAGCCGGGCCGGGCATGCGCAGTAGGCGGTGAGCGCTCCAGCCCCGGAAGTAGTTGGACAACTTCCAGGGGGGTGCCGGAGGTAGTGGAGTCAGCGCGAGGCTGGGTATGATGCCCGCGCATGCGCAGAAGAGTTGGAAAAAAAGGAGCGCGCTCCTAGTCTGGAAGTAGTAAAGAGGACTTCCGGGGGGAGGGGAAGCTGGGGAGGCACCAGCGCGGTCTATAAAAGGATTATTGTGGAGCTGGGGCAGGGTACCAAGATGTCCTCCCCAGGAGACTCCGTAGCGCACCCTCAGGAGGTAGAGGTGCAGGTGCATAGTAAAGCCAAAAGCTGCAGTGAACGTTCCTGGGAGGGTGACTCCACGGAGAAGAGCGGAAACAGGAAGTCTATGAAAACTTCGTCTCATGCTGTGCCGCCGCCTCAGAAATCGGTAACGGCTGACAAGTTTCACAGGGTGAGTGTTAACTCTACCTATTAAGCTGATTGCCCCTTCTTTCTGTGTGCCCCTTTCAGGTTAAAAAATCGGGGAAGTCTAAACATAGAGTATGTGCTCTGTGCTCACAGCCCCTTCCTGATAGTTACCCCAAGAGGCTTTGTCAATCCTGTATTAGTCAGACTCTGGAGGAAGAATCGTCCGTCAGAGCAAGTGATATAAGGCTCATGATTAGAGAGGAACTCCAGGGTCTCAAGAGCTCGGATAAGACTGGAAGACATAGACCCAGTGTAAGGGAGGCTTCCCCCGTTTCCAGTCCCTCTTCTGACGAAGGGGAAATTTAATCTACTGATTCCTCTGGGGCATCATCATCTTCGGATGAAGAAGGTCGTTCATGTTTCCCTGTGGAGAGTGTCGTCAATCTAGTGAAGGCAGTTCGAGGGACCATGGGGATTACGGACGAGAAGGAGGCTAGGATCACACAGGAGGTGGTTATGTTCGCGGGCCTCTCTCAGAGGAAGAGGTGAACATTTCCGTTAATAGCTGCAGTGAAGGATGTGGTCAGGAAGCAATGGGAGAAGCAAAGACAGAGAGGGTTCCTTCAAACTCAAAGAGGTGGTACCCCTTTGATGACGAGGATCTAACAACTTGGTCTAAGGTGCCTAAAGTAGACGCCGTGGTAGCTTCAACCTCAAAGTGCTCCACCCTGCCTGTAGAGGATTCCGGGTCTTTGGCTGACCTCTTGGATCGGAATGCGGACACGC
The DNA here is from genome assembly GCF_039654945.1 of Dendrobates tinctorius. NCBI lineage: Eukaryota > Metazoa > Chordata > Amphibia > Anura > Dendrobatidae > Dendrobates > Dendrobates tinctorius. The sequence goes on from NW_027361822.1 coordinate 16,584,100, forward strand.
TTCTTAAAAGATTGTGGAAATCGTGTACGGGAGCCTTCAAGCCAGCTATTTCAAGCACTTGTATGGCTAGATCAATGCTGATAAGGTCTGGAGCCTCTAGAGACAGATTACTGTCCTCTAATCAGGGGAGCTATGGCATTTTTGGCAGATGCCTCCGCAGACTCCTTATGACTGGCGGCCAGATCGGCTGGACTGGCTAATGCTGCTTGGCGTGCCTTATGGCTAAACGGCTGGAAAGGGGATGCGCAATCTAAATCAAAGCTATGCGGAATCCCATGACAGGGTGAGTATCTGTTCACCAAGGTTCTTGATGACATGCTCACCAAGGCAGGGGAAAGAAGGAAGGGGTTCCCTAACCAGTTTCTCCCGTCCTACAGGAGAGCCTTCAGGAAGCAGCCATTTAGTAAGAAGAGATCCTATAGGAACCAGGATCGCTGGAGCAATAAAGAGACCAGGCAGAAAGGTGCCCTTTTCAGTGGGTCTTCCTCCATGGGCAGAGATAAGTTCCGATTGTCCTGACCGTCCGGTGGAGTGCAGGTTGTCAGTCTTCTGCCAGGAATGGGGAAAAAATAACTTCTAATCCCTGGGCCTTAAATCTCATATCATCTGGATAGAAATTGGAATTCGGTCAAATTCCCCTGGACTTCTTTGTATTGACTTCTCTAAAGTCTCCGGCACAACAGGAGGCGTTGGAGTTGGAAATTAAGGGTCTACTATCCAAACATGTTCTGGTAGAGATCTCGGCGAACTAAAGGGGGAGGGGATTTTATTCTCATTTATTTCTAACTAGCTGAAGAGCCCGGCGCTGCCCGGGCATAGTAACTAACTGTGGATAGTTATAACAAATTATACTTCTCCATCCCATAGTCCTGTGCCCATATACCCAACATACCTATCCTCCAGCCCATAGTCTAGTGCCCATATACCCATCACACATCCTCCATCCCATAGTCCCATGCCCATATACCCATCATACATATTCTCCATCCCATAGTCCCATGCCCATATACCCATCACACATCCTTCATCTCATAGTCCCATGCCCATATACCCTTCATACATATCCTCCATCCCATAGTCGAGTGCCCATATACCCATCACACATCCGTCATCTCATAGTCCCATGCCCATATACCCATCATACATATCCTCCATCCCATAGTCGAGTGCCCATATACCCATCACACATCCTCCATCCCATAGTCCCATGCCCATATACCCATCACACATCCTCCATCCCATAGTCCCATGCCCATATACCCATCATACATATCCTCCATCCCATAGGCCCGTGCCCATATACCCATCACACATCCTCCATTCCATAGTCCCATGCCCATATACCCATCACACAGCCTCCATCCCATAGTCCCATGCCCATATACCCATCATACATATTCGCTATTCCATAGTCGAGTGCCTATATACCTATCACACATCCTTCATCTCATAGTCCCATGCCCATATACCCATCATACATATCCTCCATCCCATAGTCCTGTGCCCATATACCCGTCACACATCCTCCATCCCATAGTCAACCATTATGACATCATAATGAGCGGCGGGGCTTGCCACCTCTGATGACATCAGCGTCGCCATGGCAACCATTATGACATCATAATGAGGGGCGGGGCTTGAAACACACTTTTTCTCCATTATGTAGATAGGGGCAAAATTGTTTGGTGAATTGGAACACGCAGGGTTAAAATTTCGCCTCACAATATAGCCTAGGACACTCTCGGGGTCCAGACGTGTGACTGTGCCAAATTTTGTGGCTGTAGCTGCGACGGTGCGGATGCCAATCCCGAATATATATATACATACATACATACAGTCATGGCCAAAAGTATTGACACCCCTGCAATTCTGTCAGATAATACTCAGTTTCTTCCTGAAAATTATTGCAAACACAAATTCTTTGGTATTATTATCTTCATTTAATTTGTCTTAAATGAAAAAACACAAAAAGAATTGTCCTAAAGCCAAATTGGATATAATTCCACACCAAACATAAAAAAGAGGGTGGACAAAAGTATTGGCACTGTGCGAAAAATCATGTGATGCTTCTCTAATTTGTGTAATTAACAGCACCCGTAACTTACCTGTGGCACCTAACAGGTGTTGGCAATAACTAAATCACACTTGCAGCCAGTTGACATGGATTAAAGTTGACTCAACCTCTGTCCTGTGTCCTTGTGTGTACCACATTGAGCATGGAGAAAACAAAGAAGACCAAAGAACTGTCTGAGGACTTGAGAAACCAAATTGTGAGGAAGCATGAGCAATCTCAAGGCTACAAGTCCATCTCCAAAGACCTGAATGTTCCTGTGTCTACCGTGCGCAGTGTCATCAAGAAGTTTAAAGCCCATGGCACTGTGGCTAACCTCCCTAGATGTGGACGGAAAAGAAAAATTGACAAGAGATTTCAACGCAAGATTGTGTGGATGTTGGATAAAGAACCTCCACTAACATCCAAACAAGTTCAAGCTGCCCTGCAGTCCGAGGGAACAACGGTGTCAACCCGTACTATCCGTCGGCATCTGAATGAAAAGGGACTGTATGGTAGGAGACCCAGGAAGACTCCATTTCTCACCCCGAGACATAAAAAAGCCAGGCTGGAGTTTGCCAAAACTTACCTGAAAAAGCCTAAAACATTTTGGAAGAATGTTCTTTGGTCAGATGAGACAAAAGTAGAGCTTTTAGGGCAAAAGCATCAACATAGAGTTTACAGGAGAAAAAAGAGGCATTCAAAGAAAAGTACACGGTCCCTACAGTCAAACATGGCGGAGGTTCCCATATGTTTTGGGGTTGCTTTGCTGCCTCTGGCACTGGACTGCTTGACTGTGTGCATGGCATTATGAAGTCAGAAGACTACCAACAAATTTTGCAGCATAATTTAGGGCCCAGTGTGAGAAAGCTGGGTCTCCCTCAGAGGTCATGGGTCTTCCAGCAGGACAATAACCCAAAACACACTTCAAAAAGCACTAGAAAATGGTTTGAGAGAAAGCACTGGAGACTTCTAAGGTGGCCAGCAATGAGTCCAGACCTGAATCCCATAGAACACCTGTGGAGAGATCTAAAAATGGCAGTTTGGAGAAGGCACCCTTCAAATATCAGGGACCTGGAGTAGTTTGCCAAAGAAGAATGGTCTAAAATTCCAGCAGAGCATTGTAAGAAACTCATTGATGGTTACCGGAAGTGGTTGGTCGCAGTTATTTTGGCTAAAGGTTGTGCAACCAAGTATTCGGCTGAGGGTGCCAATACTTTTGTCCGGCCCATTTTTGGAGTTTTGTGTGAAATGATCAATGTTTTGCTTTTTGCTTCATTCTCTTTTGTGTTTTTTCATTTAAGACAAATTAAATGAAGATAATAATACCAAAGAATTTGTGTTTGCAATCATTTTCAGGAAGAAACTGAATATTATCTGACAGAATTGCAGGGGTGTCAATACTTTTGGCCATGACTGTACATACATACATACATACATACATACATACACTTGAGCTTTATATAAGAGAGAGATATATGTGTGTGTATATATATATATATATATATATATATATATATATATATATATATATATTACACACATACGGTACATACCAAAAGTTTGGGCACATCTTCTCGTTGAAAAAGTCTTTATTTTCATGACTATGAAAATTGAGCAAAGCATAACACACTAAAACATTGACCACAAGTCCTTATATAAAAAATATATTTTTTATTAAGTATATAGTAAAACATAAAGTTTTCCACAATAGTAGCAACACATCAATCGCCACATATATTTATTATTTATATCCTCATTACATAAAATAGGAGGGTGTAACTATCCAGATGGATGGGACATAGTAGTAGACATCATGCTGGAAAAAGTAAATATCGTGCAAAAAGTAACAATGCGTATCACTGCAAAAATATATATATGTGATTTATAATTATTTATGCAAAAAACATAATTAATTACAGCAAAAAACATGTGAAAAATTATTACCACCAAAAAAGATATTATAAATCCGTTCACATATATGTGCAAATATACCAATAATATACTAATAAAAAATTATAGTGCCAATATATATGTGAAACAAAAAGAAACCAGCAGGTGTCTCAGAACTGATTGTTTATCATACAATCAGCACTTATAATACCCATCCCCATCCATATAAAAGATGTATAAACACGGCGTGTCCTAACTTAGGACAATCATCAGAACCCGCAGCCTAAAATTCCAAATACCATTTATATAACTGATAATAACTTACAGGTATAGTCGTGGCCAAAAGTATTGACACCCCTGCAATTCTGTCAGATAATACTCAGTTTCTTCCTGAAAATGATTGCAAACACAAATTCTTTGGTATTATTATCTTCATTTAACCCCTTACCTACAATGGACGTAATATTCCGTCCATGTGACCCTGGACCTAACTACCATGGACGGAATATTACGTGGTGAGCGCCGCTGATCGCGGCCGGGTGTCAGATGATTATCACAGCTGACACCCGGCACAATGTGTCAGGGGCGGTCACGGTCCGCCCCCGACACGTTAACCCCTTGTACACCGCGATCAAACGCGATCGCGGTGTACCGGGGGTTAAAGGGAAGCATCGGCAGGGAGGGGGCTCCCTCCGTGCTTCCCTGAGCCCCCCACGGCAGCGCAATGTGCAGCGGATCCAAGATGGCGACGGGGGCCTGCAGGGAGCTGACTTCCTCACTGCCTTCAAAGCGCAGGCATGAGGAAGTCTGCAGCAGTGCCTGTGACAGATCGCTGATCTGTCACAGTGATCTGTGATGTGACAGATCAGCGATCTGTCACAGGACAGTGATGTCCCACCTGGGACAAGGTAATAAAGTAAAAAAAAAAAAAAAAAAAGTGTTAAAAATAAATTTAAAAAAATCGCTAAATTAGTTAAAAAAAAAAAAAAAAAAATATTCCCAAATAAATCCATTTTTTCAAAATAAAAAAAACAAAACAAAAGTACACATATTTGGTATCGCCGCGTCCGTAGCGACCCGCCCTATAAAACTGTCCCATTAGTTAACCCCTTTAGCAAACCCCTTAAAAAATAAAAATAAAAAACGAAGCAAAAAATAATGATTTATTATCATACCGCCAAACAAAAAGTGCAATAACGCGCGATCAAAAAGACGCATATAAATATCCATGGTACCGCTGAAAGCGTCATCTTGTCCCGCAAAAAACGAGCCGCAATACAGCGTCATCCGCAAAAAAATAAAAAAGTTATAGCTCGCAGAATAAAGCGATACAAAAATAATTATTTTTTATATAAAATTGTTTTCATTGCAAAAAACCGACAAAACATAAAAAAAGACCTAAATGAGGTATCGCTGTAACCGTACTGACCCGAAGAATAAAAACGCTTTATCAATTTTACCGCACGCGGAACGGTGTAAACGCACCCCCAAAAAGAAATTCATGACACGCTGGTTTTTGTTCATTCTGCGTCCCAAAAATCAGATTTTTTTATTCTGATCAAAACATGTCACGTGCCCGAAAATGGTGCCAATGAAAACGTCAACTCGTCCCGCAAAAAATAAGACCTCACATGACTCAGTGGGTCAAAATACGGAAAAATTATATCTCACAATATGTGGTGATGCAAAAACTATTTTTACAATAAAAAGCGTCTTTTAGCATCTGACAGCTGCCAAATATAAATGCCGCCATAAATAGTAAATCAAACCCCCCGTTATCACCCCCTTAGTTAGGGAAAAATAATAAAACTAAAAGAAAATGTATTTATTTCCATTTTCCCGCTAGGGTTAGGGCTCAGATTAGGGTTAGGGGTGTGTTGGGGTTAGGGTTGGAGTTATAATTGGGGGGTTTCCACTGTTTGGGCACATCAGGTGCTCTCCAAAGGCAACATGGCGTCTGATCTCAATTCCAGCCAATTCTGCGTTGAAAAAGTCAAATGGTGCGCCTTCCCTTCCAAGCTCTGCCATGCGCCCAAACAGTGTTTTACCCTCACATGTAGGGTATCAGCCTACTCAGGACAAATTACAAAACAACTTTTGGGGTCCAATTTCTCCTGTTACCCTTAGGAAAATAAAAAATTGGGGGCAAAAATATAATTTTGCGGAAAAAAGTTTTTTTTATTTTCACGCCCAGGCGTTATAAACTTCTGTGAAGCACTTGGGGGTTCAAAGTGCTCTCCACACATCTAGATAAGTTCCGTGGGGGGTCTAGTTTCCAAAATGGGGTCACTTGTGGGGAGTTTCAATAGTTTAGGTACATCAGGGGCTCTCCAAACGCACATGACACCCGCAGACCATTCCATCAAAGTCTGCATTCCAAAACGTCACTACTTCCCTTCCGAGCCCCGACGTGTGCCGATACAGTAGTTTTCTCCCACATATGAGGTATCCGCGTACTCAGGACAAATTGGACAACAACTTTTGGGGTCCAATTTCTCCTGTTACCCTTGGGAAAATAAAAAAATGGGGACTAAAAGATGATGTTTGTTGAAAAAATCCGATATTTTTATTTTCATGCCCGGTCGTTATAAACTTCTGTGAAGCACTGGGGGGTTCAAAGTGCTCACCACACATCTAGATAAGTTCATTAGGGGGTCTAGTTTCCAAAATGGGGTCATTTGTGGGGGGTTTCCACTGTTTAGGTACATTAGGGGCTCTCCAAAGGCAACATGACACCCGCAGACCATTCCATCAAAGTCTGCATTCCAAAACGTCACTACTTCCCTTCCGAGCCCCGACGTGTCCCCATACAGTAGTTTTCTCCCACATATGAGGTGTCAGCGTACTCAGGACAAATTGGACAACAACTTTTGGGGTCCAATTCCTCCTGTTACCCTTGGGAAAATAAAAAAATGGGGACTAAAAGATGTTTGTGGAAAAAATACGATTTTTTTTTTATTTTCACGCCCGGACGTTATAAACTTCAGTGGAGCACTGGGGGGTTCAAAGTCCTCACCACACATCTGGATAAGTTCATTGGGGGGTCTAGTTTCCAAAATGGTGTCATTTGTGGGGGGTTTCTACTGTTTTGGTACATCAGGGGCTTTCCTAACGCGACATGGTGTCCGATCTCAATTCTAGCCAAAAACTTCAAATGGCGCTGCTTCCCTTCCGAGCTCTGCTATGCGCCCAAATAGTCATTTACACCCACATATGGGGTATCAGCGTACTCAGGACAAATTGCACAATAACTTTTAGGGTCCTGTTACCCTTGGAAAAATAAAAATTGGGGGTGAAAAGATCATTTTTGTGGAAAAAATATGATTTTTTAATTGTACCGCTGTACGTTATAAACTTCTGTGAAGCCCTTGTGGGTTCAAAGTTCTCACCACATATCTAGATAAGTTCCTTGGGGGGTCTAGTTTCCAAAATGGGGTCACTTGGGGGGGGTTTCCACTGTTTAGGTACATCAGGGGCTCTCCAAACACGACATGGCGTCCGATCTGAATTCCAGCCAATTTTGCATTGAAAAAGTCAAACGGCGCTCCTTCCCTACTGAGGTCTGCCATGCGCCGAAACAGTGGTTCCCCCCCCACATATCAGGTATCAGCGTACTCAGGACAAATTGCACAATAACTTTTGCAGTCCAATTTCTCCTGTTACCCTTGGTAAAATAAAGAAAATTGAACCTGAAGTATTTTTTTGTGCAAAAAAGTTAAATGTTCATTTTTTTTTTTTTAATATTCAAAAAATTCCTGTGACGCACCTAAAGGGTTAATAAACTTCTTGAATGTGGTTTTAAGCACCTTAAGGGGTGCAGTTTTTAGAATGGTGTCACTTTTGGGTATTTTCTATCATATAGACCCCTCAAAGTGGCTTCAAATGTGATGTGGTCCCTAAAAATAAAATGGTGTTGCAAAAATGAGAAATCGCTGGTCAATTTTTAACCCTTATAACTTCCTAATAAAAAAAAAATTTTGGTTCCAAAATTGTGCTGATGTAAAGTAAACATGTGGGAAATGTTATGTATTAAGTTTTTTGTGTGCCGTATCGCTGTGATTTAAGGGCATAAAAATTCAAATTTGGAAAATTGCGAAATTTTCAAAATTTTCGCCAAATTTCCGCTTTTTTCACAAATAAACGCAAGTTATTTGAATGCAATTTTACCACTAACATGAAGTACAATATGTCACGAGAAAACAATGTCAGAATCACCGGGATCCATGGAAGCGTTCCAGAGTTATGACCTCATAAAGGTACAGTGGTCAGAATTGTAAAAATTGGCCCGGGAGTTAACGTGCAAACCACCCTTGGTAGTGAAGGGGTTAATTTGTCTTAAATGAAAAAAACACAAAAAGAATTGTCCTAAAGCCAAATTGGATATAATTCCACACCAAACATAAAAAAGAGGGTGGACAAAAGTATTGGCACTGTTCGAAAAATCATGTGATGCTTCTCTAATTTGTGTAATTAACGGCACCTGTAACTTACCTGTGGCACCTAACAGGTGTTGGCAATAACTAAATCACACTTGCAGCCAGTTGGCATGGATTAAAGTTGACTCAACCTCTGTCCTGTGTCCTTGTGTGTACCACATTGAGCATGAAGAAAAGAATGAAGACCAAAGAACTGTCTGAGGACTTGAGAAACCAAATTGTGAGGAAGCATGAGCAATCTCAAGGCTACAAGTCATCTCCAAAGACCTCAATGTTCCTGTGTCTGCCGTGCGCAGTGTCATCAAGAAGTTTAAAGCCCATGGCACTGTGGCTAACCTCCCTAGATGTGGACGGAAAAGAAAAATTGACAAGAGATTTTAACGCAAGATTGTGCGGATGTTGGATAAAGAACCTCGACTAACATCCAAACAAGTTCAAGCTGCCCTGCAGTCCGAGGGTACAACAGTGTCAACCCGTACTATCCGGCGGCGTCTGAATGAAAAGGGACTGTATGGTAGGAGACCCAGGAAGACCCCACTACTTACCCCGAGACATAAAAAAGCCAGGCTGGAGTTTGCCAAAACTTACCTGAAAAAGCCTAAAACGTTTTGGAAGAATGTTCTCTGGTCAGATGAGACAAAAGTAGAGCTTTTTGGGCAAAGGCATCAACATAGAGTTTACAGGAGAAAAAAAGAGGCATTCAAAGAAAAAAACACGGTCCCTACAGTCAAACATGGCGGAGGTTCCCTGATGTTTTGGGGTTGCTTTGCTGCCTCTGGCACTGGACTGCTTGACCGTGTGCATGGCATTATGAAGTCAGAAGACTACCAACAAATTTTGCAGCATAATGTAGGGCCCAGTGTGAGAAAGCTGGGTCTCCCTCAGAGGTCTTGGGTCTTCCAGCAGGACAATGACCCAAAACACACTTCAAAAAGCACTAGAAAATGGTTTGAGAGAAAGCACTGGAGACTTCTAAGGTGGCCAGCAATGAGTCCAGACCTGAATCCCATAGAACACCTGTGGAGAGATCTAAAAATGGCAGTTTGGAGAAGGCACCCTTCAAATATCAGGGACCTGGAGCAGTTTGCCAAAGAAGAATGGTCTAAAATTCCAGCAGAGCATTATAAGAAACTCATTGATGGTTACCGGAAGCGGTTGGTCGCAGTTATTTTGGCTAAAGGTTGTGCAACCAAGTATTAGGCTGAGGGTGCCAATACTTTTGTCTGGCCCATTTTTGGAGTTTTGTGTGAAATGATCAATGTTTTGCTTCATTCTCTTTTTGTGTTTTTTCATTTAAGACAAATTAAATGAAGATAATAATACCAAAGAATTTGTGTTTGCAATCATTTTCAGGAAGAAACTGAGTATTATCTGACAGAATTGAAGGGGTGTCAATACTTTTGGCCACAACTGTATAAAACTTCTTAATCGCCTAGGGATAGTCACCCTTCCCCAATGCGCGTTTCGGCCTCTTGCCTTCGTCAGGGCGTGGCGCTTATCAGAGACCAGTTAGATTATATACCTAGAACTACCAATCACATAGTGCAAACAGCAAAATTGGCCAATAGAAAACGGGGCATGCCAACCCGCCCACATGTACATTCAGCATCATATTTAACCCTCAATAGACTCATCATAGATCCCATTAACGTGCATACTAATCGCACAGACATCAAGAGAAAAATACTTTATTCACATTAAAAATCCGCAACATAAGAGCGCATATCTAAATAATAGAAGGACGCTGCTATTAGAATGTACATGGCGTCCATCAAGAGAGTATTATGCATGACCAGAAAAAGAGACAGAGTTGTACTGTTACTAAGGTATCTCCAGTACACCGCACTAAGATCATACTGCGCATATCCAGAACAGAAACATGACCAGAAACAATGGCCACGCTTGCTCACCATAGTAGTGCATCCTTAGTAACCACATTTAAACTAAGGTAACTCCAGTACACCGCGCTTAGATCATACTGCGCATAACCGGAAAGGCTACAGAGACATGACCGGAAGAAGATGGCTACGCTTGTTCACCACCAGTGTTGCGTCCTTAGTAACCACATCTAAACCATTGCGCATGATCAGACAAAAGATAGAAAAGGGGGAAAGGCGCTCTGTTACCAAAACATCCCCAATAATTCTACTCAAATCACGCTGCGCATAACCAAGGCACCCAGATAGGGAACAGAGGAATGGCCACTACTCGTTGCTACCAATAACTCATACTTAATAATATTTATTTAGGACATACTATATATAATAAAATCATTAAATACGTTGTTATACTATTGACCAATATTATACAAATGACTCAAATGTGTCCCACACAATATCAAAAGTGTGTGTGTGTGTGTGTGTGTGTGTGTGTGTGTATATATATATATATATATATATATATATATATATATATATATATATATATATATATATATATATATATTTATATATATATATATAATGTGTGTGTGTGTGTGTGTATATATATATATATATATATATATATATATATATATATATATATATATATATATATATATATATAATGTGTGTGTGTGTGTGTGTGTATATATATATATATATATATATATATATATATATATATAATGTGTGTGTGTGTGTGTATATATATATATATATATATATATATATATATATATATATAAACGTGTCAGACCTTATAACGCACGCAATGCAAAGAGTGCGCAGACCACCAGATGAGCCGCGTCAACATTCAGATCGCAAAATTATGCGTACCGAATGACAAAGACGCGACACACCCGGGGCCTACATACCACCCCAATGGACACCCACGCGTACCTGACATGGCACGCCATATCACCATATTACAAGGACAAAAGGTAAAATGGCAGTCACACCATAATTTAATAATAATAAACAAAATAATCACAATAAGCTGTTCCAGATGTAAATCTTCAAGATATCCAGAAGGATGTGCATATAAGAGTTTTTCATTCATTCTTTTTGCGAATTTCATTCCATCAGCGACGTATATATAAGTAGACACTAGGTCATCCATATCGTATTCAATTCAAACGCCCAAAACTAATATAAAAAATAATAATAAAAAATTAAATAATAAAATAACAAATGATGAGCGAATATAGAATCCAAAATTAGATAAAATAATAAAATATAATATATAAAGTCTCCAATAATATACCATAAAAACGCATAAAATTCATAAAAAAGGACAAAAATACTCAGCATACTGCAGGGTCAAAGAAATGGAGCGAAACTATTATTTTCGTTAAGACCAAATGGTTGGATCGTGTTTAATGTCCAAATCCACTTGGTCTCATACTGTGCAAGTTTTTTACTGACATTGGCCCCTCTGATATTAATAGACAACATATCTATTCCTCGTACTTTCAACTGAGTGCTGTCGCAGTTGTGGTGCACTTTGAAATGCCTGGGAATGGTCTTCAAGGCATTAATATCATTTTCTTTTTCAGCTGCCTTGATACCAGGGACATGTTCACGAACCCTAATTTTCAATTGCCTTGTTGTCATCCCAATATATATCTTTTGACATGGGCATATAGCAAAGTGCACCACAGCCTTAGACGCACAAGTAATATGATGCCTAATTTTGAACTCACGGTTCCCTCCCTGATTAAAGAAGGTATCCGTGCGTTCAATATTTGAACAGGCCACACAGTTGCCACATGGAAAACATCCCTTATCCGCTCTAGGAAACCTATCCAAAAATGTTCTCATTGGGGCGGGCATATAATGGCTTTTTACCAAAACATCCCGAAGATGTTTCCCGAACAAAAAAGTGTGAAACAACTGAAAATATGTCTTATATGCTAGATTCTTCAAAGTAACCACCTTTTGCTTTGATTTCTGCTTTGCACACTCTTCGCATTCTCTTGATGAGCTTCAAGAGGTAGTCACCAGAAATGGTCTTCCAACAGTCTTGAAGGAGTTCCCAGAGATGCTTAGCACTTGTTGGCCCTTTTGCCTTCACTCTGCGGTCCAGCTCACCCCAAACCATCTCGATTGGGTTCAGGTTTGGTGACTGTGGAGGCCAGGTCATCTGGCCTAGCACCCCATCACTCTCTTTCTTGGTCAAATAGCCCTTACACAGCCTGGAGGTGTGTTTGGGGTCATTGTCCTGTTGAAAAATAAATGATGGTCCAACTAAACACAAACCGGATGGAATGGCATTCCCCTGCAAGATGCTGTGATAGCCATGCTGGTTCAGTATGCCTTCAATTTTGAATAAATCCCCAACAGTGTCATCAGCAAAGCACCCCCACACCATCACACCTCCTCCTCCATGCTTCACGGTGGGAACCAGGCATGTAGAGTCCATCCATTCACCTTTTCTGTGTCGCACAAAGACACGGTGGTTGGAACCAAAGATCTCAAATTTGGACTCATCAGACCAAAGCACAGATTTCCACTGGTCTAATGTCCATTCCTTGTGTTCTTTAGCCCAAACAAGTCTCTTCTGCTTGTTGCCTGTCCTTATCTGTGGTTTCCTAGCAGCTATTTTACCATGAAGGCCTGCTGCACAAAGTCTCCTCTTATCAGTTGTTGTAGAGATGTGTCTGCTGCTAGAACTCTGTGTGGCATTGACCTGGTCTCTAATCTGAGCTGCTGTTAACCTGTGATTTCTGAGGCTGGTGACTCGGATGAACTTATCCTTCGCAGCAAAGGTGACTCTTGGTCTTCCTTTCCTGGGGTGGTCCTCGTGAGCCAGTTTCTTTGTAGCGCTTGATGGTTTTTTGCCACTGCACTTGGGGACATTTTCAAAGTTTTCCCAATTTTTTCGGACTGACTGACCTTCATTTCTTAAAGTAATGATGGCCACTCGTTTTTCTTTACTCAGCTGCTTTTTTCTTGCCATAATCCAAATTCTAACAGTCTATTCAGTAGGACTATCAGCTGTGTATCCAGCAGACTTCTGCACAACACAACTGATGGTCCCAACCCCATTTATAAGGCAAGAAATCCCACTTATTAAACCTGACAGGGCACACCTGTGAAGTGAAAACCATTTCTGGTGACTACCTCTTGAAGCTCATCAAGAGAATGCCAAGAGTGTGCAAAGCAGTAATCAAAGCAAAAGGTGGCTACTTTGAAGAACCTAGAATATAAGACATACAGTATTTTCAGTTGTTTCACACTTTTTTGTTAATTATATAATTCCACATGTGTTAATTCATAGTGTTGATGCCTTCAGAGTGAATCTACAATCTTCATAGTCATGAAAATAAAGAAAACTCTTTCAATGAGAAGGTGTGTCCAAACTTTTGTTCTGTACTGTGTGTGTGTGTATGTGTATATATATAGCTATACAGATGGATATAAATGATTATATATGTTGAAATACGCTGCTATGACAAGGGACTAAATCTCGTTTTACGGTTCCTCTCATTCTGTGTAATCAAACTGAGGGGGCGAGGGAGACTGCCCCTTTTATTTCTGTAGGTTTCCTGTTCCTAGGGGCGGATCCTCTCTTTCAGTGGGTGCTGTCGTGGACTCCATAAAAGAGTATTACCGGTAAGTAATCCGGCTTTTTATACTTGTGTAATGAAAAGGGTGGTGATAGCAGAATTAGAGCTGATCATAGATGTGACTTCTCCATCTGTCTGTGACTTTTACAATATTTGTTTCAGGGAGAATATCTGACCCATATTAATACTAAAGAGACATATGTGAGGGGTGATGAGCTGTGCAAAGAGGAGATTCGTACAGATGACTACCCAGGTGAGTAATAATCACTATATGTAGAGAAGTCACAGATTCATCTCAGTTACAATCTAGAACCATTTTGTATTACTTGTTGTGAGCTCTGTGATCTTTCTGGTTTTTCAGCTTTAGTTTCAACCTTTCTGCCAAAATACTAAATAAATATGGATTAAAATATGATATTGTTGTAGATAATCTTTTATGGAATAAAATTCTTGGACTTATGTGCGCTGCTAGACAAAGTATCAAATCCAGCGCACATAAGTCCAGTCCGACGCCTCCCATCTTCATACGATGCTGTCCTCTTCTTCCCTTCCTGTAGTATCTCCGGCGCAGGCGCACTGCTCTGCCCTGTTGAGGGCAGAGCAGAATACTGCAGTGCGCAGGCGCCAGACCTCACCCGGCGCCTGCGCACTGCAGGACTCTGCTCTGCCCTCAATAGGGCAGAGCAGTGCGCCGGAGCCACTACAGGAAGGGAAGAAGAGGGCGGCATCGTATGAAGATGGAAGGCGTCGGACCGGACCGCGACACCCATCGGGGACCACACCACCCCCTCCGGTGAGTATAATCTAACTCGTTTTTCTTATCTTTCAGGTTACATCGGGGGCTTATCTACAGCATTACAGAATGCTGTAGATAAGCCCCTGGTGTCAATGCCGGCAGCTCATAGGGCAAAAAAAGGTGACAGATTCGCTTTAATGAACGGGGCCTCGTGATCGCAGGAAGAGCTGCTGGCCCCGGAACCAATGAGATCCAGCGAGGGCGTGCAAGCAGAACAGGGACCGGGGGAGCCATGCATATCAGGACAGGGACCGGGGGAGCCATGCATACAATGACAGGGGGAGCCATGGATGGGGATGAGGGGACAATGCATATACTCGAGTCAATAAGCTTACCCAATTTTCCATGGCAAAATTAGGTGCCTCGGCTTATACTTGGGTCGGCTTATACTCAAGTATATACATTAAGTCCTTTTGCACATTATCTCACAGTATTCTTCACTATTTTGGGGACCACAAACTATGGATGCATGGTGATGAGAAAGAGATTAGGAGTTTCTGTGTCATGTCAGTAAAATTCTGTTCCTAAGCTTTTTGTGGAGCTGATAAATGAAGATGCTTTAATATTGCTAATAAGCCTGTTGGATGTCTGTACCTCAAGAGGGGAATATTAGTCAGCCACGTGATGACCAAGAAATCTCTTACCTCTCAAAATCTCCATATATTTTTGTATACAAACACATGGGTGTGATGGCTTGTTGCTAAGCTTTGAATTATTATACAGTTTATACTCATGTAGTTGTTATGTATTTAAAGAAATGGAAAGTTGTGATGCCATGATTAATAGGAAATTCTTTAATAACACTACCTGACATCACAGTGTTTTATCAGAATTCTTCGTTTTTTTTGTATTTTGTTTGCCCTATATTGACCTCCATTTTTTTTTACATGCCTTGCAATTTTGTATGGCTTTATTTACACATGATATTATATTGATAATCATTATTGTTTAAGATTATAAAAATGTAATCTGTTATATTTTTGGTAGATTCTACCAGAAGCTCAGAGGGACATGTGATCTCTTCAGATTTTAAAGAAGATGATCATTGTATCACACAAGAAACATATGAAGAGCTTGAAATTATCCCAGATATACTATCAGCCCTTCACAGCAAAGATCTATCATCTGATCCAATTCAACAGGATTTTTCTCCTGATTCATTAGAGACTATTAACCAAAATGAAAATAGCAGAAGGGATAGTGAACCAGAAGGATCTCACAAAGGGGAAAATCCATTTGCATGTTTAAAATGTGGAAAATATTACGTAGATTTATCAAATCTTGTTAAACATGAGAAAAGTCACAAGGAAAGGAAATTTTCATGCTCAAAATGTCAGAAATGTTTTACGAAGAATGCACATCTTGTAAGACATGAGAAAAGTCACACTGGGGAGAAGCCATTCTCCTGTTCAGAATGTGGAGCACGTTTTGACTGTCAATCAAAACTTATTGTACATGAGAGACGGCATACAGGGGAGAAGCCATTTTCTTGCTTGAAATGTGGGAAATGTTTTTCTCAGAAATCAGGTCTTGTTGACCATCAAAAAGCTCACAGCGGGGAGAAGCCATTTTCATGTTCAGAATGTGGGAAATGTTTTAAACATAAATTTACTCTTGTTAAACATCAGAGAGTTCACACAGGGGAGAAGCCATTCTTATGCCCAGAATGTGGGAAATGTTTTGTCCAAAAATCACATCTTGATGCGCATCAGAAAACTCACACAGGAGAGAAGCCATATTTATGCTCAGAATGTGGGAAATGTTTTTCTAGCAAAAGAAGTCTTGATTACCATAAAAAAATTCACACCGGAGAGAAGCCATTTTCATGCTCAGAATGTGGAAAATGTTTTGCAAGGAAATCAAATCTTGTTGAGCACCAAAGAGTTCACACAGGGGAGAAGCCATTTGTATGTTTAGATTGTGGGAAATGTTTTAAATTTAAGTCATGTCTTGTTCCACATAGAAGAACTCACTTAGGAGTGAAGCCATTCTGATGCTCAGAATTTGGGAAAAGTTTTAAACATAAGTCATAGTTTTTAGAGACAAAGAAGGACATATTATGTGGTGTGTGAATCTCGCAGCAGCAAAATTTTTTGGCCATGCCCTAGCTGCATCCATTTATCATTTCATTCTATGTTGCTCACAAAAAGAAAATGTTAAAATATGATGGACAACCACTCTAAGGCTATGTTTGTACTACTACTAAACCCTTTCGTTGTCGTGTTCCATTGTAGGAAAAAAGCAATACAAGCAGCCTGGAGGCAGAATCATTCGTCGCACACTAGCTCAACCCCACTGTCCTCACTGACTACAGTGAGCTCTGTTAACTTTCTGTCAAGATTGCCATCATAGCTCACATTTTAAGGGGTACTTCACACTAAGCGAGATTGCTAGCGAGATCGCTGATGTGTTACCGATTTTGTGACGCAACAGCGACCTCGCCAGCGATCTTGTTACGTGTGAAACTTAGCAGAGACCAGGCCTCCGCTGCGATGTTGCTGATCGTGCTCGAATGTTCTGGGCCATTTTTTGTTCGCTGGTGTCCCGCTGGCCAGCATACATTGCTGCGTTTGAAACCGACAAGCGACCTCGTTAGCGACTGTAGAAAAATATATATATATATATATTTTTCTTGCACGGTTGAGAATCAAAAGTAAAGGCAATGTTGAATTGAGGATAAAATAAATCTTGTTTTTAATTGTTCATTTCAAAAAGTGATTACAAAAATGAAGAAAAGTAAGTTCATGACATGCAGTAATTATTTGAAGAGAAAACGAGCATTGTTCTTACATATAGTCTTGAGCAGCTGTCCGGGTGTTCGAGAGTCTCAAGGGATATGAGATCTCCTGAACAAGAGTTAGGCCGGCTTTATATACTATTCTGACCTATAAACTACAACCACATATGGTGGCTTGCCACTATGTTCATAACTTCTTCCATATTAAGTGAACCCTAGTTATTTTAAACAATATGCATACAGTTATTTATGCATTACCTTAGTCTGAGATATTTAAGCCTAAAGTCTGAGATCTTTAGAACCATTCATTATCTCTAAATAGTCACATTTTGACAGCTTTGACTATTTTGACCTATACATTTGACAAGAGAGACAGCTGTGTGAGCCAAGGCACTCAGAATAAGTCAGTCACTTCTCTAAAGTAAGCAAAGCCTGTTAGCTATTCTGTATGAGAGAATTAATCCATATATTTTTTTATTATAGAAATACTGATATTTTACAGTCCCCCCTGATTATGATTTGAGAAATATCATAATCAATCCTAACTCATTCTCTCACCATTCGTATCACATTCATTCTTTATTCTGAAAACCTTGTATCAACATCTGCCCTGAATGTCATCTGAATTTTCAAACCTATTGTAAAAACAAAAATTAGATCAGAGAGTTATATTTTTTTCGTTTTAACATCTCTCTTAAAATATCATCTTCCTTTTTCATTTCTATCTTTATATTCTTATAAATTCTCCTAATTTTACACATAATAATTATTTGATATATTATACACAGCAAAACTATGATAAATAAAATAACGATCGGATTAGACAATACATTTCCTGCTGCCATTTTCGCTGAAGACTGTGACCAACTAGTTACAGATTTTCCTAAATTTCTCCACCAAGATGAGCCTGACATACTCGTCCATTCATGTTCAATATCATTTAGATTACCTTGTTCATGTCTAAATACAATTTCAGCTTCTTTTAATTGTTTTGTCAGCAGATTCAATAAACCCTTGTCTTTATTTCATTTGTCCACAAATCCCAAGGAAATTTATTAACTTGTGACAAATTGAACTGGATCGGAAGGATTTTCAGACGTCTTGAGCCTATTGACGTAATATTAATACTTCCTTCCCTCTTTGTGAGAGTTTTAACATTTCCCTCAATACAATATAAACCCATTGTCAGATTTTCGACATGTACACAAGATGAGAAGAATGCAGAAACTGCTTCTTTTCCTGACATGACTTGGAAACAAGTTTTGTTAGCGCTTACTGGTGTCACCAAGTCATGTATCATGTGGACATTCTCAACTCTGGCATGACAAGAAGTATGATTATGGAAACATGAATGATAAATGACTTTATCCTGTCCAGGTAGACACATTACCTTGGAAACAAAATTTAAGCATGACGAAATGTCTAATTGTTCAATGTTTGTACCCTCAAATGCAAAATCTGTGTACTGTAATTGATAATATAGCAATTGTGTAGGACTGACAGGAATTCCCAGAACACCTATAGGAACCAGGGTTTCTTCTCTTCCTGACACTGGAATCAATGATGTTCCTACACAAATGTTCTGTTCACATCCTAACCACTTATTTACCCACAAATCTGTATGGTTTAACGCAAAGTTATATTCTATGGGCAAATTTCTTATTAGCCCTAAAGGGGTAATTCCACTTTGTAAGGCTTGTGCAATCATTTTCAGATTGGTGGAATATTCAATCTGAATTTCTAGACATGTTTTGGCCACTTGAGATTCCTGTTCACTTTCCATTAAAGCTAAAGTAGCATCTTGAAGATGTGATACAGAAGATCCCAATACAGTAGCAGTGTTCAAGACCATCTTTTCAAGGACTTGATTCAAGCTTTTCTGAATCTTTACCCCTTTTCCTCCAATATACCCAATATTTTCCAGATCTGATTTAAGTGTATGAATGTCCATAGTGTTAATTAAACTTCCTACTGTTCCTAATCCCCCCAAAATACCTTCAAACACTCCCCTCTTACTTCTAACCTGTGTTGAAGTTCTTTTCCCAAACCATTGTTCTATTCCCATCTCCATGTTAGTGAGATGTGGTTGACACTGGGGATATCTAGAAGAGATTTTCCAGTTAGACATGTTAAAGGTCCATACCATGGTCAGAAACACTCCATCTCGTAACAGAGGTTTAGTTTGGAACTGATTGATCTGAAAAGGAGTAGATGGTTGAAATCTTGTCTGTGTGCATACATTATCTACTGCTGACCATATATTTACCTTTACATCTCTACATTGTTTGTAGTTATATTTCGTTAAAATGCAACATTGGTAAAGTCCAGAATCCTTAGGAGATGGATTATCTACAGAAAAAATAAAATCCTTATTTAACCATCTCACGTTACCGGATTGACCTCTGTGTATAACATTTGTTGGACCATTTGAAAAACTTCCCAAAAATGATTTATCTTTGGTCCATATTAACAGAGATTCTGAAGGTAGCTCTAACCTCGTGTTGCATTTTAATAATAAAGGAGACATATTTTCTTGACTATATACTGCTTGTGGTGTAACCCTTACTTCTGGAGCTATAGTATTTGAAACTGTAAAAACTACAGATACCTGTACTTGTACTGGTTCTCTGGTTATCTGAAAATTCCATGTTTTTACCCAATCCTCGTCTCCTTCTGTAATAGAAAGAAATGAAGGATCTAAAACTTTCCCAAAAAGTTGTGTCCTTAACCAAGCATCTGTTTTGGATGTTTCAACTTTCCCTTTTGCGATCATATCATTTGTAATATCTCCTGACCACACAGCTTTCTCTTCACCTCTTATCTCTATATTCCAGAATAACACATCTGTAGGACTACATTCCCATGTGCCTGTCTTATTATTGTGTATATAATCTCCTTGTAACTGTGTGAACTTCGTCTTAGGTCCTGTGGCTGCATGTAATATTATGTCAGTGTCATGTATGAAGTGTAGCTCAATACAGCATTTTGCACCAAAACCCATGCAAATGTTTCCAGTAATATCTACTGAATCGTCCGGTATGTCCTCATCTATTAAGCTTTGTAGATTCGTTCCTCTTGGTTTCCTTGGATGTAAAGTTCCTTTGAAAAGTTCCTTCACTTCACTAGTATTTGTTCCATGGTGTGAAATATCTTCAGCGTAGATCACAGTTGAAACAGTACAAAACAGCAGAAATGTGGTTCCCATCAGATAGTAGCTTTTCCTGGGAAATGTCTTTTCCTCCTGAAGGATTGGTGTTGAATCCCTTCCATCAAGGACGTGGAGTTTCGTATTCCAGTTCTTATTGGAATCCATTTCTTCCTAAAAGAAATGCAGTATCATTATTTTGCAATATACAGTTTGCATTGATCAACATGTACCCACAATTTTTGTTGTCTGCGGGTATTTTTAACCACCTTAGATGCTCGTTGCACAAGTATCATCACTTGTCCCATGGTTTCGATAATTTCAAAGGGACCTTCCCAATTACTTTCCCAAGGTCCATTCTTCCTGAAAGTTTTAATCATCACTAGAGCCCCTTTCTTGAATTTGGATACATATGGTGGCTCCATTCTCTGCATTCTTTATGCAGCATGTGGAAGAATCGTTTTCAAATTTTCCTGCAACAATTGCAACCATTTGGACCTTGCAACAGCATCTTTTTGTGGTGTAGACAAAAATGGTTCATGAGGAAAAATCAATGGCATTTTTCTTCCTGTCATCAGTTCAAAAGGAGTAAACTGAGTTGTGGCAGAGGTTGTTCCTCTTACACTCAACAGTACAAAAGGTACTGCATCAACCCAAGTATTGCCTTTGTCCAATAACATCTTGGCAATTCTGGATTTTATTGTTCTATTCATCCTTTCCACAATACCAGCAGACTGTGGATGGTAGGGTACATGAAACTGCTGTCGTACCCCTAGAATAGCACAAACGGCTTGCATGATTTTTCCTGTAAAGTGACTTCCTCGATCAGAGGTGATCATTCTTGGGATCCCCCAAGTACAAAAGACATGATTAACTAATGCTCTAGCTGTAGACAAAGCATCATCTTTCCTGACAGGTAAAATTTCAACCCACTTAGAAAAAACATCTACCACAACCAATGCATACCTGAGACCATTTTTACCTGATGGTAACGGTCCAATGTAGTCGATTTGTAACGTAGACCATGGACCATCTGCAGGTGCGATTCGGAGTAGTGGCGGTTTCTGTCCTTTTGGTCTTGGATTAATTTGGGCACAAATGAGACATGATTGAACAACACTTTGCACTGTCTCTTCCATCTTTTCCCAGTAAAATTTCTCTCTGAGAATGCCTAACAATTTTTGTTGGCCCAAATGACCCAAACTTTCATGATTGTATTTTGTGAACTCAACCTGTAGATGTCTTGGGACAACAGGACGCAACTCCCCGTTTAAGTCATGACACAAAACCCCGTTTTCACAAACAAAGGGAGGTTTTGGATCAACCCGGGAAGCAACAAGAGATGAGTCTTTTCCTTGTTCTTCCGCAAAAGAAGGGATATGCGTGTCTGTTCTTTGAACTGCTGAAACCTCGAGAGGTTCAGGTTCAAACACCTCTTCTCCTGTCAGGGCTGCCTCTTTGGCTAGCATATCTGCGGTTGCATTTCCAACAGATAATTCATCATCAGATTTTTTATGGGCCGGAACCTTGACAATAGCAAAACCATTAGGGTTTTTTGATGCTATCCTGAAAATTGTCTTCAGTGTGTCACTGTGAACAAGAGTCTTATTAGATGAATCTACATAACCTCTTTTTTCCCAAACTGACAAGTAATCTGTCAGTGATCTTACAACATAAGAGCTATCACTGTAGATCACAATGGGACACTGATCATCTGCTTCATTCAGCTGTAGTACCATTTTTACTGCTTCTAGCTCTGCTCTTTGAGCTGAAAAATGACTCGGTAATTTGTGCTTCACAACCTGTCCTCTTTTGGGATAAAAAATGGCATATCCTGAATAATAGTGCCCATCTGAATAGAATCTGGAACCATCTACAAAAATTGGTTCGTCTGTTACCTCTGCTTTCCGTCTGAAAAGTGATGGACTTGGATCCTGAAAAGACTGTAAACAATCATGAGTTTGTCCTTCATATTGCATCAGCTGAGGAAGAACATATTTGGCCTTGTAATCTACCTCAATTTGTTTGGGAGACAATGACAATAACCAATGAGCAAATCTCTGATGTGACACACCTGGGATATTATTCTCAAAGAGAAGTTTTAGTGTAGAATGAGGAGTTTGCAAAATGATTTTGTTGAACCCGACAATATGTTCGGTTGCTTTGACTGCAAAGTACACACCTACCAAGTGTCTTGCACAGGTCTCAAAACCTTTTTCAACAGGTGAGAGAAGTTTTGAAAAATAGCCCAAAATTCTCCACTCTTCTCCCTGTAATTGCAGCAATACAGCAGAAACAGATGTTCCTGATGTATGCACTTGCAAAGCAAATGGAGCAAATGGAGCCGAAGGATCTACTGTGGACAAAGCAGGTGCATTTTGTAAATTCATTTTCAATTGTTCAAATGAGGTTTGCTGTTCATCACCCCAAGGACCAAAGTAATCACTGTTTTCACCTTTCAAAAGATCATATAAAGATCTGGCCTTATCTGCAAAATTCTCAATGAAATCCCTTGAATAATTCATAAGACCTAAAAAATGTCTCAATGCCTTGTGTGATGTCGGAATTGGTAGGGAAGCAATTGCCTCAATTCTTTCCTGCAGTGGCTGCCTTTTTCCTGGACTCAACAGCACTCCTAAAAATCTGACCTCAGTCTGCATTAATTTGACCTTTTTGGTGTTCAATTTCAACCCTGCATCATGCAGCAACTCAAACAATTCTGTCAGAAGAGAAACATGTGTCTCTTTATCCTCTGTAGACAATAAAATATCATCCACATATTGCAGAATGCAATCAGGCCTCGAAAATCTGGATAATACCTTTGCCAATGCCTGATGAAAAACACTAGGTGACAAATGTGCTCCTTGAGGTAACCTGCAAAACAGATATTGCTCGTCCAAGAAAGTAAATGCAAACTTATACTGACAACTCTTTTCAAGAGGTATACTGAAAAAACCATTACTGATGTCCAATACAGAGAAGTATTTTGCTTTTGCATTTAACCTTGCCATCATGTCATGAGTATCTGCCACAATTGGTGCGACATTGGGTGTATGCTTATTGAACATCCGTAAATCCAATATCATTCGATAAGAACCATCAGATTTCAAAACACACCACAAAGGATTGTTACTTACAGAATTAGCCTTTCGGATAACACCTTGATCTAACAATTCCTGTATGATCTTTGACATAGAGTCAATTGATTCTGGAGGCAATTTATACTGACGCTGTGGCGGGGGATCACGCCCCTCCACATTCACGATAACGTCTTTCATTGTTCCAACCTGATTCCTGAACTGAGCCCAAAGAGAAGGAAAAAGCTGTACAATTTCTGTCAATACCTTGTCATCATTAGTGTCAGGCCACAAATGGTCAGATGACACCACATCATTCAAGCAAATACTTCCAACATGGCTATAATCATTAGGATCAATGACTACCGGTTTACAACCATTGGAATCTTTCCAGATCACTTGATTTCCTAGGTCAACTACCCATCCGAATTTCTGCATAAAATCTGTGCCAAGTATATTTTCAGAATCACGACAATACCAGATGTCAATTTCTGTTTTGAAAGAACTAGGTATTTCCAAAATCACATTGGGAACTAAGGTTGCTTTAGTTCCACCTTTTCCACTGAAACCGACAATTGTACAAACTGGTGAATCTGGGTTTAGCTTCAAATCAAGGTTTGTAACACTTAACTGAGCTCCTGTGTCAATAAGAAATACAACATTCTGGCCTGCTAAACTTACTTTGATAAATGGTCTTCCACAGTCATCCAATGTAACTCGAGTCACAAATTCCAATGGATGTGGTACAGGAATAGTCTGTGATTGTCAGAAAGATGAAGGAGATGGGAGAAGACCAGTGTCCTTTTTAAAAGACCTTGGAATTCTATCCCTTGACTCTGTTTCCTTCACTGTCATTTCTCTGATCTGTCTGATTAATGGTGCATATGGTGACTGTGTTTGTCTGTTGGCAGTATGAGCAGGTGCAGATGATTGTAATGCAGGTGCGGAAGGTGTGGTGTATGATTTTGGCATGAGTCCGTTTTCCCTTCCAAGCTTACCTGTTCCTTGTGTACCCATCTCTGATTCTGCTCTCAAAAATTTCCTGCACTGCCACTTCAAGTGTCCAGGTATACCACAAAAATAACAATGGACATTGTTCCTTTGTGTAGTATTTTTACCTCTATGCTCAATGTGATCCCTGCTCTTGGAGAATACTGTGGCTCTAGGTTTCAGTTGACTGTCTTCCTTCTCATGAACTACCGCTATTTTAGCCTTGACCTGATTTTGTTTCATGGATCTCCTTATTCTGTCAATAAAAACTGTTGCTTCTTGCAATGATGGCTGAGTGTTAGCCAATTGCACTGAGGCAGGATCTAAGTACTTGAACTTCTTTACAAAAAATTTGATCATGGATGCTGGCTCTTCGTGAGGCCCGAGATCCATTACCATCCTATAGGCCTGTTCAAACTTTACCAAAAAAGAGAAAGGATCTTCAGAAATATTTGTTTGTAAACTCCCTAAAATATCAACTGTAGGCATGTCTTCTCCAGTTGTAAACAATACTAATTGTCTAAGTCTGTCTTCTTTTGTACTATGTGTCATTTCATTCTCATCATTTAATCTGGGTGTGGTCTGTAATCTTTTTCCCATATGTGAAGGTAACCAAACTTTGAATATTTTATTCTTTTGCTCATCATTCAGATTGTATTTGTCTGTGTTTGATTCAAAAGTGTCCGCATTATAAAAGGCATCCATCTTATCATTGTAATTTGGAATGTCTTTTACAATTTTCATTAGCTGATCGTGTATTTTCAGATTAATGCGTGCTGCTCTGTCATGTAATTTTTTCCGTTGTAATTCTACTGCCTCTAATTCCTCTACTGAAGCATCTGGATTTTGCATATTTGGTACAAATGATGAGGCAACACCGTCCTCCTGTTTACCTGTTGATCTTGTGTTAGCAGAAACCCTTTTTATATCTTGTCGTAATTTAGACAATAACTCTGTCCTGGTATCTATTTGATCTTCCAATTGTTCTATATGCTCTGACAAAATCAAACAATTTGGACAATCAAAGTAATCCCCGTCAGACTCTTGTGTGTCACCTGGTGTGTCAATGTGATTAATGTCTTGTGTGACAATACATGTTTTATAGGTGTTAGGTTCAGTTTTCTCAAAGACTAAGCTATTATACACATGGGACTAGCTGCATAACATTCTGAAGTTTCCTTTGTAATTTTCTTACTGAGAAAAACCTTTTGTCAATTTTAACATTTTCTGCCTCACATTGATTATACAAACTAGACCATAATTGGGCATCCGTATGATTATGAACAAACTTGAAATCTATGTTACTTTTCTTAGCATAATCATGTATAAAATCCATTATATTTTTTCTCACCTATTGAGAGTCTTTCCCGTCAATGGATGGTCCTCTGTGTCCTTATGCAATCCTCAGATCTCCGTCTGGATGAGACGCATGCAGCTCTTTACGATCCTCACCCGTCGTCTTCAGGTTCAGTGTGATCCTTTGTGCCGTGAAATAGTGGAATTCCTGAGGAAGCTTGTACAACAGGTGGTTTTTTAGCAGAGTTCGTGCTCCCCCCTTGCACAATCGAGGAAGGAATGCCAGCCAAAATTAGCACAAAAGATCAGTCTGGCTAAGGCTCGCCAAAATGTAGAAAAATATATATATATATATATATATATTTTTTTTTCTTGCACGGTTGAGAATCAAAAGTAAAGGCAATGTTGAATTGAGGATAAAATAAATCTTGTTTTTAATTGTTCATTTCAAAAAGTGATTACAAAAATGAAGAAAAGTAAGTTCATGACATGCAGTAATTATTTGAAGAGAAAACGAGCATTGTTCTTACATATAGTCTTGAGCAGCTGTCCGGGTGTTCGAGAGTCTCAAGGGATATGAGATCTCCTGAACAAGAGTTAGGCCGGCTTTATATACTATTCTGACCTATAAACTACAACCACATATGGTGGCTTGCCACTATGTTCATAACTTCTTCCATATTAAGTGAACCCTAGTTATTTTAAACAATATGCATACAGTTATTTATGCATTACCTTAGTCTGAGATATTTAAGCCTAAAGTCTGAGATCTTTAGAACCATTCATTATCTCTAAATAGTCACATTTTGACAGCTTTGACTATTTTGACCTATACATTTGACAAGAGAGACAGCTGTGTGAGCCAAGGCACTCAGAATAAGTCAGTCACTTCTCTAAAGTAAGCAAAGCCTGTTAGCTATTCTGTATGAGAGAATTAATCCATATATTTTTTTATTATAGAAATACTGATATTTTACAGCGACTCAGAAATCATGGACGCAGGCGGGAGTCGTCAGAATCACTGCTATGTGACACTAAGCGACACACTAGTGATCCCGCCGAGATCGTTGGTGCGTCGTTGGGTAAATTTGACTGATAGCTTACTAGCGACCATTTAGCGACGCACCAGCGATCCTTACCAGGTCGTATCGTTGTTGGGATCACTGGTGCGTCGCTTAGTGTAACGATACCCTAAGTTCTTGTTCTCATAAGTACACACTCAGGTCCTCTCGGCACTCCTCCCCGCCCTAATGCCGTCTCCTCTCTGCTCTCGGGCCATCTTCTCAGCGCTTCTCTTTTTTCCTCTATCAATCTTCGATAACCCAGTTGATTTACTGTGTTACAAATAATATAATCAGCATTTCTCACCATAAAGCTCTAGTGCAGGCTCTATGCTGCTGCTTCTGTCTTCGATTACAGAGTGCAGCAGTAATGTCATGTCTGTAGTGCATGTGACAACTGCAGCCAATCACTGAGCTCAGCGGCTCATGACTAAGCAGCAGCAGTGCTGCGCTCAGTGATTGGCTGCAGCAGTCATATGTGCTACAGACTTGATGTCTCTAGAGGTGTGTGGCGCCCCTGAGGCTCAGTCGCCACAGAGGTACTGCACCTTCTCCTAAGGTGTGGTGCCCCACCGTCTGGGAAAGTTGGGAACTCCTTTCCAGACTCCAACACTCGCACCCCACACAACAGTGTAGTTCTGCACAAACACATTGCGGTTCAGTACTTAGAGAGTTGTGGAGCACCTCTGGTGGTTCCCTGCTTGGAACACTGGATGTGCTGGGAGGTGGGTGGAGTTTAGATCCATATAAAAGATTGGAAAGGTTTAGAATTACAGGTCAGTCTGACGGGAGGTCAGTCGGGAGAAGGACCGTCAGTCAGGAGAGTCTGAGGACGGGTCCTAGGAGAAGGAGCTCCCTGGGAAAGGGAAGAGAAGGAGAGAGACGTAGAACTGTAACCTAAGCATCCATAGGAAGGAGAGACAAGTACGGACCGAAGGAGTAGAGAGAACAGAGAGGAGACGTGGGTTGGAAGAGGAACCCTGCCTACAGGTTCTCAGCGCAAGGCCGGGGCCCGGTCCCCGAGGTTGTATGGACGCTTATGGTTCTGCAGCAGACACCGGTGGAGTAGTTGGCTGTAAATGCACTGCTCCCATCCAAGACTTGGGGCACAGCAGCAATTGTATAGAGAGCCGGGACTCAGGAGAAGGGAGTCCCGGAAGCAGGCTACAGCTGTCTGCCGTACAAGGAGAGTTCTAGGAACATCTAGTAAGAGGCATTCCAGGGTAACTAAGTACTGGGGTGCTTCACACCACAAGGCACTATAGAGGAGTCATTCAGAAGGATACATGTTGGCGGAGTGTTGGAGAGGAGAGCCCTGACTAGCCCGGGAGGTTGATGGAGTCTCTGCCCCGGAGGACACGGCACAGAGGCAGGCACCAGTGTGTTCCACGAACTGTGAGTAAAGCTTTGAAACTGCAAGCTCTGGTGTCCTCCATTCATTTGTGCACTAACACCTTCAGCACCGCTACATCTGGGTACCAGCATCCACACCATCCTGCACATCTCTATTCCAGCAGCCACACTGCCCTGGGACTACAGCTCCACCTGTGGGGAGCTATACCATCTTTGCTGCACCACACCATCAGTCCCAGCGATCTGCATGCAGCGTCGGCTTAACACCTCCCTTGCTGAATACCACAGGTGGCGTCACAAACTATTCCATTAACTCCATTTCCCCCATTGATTTGGACGCCCAGGGCCACGGACCGGGTCACCGCTGCTGTGACACATCCCCCTGACACCGGCCCGGTACCGAGTATCTCGCGGCCCTGGGAGGGCAACCCAGGTGCATTTAAAGCAATACACAATGTGGGCACAAATAATATACACATTGAAATCACGTTCAAAATAAAGAAATAATACAAAAAGACATTTGTTATAGTTGCATCCATAAAAGTCTGATCTCTGAGAATAGAAAATTAAGTAAACCCTGTTAAGAGTCAAAGAGTCGAAAGGTCAGAATTGTGATTTTTCATTCACCACACCTCCCTATCAAATGCAATAAAAAGTAGTCAAAATGTTCTAAAGATCAAACAAAACCACCTGGGCACGACACAGTAAATATGTCATCACACAGCTCTATTAACTGAAAATTGCAAATGTAATGGGTCTCGGAAATTGGCGTTACAACCAAATTATTTGTTTCTTTTAAAAATTCTGATATTTTTTTCACCTCAATATACAAAAAATCTAATGGTGGGCCATTTATATGGATACACCTAAATAAAATGGGAATGGTTGGTGATATCATCTTCCTGTTTGTGGCACATTTGTATATGGGAGGGGGAAAACTTTTCAATATGTGTGGTTACCACGGCGGCCATTTTGATGTCGGCCATTTTGAATCCAACTTTATTTTTTTCCAATGGGAAGAGGGTCATGTGACACATCAAACTTATTGAGAATTTCACAAGAAAAATAATGGTGTAGCTTGGTTTTAACGTAACTTTATTCTTTCATGAGTTATTTACAAGTTTCTCTTTGTTTACAGCCATTGACATGTCGCAGAGGTTAACACGTGAGGAACTAATAGAAATTGTGTTGATGTCTGGTGAACGCAGTACCCGGGTCATTGCAGCAGATTTCAATGCAAGACACCCTACACAAGAAAACTGTCACCATTCCCATTTTATTTAGGTGTATCCATATAAATGGCCCACCCAAAAAAGTTTGCCTCATCACTGAACATAATGTTCTGTGTAAACCGAGAGTCCTGTTATGAATGAGTCACCGGAGGAGGAAAAAACAAAAATACAAGCTAAGTCCAGAAAACCGGAGCGGTTGGTAGCTAGCGGATTGCAGACCCCTGATCCTATTCACAACAACTAACAGTAGCCGTGGAGTGTTCCTACGGTGGTCCTAGACACCTCGTCACAGCCGGAGAACTAAATAAGCCTAAAGAAAGAAAGGGGAAATCTAAACTGCCCCAGAGCAGACCCCAAAGCAATAGACAGCCCCCAACATGTATTGACGGTGAAAACAGATGAAAACACAGACAGAAAGACAGGCAGAGCAAACTAACTAACTAGATGGGAAAGGACAGAAAAGATGCTGGCTGCAATCCGCAAAAACCCTACCAAAAATGTCCCAACACGTCTGATAGGAAAAACAGCCCTGAAGTCACTAGACTTCAAAATCCCTATATCAGCACTCCGATATATTCTGAAGACAGAGCAAAAGAGAATTAACCGATCAGGGACAAAAATGGAAATTCAGCAAAGCCCCAGCCGGGGCTGGCTGAACACAAAACTAAGCAAATCAGACAAAATCTCATGGAACAATAACAGAGCAAAAACTTAGCTTTAGAAGACAGGAACTGAACTGGAGGCCAGAGCAGAGAAATCACCAGCAACCCTACAGGGTGTCGGCTGCCTTATATCCACTCAGATTCTGGATGTCCAATCGCAATCCACCTGTTCAGGTGACAGGTCTCTTCCATCCAAATCAGTTTTACCACCTCCTTTCACCAGCAGAGGGAGTTCATCGGACATCAAAAGTGAACGAGAAAATGAGCTCATAACAGGGTCCTGTTCAAATTTTTGTTTTGCCCATTCTGCAAATTCAGAGCACCGATCTGGCATCAGTCGAACATCCCTTTGGCAGATATTAGCTACTCACAAATGGCACCCTTACAAAATCCAACTGCAGCAGCATCTCAACGAGGATGACTCAGATCAGCATGCTAAATTTGCTGAATAGGCAAAACAAAAATTGGAACAGGACCCTCAGTTTACACAGAACATTATGTTCAATTGATGAGGCAAACTTTAGACAGTGGCGGTTAACCCGCAAGAGGGTAAAGAAGCAGGACATGCCATGAACTGATTAGCAAGAGGGAACGGCTGGTAGACAGGTGCAGGATCAGGCACAAGCAGGGCTGGTACAAGAACACTGCACGGCCCCAGATCCAGGATCACAGATACAGGTCCATAGGTGCTAATTCAGACTGAGCAGGTGAGATTAACAGCACAGGTGTGGACCAGACAGATCAGGACTAGGCACAGGCAGGGTGGATTTGGGTATAGGAATAGGTGCAGACATGATTAGATGCAGAGTGCACAGACAGTGGAACCTTACAACCAAGCAGGATGTACAATGAAGTTTTTAAGTCACCTTCCAACAGGAGGGTGCTTTATATACCGTGCGTCTGCCAGCTATTGGCTGAAGATGTTTTAGCAGCACGTGCTGGCCCTTTAAGTGTCAGGGAGGGCGCACACCCTAAGGCTTCTTTTACACTTGCCATGTATTTGTGGGCCGGTTTTGCGGCCCCAAATAGATTTCTATGGGGCCGCAAAAATTCGTTGGTGCGCCCTATGGCCGTGAGGGCCGTATTTATGGCCGTGAAAAAATATCGAGCTTGCTCGATATTTTTCACGGCTTACGGACACGGCCCCCATTTAAATCAATGGTGCCGCAAAAACAACGGAAGCTGGTTTTTGAGGTATACCATATTTGCGAAATGTTGTTTTTTTTCAGCCTAAGTTTTAAAACAAAAAACAGTGACCCTAAAAAGATTTTTGTGGCAGACCGTGAAAATTACGGCAATACGTCCCGCAAAAAAACACGGGAAGTGTAAAAGAAACCTAAGCGCACACCCAGGATACCTGCGTGCCATGCCCATCCTGGGAGGAGACATGCTGAGGAAACGCAATTGGGTAAGTGAACACGCCAGCATCCCTGCAGGAAGGGAACGTGCAGGGTTGCCTGCGCTGTTCTAACAACATACTGATGACTATAATTACTACTGAAGTTAAGCTCACTATGCAAAATTACATTGATAAGAAAAAGTACATTCAAGCGTGTTTAAAGATTGCTCCATAACATTTAGACAAGCCTGTGACATACTGGGAGAATATAGTTTGCACAGATGAGACCAAAATTTATATCTTTGGATTCCTTAATATACACCATGTTTGAAGGCCAAAAGGCACTGCATATGACCACAAAAAAGACCATACCAACGGTGAAGTATGGAGGTGGGAACATCATAGTGTAGGGCTGTTTTTCAGTATATGGCACTGGAAAACTTGATGTAATTGACGGAATAATGAATGAACATTTTTGATAAAAAAAAAGTAAATTGTAACGCTAGGCACTGTTCACAGACAAGCCGTGATATAGTATAGTCAAATGTTCCAAGGTCAGATACCAAGAGAGCATGTCATAAGCAAAAGGGAAAAGACAGGCAAAGTCTGGTCCCGATCCAGTCAGAATACCCAGAGAAAAGAGGATCAGAGCATCAGGTTTGAGCAAGCAGATAGTTAGAACTAGGTCCAAAGTGAGGCAGCAATACATCAATGGAAAACAGAATGACCAGCTAAATAGAGCACCACATAGCGATTGCATGGAATTAATTGGAAACAGAGCACATGTAAGAAGCCCAGCACCTCCCAGTCTCTGATTGGACGACTGAGCTGTCAAACAACACACTGACAGCTCAGCACGCCCCTGCACTCGATTGGATGACTGAGCTATCACTCACTCTGCCCATGACACACTGGAAAGAGGAATCGTGACCTCAGTAGCACATTTAGAAATACATTTACTTACAAAACTTGTGACGTGGTCAATATTTATTTCACCTGCTGTATATGGTTTGTGTGTGCGTATAAACTTTGCATCAGGACTTATCATGATTGGATCTATGACTATGTATTTTTAATTCTGTATTTTGCACTTTTTCTCTACTTGAACACATTATTGGTGCTCCATGGACAGTGTTATGACGTAATACAATTATGGTCCATAAAAATTATATGGCACTCCTAATGTGAGAAAAGGTGCCCAAGTAGGGTTTCCAATCCGTAAATAGTATAAATACAACTTGGCACTCCAAAGGGTTGCAGTGAATGAAAGCGTTAATAATAATAAAAATAATATTTTATTTATATAGTGCCAACATATTCCGCAGCGCTTTACAGTTCAACAGTTCACATACAACAGCCATAGCAAAGTTAACGATAATACAAAAATTAATGCTAAGATATTGACAACCCTGCCCGTAAGAGCTTACAATCTACAATGAGGTGGGGGAGACACAAAGTACAGGGGCTTATTTACAATGATGGACCAGCCATCTTGAAGAAATGGGAGGAAGATGAAGGGCTGGTCACCAGCCAGTGTTTGTGGTGCTTTTGGGAGCCATGGAGTTTGATGAAGGATTATGATCAGAGAAGTAGAGCATGGACTATATATATAAAAGGACTTCAAATAGGGAATGTGATAGGCCACCCTAAACAGATGTGTTCTTAGGGAGAGCCTAAAATTGTGTAAGTTGTCGTTAGTCCTAATTTTTTTGGGTAGAGCATTCCAGAGGATTGCTGCAACTCGGGAGAAGTCTTGGTGCTGGGAATTCATTTATTTAGGCAATCTTTTATAGTGTAACGTTTTTGGTCCTACAATTGGACATTCATCATAACAACATATACATTTTTCATAAACCAACCTCAAGACTAATCAATGGGATTATAGAGTCAATAGTAACACCAGAAGCAACCAAAAATAACCCCTAAAATTTAGCTTTTAATTCAATAGTTAAAAACATTAGTAGAAATGACTAAACGAAGGAGGGGTAGAGGACAGAAAAATGAAGGGTAATAAAGATACTCTTTTAGTTCTCTTCAATCTTATCTCGTAGTAAAAAGAATGATAAATGGGGTTAATATCAAAAAAAGCAGCTTAGAGAATGACTTATCTCGTAGTCACAAAAATACTAATAAGCTGCAAATGACAGACCCAATTACCAAATAGCAAAATCAGTAAAAAACGGCTACAAGAAAATTCAATGGAAAGCACATATACTAATTTATTTGTCCAGATCCCCGGACAGACATTAGAAAATGGTACAAAAATTGCACATTAAAGGCAGAAAAAATGCAACCTATGTAGCACATGCGGAACCATTTACTTGAAAGTGGGGGTAAAAATCACCCTATTTCACAAGAATACACAAACCAGCTCAGATCCAATGTCTGTGCATAGAGAAAAAGCACCAAAAATGTGCTACCTCACAAAAATTATAGATGAAAATAAATGAAAAAATGAGGCTACCAAATTCACCTCAAATTATAAGATGTGGTACATCAATATTCAAGAAGCAATGCATACAGAGTATAAACCAACAGAGCATAGTTGCTCAATAAATTGAATCTAGTAGATAGTACCACAGAAGGAGCTGCCAAAAATAATGTGCAACATTATACTTATCAGCCACTTGATGCATATGGAAACCCGACGCATTTCCCCCTCTTAATCCGCTGAGGGTTCATCAGGGGTCAGAAAGTGGGGTCTCATTACCCCTGGCCGAGAGAGCAATACAGTGTGCGGCCTACTCCAGGCGCGTTCACCGCCATTGTTTAAAGATTCTGCGCTGGTATAGAACGCCCACTTCCGGTAACCGTAATCCAAGATGGTGGTCTAAACCGGAAGGGATTCATATTGCGGACGAACAGTGCTCAGCCATGCTGTCCAGTGCAGCAGCCACGTGAATGACGTAGGCACCGCGCACCATGCTAAAAGGCACTGACAGAAACAAGGATTAGCAAATTAGTGCCTAAAAACAAATAATTAGCTAGAATAATACATCCTTATCGCTGGAAATAACTCTTAAATATAGATTCCGCAAATAATGTGCAGAGAATCTTATAATCTAAGAAAAGTATAATTAATTATAGGATGAAATGCTAATTAGGTGCACGTAACTTTCATATGAATTAAAAAAATAGCCTCATTGTTCAGAGCACCTAGTTCATTGACAAAATCGATAGAAAAATCCTCAATGGCATGGAGTAGAATAGATGTATCCCACGCAGCAATGGCATAAAGTGAGACTAGGGACTTTTTTTTTTTTTTTTAAAGTGGTGGAGGAATACAGTGCGGAAGGATACCTACCTTCCGTCATTGTATTCCTGGAGCTGGTAGAGAACGGTAGCATCAGCTGATGCTGCTGTTCTCCACGCAAGATGGACGTGGGACCCTCGTGGACTTCTGCGGATCGGGGTAAGTATATTGGTGTTTTTTTATTTTGATATTTATTTCTCAAGGGGACAATGGCTTCGGGGATCAAAGTGACAAGTGACGGTGAGTATGTACTCTATGTTATATGTACTGTATGTCTATATGTATGTATTGTATGTAGTATATATGTATGTTGCATGCATGTAGTATATATGCAGTATATATGTAGTATGCATGTTGCATGCATGTGGTATATATGTAGTATGTATGTAGCATGTATGTAGTATGTATGTTGCATGTATGTAGCATGTAGTGTGTATGTATGTGGTATGTATGTTGCATGTATGTAGCATGTAGTATATATGTAGTATGTATGTTACATGTAGTATATATGTAGTATGCATGTTGCATGCATGTAGTATATATGTTGCATGCATGTAGTATATATGTATTATGTATGTAGCATGTATGTAGTATGTATGTTGCATGTATGTAGCATGTAGTATATATGTAGTATGTTACATGTAGTATATATGTAGTATGTTACATGTAGTATATATGTTGTATGTATGTTGCATGTAGTATATATGTTGTATGTATGTTGCATGTAGTATATATGTATTATGTATGTAGTATGTAGCATGTAGTATATATGTAGTATGTATGTTACATGTAGTATATATAGTATATATGTAGTATGCATGTTGCATGCATGTAGTATATATGTTGTATGTATGTTGCATGCATGTAGTATATATGTATTATGTATGTAGTATGTAGCATGCATGTAGTATGTAGCATGTATGTAGTATGCATGTTGCTTGTAGTATATATGTAGTATGTATGTTACATGTAGTATATATGTAGTATATATGTAGTATGCATGTAAATTTTTTTTTTTACATTCAACACATTAGCCGGATAATGGACTACTACTGTCCCATCATTGGCTAATGTGTCAATCACTGTCATGGTAGCAGGCATCGCCCGACGATGCCGACACAGACCCCCGGAGCCTGCACAGCCCCCCGGCAGGCCGGCACAGGCCACCGGAGCCTGCACAGCTCCCCGGCAGGCCGGCACAGCCCCCCCGGCAGGCCGGCACAGCCCCCCCGGCAGGCCGGCACAGCCCCCCCGGCAGGCCTGCACAGACCACCGGAGCCTGAACAGACCCCCCGGCAGGCCGGCACAGCCCCCCGAAAGGCCCGTACAGACCCCAGAGAGGCTGTACAAGGCAAAAATAGGGTTTTTCTTATTCCGATACCGGAAGTCCCATAGACTTGAATGGGACTTCCGGTATCGGAATCGGTGATACCCGATATTTTTTTTAGATCGGCCGATACCATCCGATACGATACTTTTAAGTATCGGACGGTATCGCTCAACACTAATCCCTAGGTAAAGTAAATGAAAAAATAAATGAAAAATAATCACCAATAGTAATAATATACTGACCCAATCATCAAACACGCTATAGAAAGCAGGCTGGGAAAATGTGAAAACCCACTGATTATAGATAACTACTAAAATTTAGCTGTTCATTGAGGCCTTTTGGGCTCTGTGATTCAAACCAAAAAATCCAGCGTGTCTCACGCTGTAGGATTCTGTTATCCCAATCTCCCTGTCTGACTGCGGGCTGCACTCTCTCTATAACACGAAAATTAATATGTTTATCATCACCTCCATGTACCATATTGACATGACGGGCTAAAGGGGTATCTCTTTTATGTCTAATATCCCCCAAATGTTCACCTATGCCGACACGTAATTCACGCTTTGTTTTGCCAACATAGTCAAAGGGGCAGGTACAAGTACACAAATATACAACTCCAGTGGTTTTGCAATTTGCAAAGCTTTTCATTTCATAAACCCTCTTTGTATAAGCACTGCAAAAGGTGTGAGATACACAAATATATTTACAAAAACTGCAGTGCCCACACTTAAAAGTGCCTGTTGCTCTATTCCGCAGCCACGTTTCCTCTCTTTTCTGAGGCTCCAAATGGCTGCTTACCACACGATCCTTTATTGACCTACCCTTCCTGAATGTAACTGATGGACCCGGAGTGATACAATCACATATGTCATTATCCATTTTCAGGATAGACCAATACTTCTCAAGAATGTCCATGACTTTACCGGATTGATCATCGAAGGTCCCTATCAGTCTAGTGATTGTATTAGAATCCTCCCTTGTCCTCGGAACCAGCAAGGACATCCTGCTTACTTGTTTAGCGTGTTTATAAGCCGGTTCAATCACCCTTGTTGGGTATCCCCTGCTTCTAAACCTCCTCCATAAATCCCTCGACTAATTCAAAATCATTCCAATCAGAGCAATTCCTCCGAACTCTGAGGAACTGACCCCTCGGTATACCTCGTTTAAGAGGGGGGGATGATGACTTTCCCACCTCAAGAGACTATTGGTCGAGGTTGGTTTTCGGTGCAGGTTGGTTTTAAGCAAGCCATCTGAAGAAATAGAAATATTAACATCTAGGAACGTGATCTGATCACCACCTACCTCATGGGTGAAGAAAAGACCCAACTCATTCTTATTAAGGGTATCCACAAAGGAACTGAATGATTCTCCACAACCTGCCCAGAGGATGAGGATGTCGTCGATGTTCCGACCCCAGAATAATATCCTAGGGGACCAGACGACATCCTCGTCCCCAAAAACCTTAGTGTCCTCCCACCAGCCCAGGAGCAAATTGGCATAAGTAGGGGCACAAGGGCTCCCCATCGCTGTGCCCCTGAGCTGGTGGTAATACCTCCCATTAAATAGGAAGAAGTTATGACACAATACAAATTCAAGAAGTTCCAGCAGGAAATTGTGTGCTCCAAAATGAATGCCTCTCCCCTTGAGGAAATGCTCAACAGCTCTTAGACCTTCTGTGTGGCCAATACTGCTATACAGAGCCTCGACATCAATGGAGGCCAGTATCGTACCTGGATCCACTATAATTCCTTCAAGTTTGTTAAGAAGGTCCATTGTATCTCAAATATGAGGGGAGGGATATCACAAATGGTCTCAACAATTGATCCAAATACATGCTGGAATTCTGGCAAAGGGCATCGATTACAGTTGCTGTCACTAAATGTTAATTGGTCCAATATGGTAAGATACTCACTCTCTATCTGCAAGCTAGCATGTCAATCCAGAACATGATAGTTAAAGTCTTTGCATTTCTCAGAAGTAAGAGGAGGTTGGGATATGGTACCTGAGAAAAGTGAATGATTCCTTCTGCTCAGGCAATGTTCCCCAACTCTGAGGACTGGTTTTTCCAGCAGGACAATGTGCCATCCCACACAGCGAGGTCAATCAATGTGTGGATGAAGGACCATCACATCAAATCTCTGTCATGGCCAGCCCAATCTCCAGACCTGAACCCCATTGAAAACCTCTGGAATGTAATCAAGAGGAAGATGGATAGTCACAAGCCATCAAACAAAGAAGAACTGCTTACATTTTTGTACCAGGCGTGGCATAAGGTCGCCCAAAAGCAGTGTGAAAGACTGGTGGAAAGGATGCCAAGATGCATGAAAGCTGTGATTAAAAATCATGATTATTTCACAAAATATTGATTTCTGAACTCTTCCTGAGTTAAAACAGTATTGTTGTTTCTAAATGATTATGAGCTTGTTTTCTTAGCATTATTTGAGGTCTGCAAGCACTGCATTTTTTTGCTATTTTGACCATTTCTCATTTTGGAAATTCGCAGATATGTTGTCAGTGGTTTATAGAATAAAAGAGCAATTTACATTTAACTCAAAAATATACCTATAAAGAGAAAAATCAGACAAACTGAAAATTTTGCAGTGGTCTCTTAATTTTTGCCAGAGCTGTATTATTAAGAGTAGGATGAAAGGTATGATGTCCTATGTTTTATATGTGTATACTATTATACACTGTTGTATTAAATTATGAACAAACAGGGATTGTAATAGGAAAGTCTATACTATACCATACCACTTACCACTCACCATCCCTATCCCTGGTACCTATGATATAGTATAGGCTTTCCTATTACAAACCCTGTTCTCCCTGTCTGTTCATAATGTCCTACAGAATTGTAAAATACAGTATACACATAAATATCAAGTTGAAGATGGAATCATCTTTAAAAGGTCTGAAGTTAAAGATTATACATTTCCTTTGTATTTTAGGCAAAAATTATATATAATTTCATCTTTTTCATTTTAAAAAAAATTACAAAAAGGAAAATGGGCCAAAGAAGTTTGGTCACCCTGCATGGTTAGTATGTACTAGCACCGTATTTTGAAAGTATCGCAACTTGCAAGCGTTTTTTGTTGCAAAAAACAAGAGTTTTTCAATTTATCCATTCTTCCTTGGAAAATGCTTCCAGTTCTGTGAGATTCCTGAGTCATTTTGCATGTACTGCTGTTTTGAGGTCTAGCCACAGATTTTCAATGATGTTCAGATTAGGGGATTGTGAGGGCCATTGTAAAACCTTCATCTTGCGCCTCCGTCTACCCGTGAAATGTTCCCAGTGCCATTGACTGCAAAGGATTTATGTCTTTTTACATCAATTAAGGAATTTGCTCTTCAGACCTTCTTGAGGCATCACACAGCACAGAAACCAGACATCAATCAAAAGACAATATAACTTTCACACTCCTTATCTATGAACTGTTCCAATATTTATGCTTATCCCTCTCCCATAATGACAATTCTGCTTCATGTCACTTGTCTTATCTATTACGCTATTTATGTGCTGTTTTGTGTATAAATATGTGATTCTTCAGATGTTGTGTTATCACTAGAACTACCGGAGGGGTCATTTTGACCCTTTTGCTATTTCTTTTTCCTATAATTTCTAAAATTTTAACAAATGAGTTCTGACTTTTTGTGACTTTTATTTATTCATGGTAGTGTATATTTTAGGACACAAACCTGAATTGTAACTTTTTTGGGGGCCCGGATTTTTATAATTCATACCTATAAGTACTGAAGGGGTCAATTTGACCCCATACATAAAAGTAGTAGTAGGCAAGTCACCTAATATTACAGAGTACAGAAGATCACAGTGCTTCTCCCTAGTTGTAGAGGGTAATTGTATCTTTGCATATCATGGATGATTCGGCATTTTTTTTTGTCTGAACTTGTCTGATCCATGTCTCTTGTAGCGATTTCTGTCTGCACTTCAGTAGCAAACATTACAGTTGAAGCTACAACTCTGCATGTTTGTACTGTGTCGTTTTATTACTTCTGCAATATTACAAGTCCCTTTTTGCGACGTATATTTGAAGCATGAGTAAGCAGAGGGGTCTGACAAGTGATGAAATTTTGAAATGTCTTCAGAATTTAACTGAAAATGAGTCAGAAGAAGTGGCCCATCATCCGCAATGTCTGAACCACAAATAAAAGGACAAGAAATCCGCAAGCGTCGAAAATGTCAAGTTGGAAGATGCAATGAAAACAAAACAACTAAAACTTGCGCAAGCTGTAAAAAACCAGTTTGTGGAAAATGCACTGGGAAAGTGGAAGAAAGTACTGTTTGTGTTAACTGTTGGACACCACATGCTATGACCATGTAAAAGGAAAATGCGTGCTGTACTTGATCTTAACACTGTTCCTACTAAGTTAAAATAAATACTCTTAATTTGTTGGCAACAAAAGAGTTATTTTTACTCCAGAGTCAGTACTTTTGAATGGGGGTCAAAATGACCCCGAATGGTAGTTATAGGTATTATGAAACATGCGGTAGTTCTAGTGCTATTCTATGCCTGATGAAGAGACCTGAGTAGTCTCGAAAGCTTGCAATGTGGCTATGCCCACCATTCGCAAAGTAAGCGGAAAATGTGTGGATGGTACCCAGGGTCTGGAGGAGATGAGACTCTCCTCCAGGCCCTGGGTACCATATCCCTGTTACAAAAAAATAATTAAAATAAAAAATCGTGATATTCTCACCTTCCGGAGTCCCGTGCAGTGTCCCCAGGCCTCAATGATGCTCCCGGCATCTTCCGGTCCCAGTGATGCCTTGCGACAATGACCCGAGATGACGTACGGTCTCGCGAGACCGCTACATCAACAAAGGTCATTGTCGCAAGGCATCACTGGGACCGGAAGATGCCGGGAGCATCGCTGAGGCCTTGGGACGCTGCACGGGACGCCAGAAGGTGAGAATATCACCATTTTTTATTATTTTTTACATTCTATCTTTTACTATTGATGGCACATAGGCAGCCTCAATAGTAAAAAGTTTGTCACACTAGTCAAACACTATGCTTGACAAGTGGGACCAACCTGTCAATCAGTTTTCCAAGAGATGCTACAGATCGCTTGGAAAACGCTAGCATTCTGCAAGCTAATTACGCTTGCAAAATGCTAGTTTTTCACGGGAAATACACGGGAATTACACATGCGGAATTCTAGCGTATTTCCCGCGGTAGGGAATTTCTGCGGCAATTCCGCAACGTGTGCACATAGCCTAAAGGTAAAAACCCTAGCTGATCTTTCACTGACTGGCTTAAACTATAGCAGACAGGCTGGACATCAAAAAGAGACTATCATCAGCAGGATATAACAGCAGGGGGAAAGTATAAAAGATCGCACCCGAAAGATGATGGGGCAGACAAATGAGTAAATGAAAAAACCTGTTACCCTAAAAATGCTGCAGCAGGGATAACAGCTGGTGCAAAGGTGTATCTGCTGTGACTTGGCAGAAAAGCTGACCACAACCATAGGCTCCAGGGTTTGAACCCAGATACATGACATATGGCTGACTTTTTTATGTCTATTTTTATGTTTATAACTATTCTGTTTTCCAATAAAGGATATATTTTTTATTGATTTTGAGCATTTATATAATACTATGTTATCTGATTGGAGTGGTTTTTTCCATGCAGCACACCAATCTCTGTAGGTTGGATGTCTGGCATTTCTCACCTTTCACCTGGTGTAGTGCCCCCACTAAATCTTACTTGGAGATCAATAGGAACACAGGAGAATCTTCTTCTGCCACAGGTAGATTCTGACAACCCCTGTCCAAGCTCCGAACGCACTCACTAGATGAATGATTGATACAGTTTAGGTTTACTTTACAGGTGTTGATTGTTGAATTAGGAGACTGGAAATTAAGCAAGGAACAAGTAATGTCATACTAATATGACTAGTATTTTTGTATACTCCTAGCAGTGTGGAGCTTGCTGTGCACCAGGCTGGGGCAGACCACCATATTA
Source organism: Dendrobates tinctorius (assembly GCF_039654945.1). Classification (NCBI taxonomy): domain Eukaryota; kingdom Metazoa; phylum Chordata; class Amphibia; order Anura; family Dendrobatidae; genus Dendrobates; species Dendrobates tinctorius. Next base: position 16,626,225 of record NW_027361822.1, read on the forward strand.
ATAGATCCCTCTGTTGTCAGTGGCAATACTTGTAAATCCTGACAGTGTGCGCTCCACACGCCGTCAGGGTTTTTCAGACACAAAGACCAGACAAGCTCTTTAATGCATTCACACTTTGAACTATTTGTCTAATAAAAACAGAATTGTGGTAAAAAACAGTGGTCCTCAGTTTGAGCTCTTGAAGGTAATCACCTTAGCTAAATTTCTGTAAAGAGATTGTATGAACTTCATGCTCTGGGCCATTCAGAACCTTAAATTTCGTCCCGAATAGGTCAAGTGGTGGATTTACCATTATTCTGCCTAAATATTTCCCTTCCTTAGTCAATTTTAATCAATTATGATCTCCAGCCAGATCAATTCTAAGTGGAGTTCTTCTGATGTGGTGCAATAGCTCTATATTTACCTTACATGAACCACTAGGTTGGAGGAAATGGAAGTAACAGGGGTACTACTTATCCGGTAATGTGTTTTTTTTCATGACCCTTGATGGCACCATGAGAGAGGGAATCCGCCCATCAAGGACAGGAAACCTTCAAGATAAAAAGGGCGGCTCCCCTCTCCGCATCAGTTGTTTTCCAGAGCATGAGAGGAACTCCGCCGATTAGTATACACTGAAATAATAAATTCAATACTATATTTAAAATCTTATCCACACACGGGAGTGTCTAATGACTAATATTCACCGAACACACATGCGTGATAAAGTAGGGAGGGAATATAAAGGTGCCGTCATGCATCATGAAAAAAACACATTACTAGGTAATACCCCTGTTTTTTCATCACCCATGACGGCTCCACGAGAGAATTACAGAGACTTGTAATTACTTAGGGAGGGATCACAGCTTGTAACACCCTTCTTCCGAACGAGAGGTCTGAGTAAGCAGACAGATCTAATCTATAATGTCTGAAGAAGGTAGAAGGAGAGGACCAGGTGGCCACCTTACAAATCTGGTCGATGGAAGCGTCTGCTCTCTCCGCCCAGGATGTCGCCATGGCTCTCATGGAATGGGCCTTCAGACCTTCAGGAATGGCCCTGCCTGCACTGACATAAGCTAGCTTTATGGCTTCTCTCACCCATCTAGCTATTGTCTGTTTGGACACCCTAAGGCCCTTCCTTGACCCCTGAAAAGCAACAAACAGGGCTCTCTGCTTCCTCCAAACCTCTGTTACCTCTAAGTAGCATAGGAAACATCTCCTAACATCCAGGCAATGAAGTCTCTCCTCTTTCTGGTTACCTGGGTTAGGACAGAATGATGGCAGGACTATTTCTTGGGTTCTATGGAACCTTGATACCACTTTGGGTAGGTAGGCTGGGTCCAATCTTAACACTACTCTGTTGTCCATGACCTGAGTTTAAAGTGGGTCTGCCAACAGTGCGTTTAGGTCACCTATTCTACGGGCTGAAGTGAGTGCCACCAGTAGGGCTGTTTTTATTGTATTTACCTTCTCTGAAACTGAGTGTAATGGTTCAAAGGGACTTTCTACTAAGGCTGACAAAACCAAATTTAGGTTCCAAGGAGGAGTTATAGGCGATGGGATAAAATTTGCTCTGCTACAGGCTCTGATGAACCTGGCCACCCATCTATCGTTAGCCAGGTCATAGCTGTATAATGCAGTCAGAGCTGAGACCTGCACTTTGAGGGTACTAACTGCCAAACCAGTTCCAGCCCCTTTTGTAAAAACTCTAATATAGCTACTACCGAAACCTCCCCTTCTTGTACCGGCCCGGAAAAAGACCCGAATTTTGTCCAGACTCTCCCGTAGATCTTAGTGGTTATTGGCTTCCTACTACAGAGAAGTGTAGAAAATACCCCTGCTGAAAAACCATTCCCTTCTAAAAGTGACCTTTCAAATTCCAGGCTGTTAAATGCAGCCCGGATATTTGAGGATGACGGACAGGTCCCTGAGTCAAAAGGTCTTGATCCTCTGGGAGGATCCATGTGTCTGTCACTGACATTGTTCTCATCCAATAGAACCAGGGCTTTTTTGGCCAAATTGGAGCTATCAAAATTACCCTGGCTTTGTCTGCTCTGATCTTTCTTAAGATCGCTGGTATTAGGCATATTGGAGGGAAGGCATATAGGAGCCCTGATTTCCATCCTACCCTGAAGGCATCTACTGAGTATCGATTATCCCCTGGACTTAAATGAACAAAACCTCTGGACTTTCTTGTTGTTCCTTGAAGCAAAAAGGTCTATCATGGGCTGACCCCACATGTGTACAATCTGAATGAACACTGATTTCTTGAGAGACCACTCTCCTTGCCTTAATTGATTGTGGAAGTCCGGTTTCAGGTTATCTACTCCTCGGATATGCAGGGCTGACAATGAGATGAAATGATGTTCTGCCAAGCTTAGGATCCTGTCTGATATTCACATTAACAGTTGGGATCGGGTGCCTCCCTGATGATTTATGTATGCTACAGCTGCCTGATTGTCTGACAGGATTCTCAGATGTTGTCTCCGCAGATGTGGTAGCAGTCCCTTCAGCACCTTTTCGATTGCTAGAAGCTCCCATTCGTTTGATAGGCCCCTTTCCTCTTGGGATCATGGATTCTGGAGCCACAGGGTGTCTAGGTGAGCTCCCCACCCCCAGGGATTGGCATCTGTTGTGACTATCCTGGATGCCCTGTATACCCAGAGAATGCCTCTTGGTGCTGATTTGATCTGTAGCCACCATCTGAGTGACTGGACTACTGTGTCTGGGAGTGTGACTTTCCCTTCTAAGCGACCCTGTAGCGCTAGGTCGTTCTGCAGTACACACCACTGTAGTTCTCTTGTGTGGAACTGAGCCCACTTTACCACCAGTATGCAGGCGGTCAGCGATCCCAACAGTGACATCGCTTTCCTGAGTGTCATTTCTGTTTTTTTTCATTGACGCTAAGACTAATTGTTTGACTTTTTCTTCCTTTTTGTCGGGGAGCCAGCAATCCTGTGCCACTAAGTCTAACACTAGCCCCAAGAAAATCTGTACTGTTGCTGGTTCCAATCTGGATTTTTTTTTAGATCTGCCACTCCAGAGTTTTTAACCCCTTCACCCCCAAGGGTGGTTTGCACGTTCATGACCGGACCAATTTTTACAATTCTGACCACTGTCCCTTATGAGGTCATAACTCTGGAACGCTTCCATGGATCCCGGTAATTCTGACATTGTTTTCTCGTAACACATTGTACTTCATGATAGTGATAAAATTTCATTCAAATAACTTGCGTTTATTTGTGAAAAAAACGGAAATTTGGCAAAAATTTTGAAAATTTCGCAATTTTCCAACTTTGAATTTTTATGCCCTTAAATCACAGAGATACGGCACAAAAAAAACTTGATAAGTAACATTTCCTACATGTTTACTTTACATCAGCACAATTTTGGAACCAAATTTTTTTTTGTTAGGAAGTTATAAGGGTTAAAAATTGACCAGCGATTTCTCATTTTTGCAACACCATTTTATTTTTACGGACCACATCACATTTGAAGCCACTTTGAAAGGTCTATATGATAGAAAATACCCAAAAGTGACACCATTCTAAAAACTGCACACCTTAAGGTGCTCAAAACCACATTCAAGAAGTTTATTAACCCTTTAGGTGCGTCACAGGAATTTTTTGAATATTTAAAAAAAAAAATGAACATCTAACTTTTTCACAAAAAAAAACTTCAGGTTCAATTTTTTTTATTTTACCAAGGGTAACAGGAGAAGTTGGACTGGAAAAGTTATTGTGCAATTTGTCCTGAGTATGCTGATACCTGATATGTGGGGGGGAACCACTGTTTCGGCGCATGGCAGAGCTAAGAAGGGAAGGAGCGCCGTTTGACTTTTTCAATGCAAAATTGGCTGGAATTCAGATCGGACGCCATGTCACGTTTGGAGAGCCCCTGATGTACCTAAACAGTGGAAACCCCCCACAATTGACCCCATTTTGGAAACTAGACCCCCCAAGGAACTTATCTAGATATGTGGTGAGAACTTTGAACCCACAAGGGCTTCACAGAAGTTTATAACGTACAGCGGTACAATTAAAAAATCATATTTTTTCCACAAAAATGATCTTTTCACCCCCAATTTTTATTTTCCCAAGGGTAACAGGACCCTAAAGCTATTGTGCAAATTGTCCTGAGTACGCTGATACCCCACATGTGGGGGTAAACCACTATTTGGGCGCATGGCAGAGCTCGGAAGGGAAGCAGCACCATTTGACGTTTTTGGCTGGAATTGAGATCGGATACCATGTCGCGATTGGAAAACCCCTGATGTACCAAAACAGTGGAAACCCCCCACAAATGACACCATTTTGGAAACTAGACCCCCTAAAGAACTTATCTAGATATGTGGTGAGCACTTTAAACCCCCCAGTGCTTCACAGAAGTTTATAACGCCCGGGCGTGAAAATAAAAAATTTGTGTTTTTTCCTCAAACATGATCTTTTAGTCACCAATTTTTTTTATTTTCCCAAGGGTACTAGGAGAAATTGGACCCCAAAAGTTGTTGTCCAATTTGTCCTGAGTACGCTGATACCCCATATGTGGTTGAAAACTACTGTATGGGCACACGTCGGGGCTCGGAAGGGAAGTAGTGACGTTTTGGAATGCAGACTTTGATGGAATGGTCTGTGGGTGTCATGTTGCCTTTGGAGAGCCCCTAATGTACCTAAACAGTGGAAACCCCCCACAAATGACCCCATTTTGGAAACTAGACCCCATAAGGAACTTATCTAGATGTGTGGTGAGCACTTTGAACCCCCAAGGGCTTCACAGAAGTTTATAATACCCGGGCATGAAAATAACAAAATCGTATTTTTTCCACACACAAGATCAATTAGTCCCCAATTTTTTTATTTTCCCAAGGGTAACAGGAGAAATTGAACCCCAAAAGTTGTTGTCCAATTTGTCCTGAATACGCTGATACCCCATATGTGGGAGAAAACTACTGTATGGACACATGTCGGGGCTTGGAAGGGAAGTAGTGACTTTTGGAATGCAGACTTTGATGGAATGGTCTGCGGGTGTCATGTTGCCTTTGGAGAGCCCCTAATGTACCTAAACAGTGGAAACCCCCACAAATGACCCCATTTTGGAAACTAGACCCCCTAAGGAACTTATCTAGATGTGTGGTGAGCACTTTGAACCCCCAAGGGCTTCACAGAAGTTTATAATGCCCGGGCATGAAAATAAAAAAAATCATATTTTTTCCACAAGCATGATCAATTAGTCCCCAATTATTTTATTTTCCCAAAAGTTGTTTTCCAATTTGTCCTGAGTATGCTGACACCCCATATGTGCGAGAAAGCTACTGTATGGACACACGTCGGGGCTCGGAAGGGAAGTAGTGACGTTTTGGAATTCAGACTTTGATGGAATGGTCTGCGGGTGTCATGTGCGTTTGGAGAGCCCCTGATGTACCTAAACTATTGAAACTCCCCACAAGTGACCCCATTTTGGAAACTAGACCCCCCATGGAACTTATCTAGCTGTGTGGTGAGCACTTTGAACCCCAAAGTGCTTCACAGAAGTTTAAAGCGCCCGGGCGTGAAAATAAAAAAATCATTTTTTTTCCCAACAAAAATGATATTTTTGCCCCCAATTTTTTATTTTCCTAAGAGTAACAGGAGAAATTGGGCCCCGAAAGTTGTTTTGCAATTTGTCCTGAGTAGGCTGATACCCTACATGTGGGGGTAGAACACTGTTTGGGCGCTTGGCAGAGCTTGGAAGGGAAGGAGCACCATTTGACTTTTCAACTCAGAATTGGCTGGAATTGAGATCAGATGCCATGTTGCATTTGGAGAGCACCTGATGTGCCGAAACAGTGGAAACCCCCCAATTCTAACTCCAACCCTAACCCCCACACACCCCTAACCCTAATCTCAGCCCTAACCCTAGCCCTAACCCTAGCCCTAACCCTAATGGGAAAATGGAAATAAATACATTTTCTTTGAATTTTATTATTTTTCCCTAACTACGGGGGTGATAACGGGGGGTTTGATTTACTATTTATGGCGGTTTTTATGTTTGGCGGCTGTCGCACGCTAAAAGACGCTTTTTATTGTAAAAAGTTTTTGCATCACCACATATTGAGAGCTATAATTTTTCCGTATTTTGACCCACCAAGTTATGTGAGGTCTTATTTTTTTGCGGGACGAGTTGACGTTTTTATTGATACCATTTTCGGGCACGTGACATTTTTTGATCGCTTTTTATTCCGATTTTTGGGACGCTGAATGAACAAAAACCAGCGTTTCATGAATTTCTTTTGGGGGGGTGCATTTACACCGTTCCGCGTGCGGTAAAATTGATAAAGCGGTTTTATTCTTCAGGTCAGTACGGTTACAGCGATACCTCATTTAGGTCTTTTTTTATGTTTTGTCGGTTTTATGCAATGAAAACTATTTTATATCAAAAATAATTATTTTTGCATCACTTTATTCTGCGAGCTATAACTTTTTTATTTTTTCGCTGATGATGCTGTATGGTGGCTCGTTTTTTGTGGGACAAGATGACGTTTTCAGCGGTACCATGGATATTTATATGCGTCTTTTTGATCGCGCGTTATTGCACTTTTTGTTTGGCGGTATGATAATAAATCATTATTTTTTTGCTTCGTTTTTTATTTTTATATTTTAAGGGGTTCGCTAAAGGGGTTAACTAATGGGATAGTTTTATAGGGCAGGTCGTTACGGACGCGGTGATACCTAATATGTATACTTTTATTGTTTTTTTTATTTTTTATTTTGAAAAAATGGATTTATTGGGGGAATATATTTTTTTTTTTTTTCTAATTTATTTGGCGATTTTTAAAAAAAATTATTTTAACCCTTTTTTTTTTTTAAACTTTATTACGTAGTCCCAGGTGGGACATCACTGTCCTGGGAGATCACTGTGACAGATCAGCAATCTGTCACAGGCAGTGTGCAGACTTCCTCATGCCTGCGCTTTGCAGGCACTGAGGAAGTCAGCTCCCTACAGGCCCCCGTCGCCATCTTGGATTCGGGGGCCTGTAGGGAATAAGACCCCCGCAGCAGCGCTGCACATTGCGCTGCCGTGGGGGGCTCAGGGAAGCACGGAGGGAGCCCCCTCCCTGCCGATGCTTCCCTTTAACCCCCGGTACACCGCGATCATGTTTGATCGTGGTGTGCAAGGGGTTAACGTGTCAGGGGCGGTCCGTGACCGCCCCTGACACATAGTGCCGGGTGTCAGCTGTGATAATCAGCCACGTGGGCGCCGCTGATCGCGGAAGACGTACTATCCCGTCCATGGGCATAGGGGCCCGGGTCCCATGGACGGGATAGTACGTCTGATGTCAGGAAGGGGTTAAGGTCTCCATAACTATCCCGGCTTGTTCCTGACAATGGAGGGAACTTTTGCCGACTATCAGAAAGTCGTCTAGATATGGTATTGTGAGAACGTTCTTCTCTTTGACATGGGCCGTGACCTCTGAAACCAATCTCAATATATATATATATATATATATGTATATATATATATATATAAGAACAAAAAGGAAATCCAGCAAGAACTCAGCAAACCAGGATTGGAGTAAAATGATGCTTTTCTTTATTTCTTCAACAAGGTATAAAAACGACCCACAAGGATCAGGAACCAGAGTACATGGCAGAAATTAGAGCAAATGGGACTACGCATTTCAGCGGCCTAATCCGCCTTCTTCACGGTCCAAACCTAATCTGCTCCTTGTATGTGGAGCCATATAAAAGGCAATCCTGAATAAAATTAGTGCAAATGATTACAAACATGTGCAGAAACAAGGTTTAACACATTCGCTATTGTGGATTAACTGACAGCATTGCTACAAAACAGACAACTGTTTCTTATGTAATAAAAAATACAAGTAAACGTCCTAGAAAATGACATGATGTATAGGATGATAGAAAAAAGAAATAAATAAATTTAAAAAAAAATGTAAAAAAAAAAAAAAAATTCTTATATTTGACATGAATAAAATGAACGCCACTGAAACCTCAATAATGTAGAATAATATCTGTACGGCTATTAAATCCTAAAGGAGTTCTTGTACCCATTTCAAAAATCCATTTGCTTTCTCTAGCTAGAGCCTTCCTGCGTAAGTCCCCCCTCTAAGAGGTTTTTTTTACTTGTTCAATTCCCATGAAGGAAAAACTAGATAAATTACCACTATGAGTTTTAGAGAAATGGCGTGAAACAACTGAAGCTCCAACCAAAGGTAAATTTTTAGCATCGGATATGTGTTTTCTCATCCTGGTTTTCAATGAATTCATAGTACAACCAATATACTGAAGTCTACACGAGCTGCAGCTGATCAAATAGATCACATTTTCAGTGTTGCAGTTTATGAAAGATGTAACACTAAACTCCTTATTATTAGAAAATGAAGAAAAAACTTTTGATTTATTGGCAAAGCCGCAGCAGATGCAGACATTAGCTCCACATTTGAAGAAACCCACAGTTTGTATAGTTTTTAACCAATTATTGGACTTCTTATTCTGATCAATAAACATGCTAGGAGACCATAAAGACGCTAAGGTAGGTGCCCGTCTAGCTACAAACGCCACATTGTGATTATTTACAATATTTTTTAAAACATCATCCTGCGTTAAGAGTGGCAAGTACCGTTTTATAATGCTAACTATGGTATTATATTGTGGGCTGTAATTAGTACTGAATACCACCTTCGAATCTAATGAATTCATTGAACGTCTCTCAGTTTTCTCCTGAAGAAGTGAACTTCTATCAATATTATTAACAATTCCTCTATCTCTGCTAAGTGACCACTTAGAATATCCTCTTTTTAATAGGTTAGTGCAGGTTTTATTGGCTTCCATCTCAAAGTCCGTATCCAAGGTGCTGTTTCTTTTTAATCTAGTAAGTTCCCCTACTGGAATATTTTTTATGACATGTTTGGGATGGTTAGAAGTTGCCATGAGAATGCTGTTGCATGCCGTGGGTTTCCTATAAGGGGCCACAGTAACTTTATTCCCACTGCTGTCTCCAGATAATTTTATATCCAGAAAATTGATGGAACACATGTCACTAGAACTAGTAAAGCATAAATTGAAATCATTGTTCAGATAAACAACAAACTCATCCAAAGATGAGGTGTCACCCCTCCAGATAAACATCAAGTCATCTATATAGCGTCTCAGCCATATAATGTTGTCCTTAAAGGGATTATCATCAATATAAATATATTTTTCCTCCCAAACGGACATAACAATGTTGACTAGGGACCGAGAAAATTTCACACCCATTCTCACGCCCTGTATCTGGAGAAAATACCTCTCATCAAAGGAAAAGTAATTATGCGTTAATAAGAATCGTATGGCCTTCAAAAGGAAAGTTTGAATATGTGCTGGATATTTGCTGTACTATAAGCACAGCTTATAGCAACATGATGGGGGGATAGAGGGATATAGTCCTACTACATCACAAGAGAGCCAAGAATAATCAGCCTGCCATTGAATTTTCTCTAATATAGAAACAGTGACTTTTGTGTCTCTCAAATAACTTGGTGTCAAAGGTACCAAAGGTTGAAGGTAGTGATCCACCCATTCCCCCAGTCTTTCACTAAATGAGCCTATCCCTGAGACTATTGGTCTAAAAGGAGGGGGAAAGATTTCTTTATGTACCTTGGGAAGTGAGTGGTACACTGGAATGATAGGTGAATCACAATAAATATACTTTTGTATTTTTTCAGAAATAGAACCCTCATTAACACCCTCTTGTAGCAGCTGGGATAATTTTAAATTGAAAAAGGAGGTCGGATTAGAATGTAATTCATTATAAACATTAGTATCTTCTAGACTGGACAGATTCATTTTTTTTATAAAGTCCCGAATTGAGGATCACAATAGCCCCCCCTTGTCAGCGGAAGTGACAAGGAGGTCACCATTTGCCCTCAACTCCCGGATCGCCCTTTGCTCAGCTATACTTAAGTTGTATTTAACCCGGGCTGAACCCTCAGCATGATATAATGAAACCAGTTCATTCTCTATGGCTTCCTGAAAAAAATCTAAAGAAGGTGGCCTGGATTTAATTGGATAAAACTGTGTGTTGTATGTTTTAAAGACATTATTTAAATTAACCTCACTTAATATGTTATTATCACTATCCAGTTGTCTAAGATTTTGCAGGGTACATTGATCAGAAAAATACAAACAATCAGTATTAATACTGGTAGCAGGTAAAGCAGAATCACAAGTAGATTGTACAGCCTCTTTGCTGAAATGAACTTTCAGAGTCAAGTTACGCGCAAATCTATTAATATCTACTATAGTGTCATAAAGATCAAATTTTTTACTAGGTGAAAAACCCAGTCCTTTTGATAGCAACGATATCTGCGGTTCTGTAAGAATATAACTCGATAGATTAAAGATAGGAATGTTCATATTTTCCACTTCCTTGTTCTCAGATATGAGCCGATTGGCCCTGTGTTTTCTGCCACCCTTCCTCCTCGATCGTTTTTTGGCATGGCTCCTTCTTGCAAAAAATCTCTTTTATAATGTTTTTTATTTATATTCTGATCAGTAGGTAATGAGGAAATAGAAGAGTCCGTTAGTTCATCAGAAGTTTCTCCAAATGAGGTGTCTGGAATAGCAGAGGAATTGCTGAAAGAGACTTTGGATTTTTTAAACCAAGATGTTTTTCTTTTGAGTATAGAAGGAGGGTAATGAGACCAGTTGTAAACTTTACCTTACTCTTGTAGTCCTCCAAATCTCCAAGGGTTCCATAGAGCGAGCACGGACAAATCTCCTTCCAACAGCAGAGTATGTATGTCAGTGTCCAGCTGCAGCAATGAGACTCCTGGGTCTTTCCATCTGGTAATCAAGTACCTGCACGGACTGGATTAGGAGTAAATCCTTCAATAGGAGAACAAAAAGGAAATCCAGCAAGAACTCAGCAAACCAGGATTGGAGTCAAATGATGCTTTTCTTTATTTCTTCAACAAGGTATAAAAACGACCCACAAGGATCAGGAACCAGAGTACATGGCAGAAATTAGCGCAAATGGGACTACGCGTTTCGGCGGCCTAATCCGCCTTCTTCACGGTCCAAACCTAATCTGCTCCTTATATGTGGAGCCATATAAAAGGCAATCCTGAATAAAATTAGTGCAAATGATTACAAACATGTGTGCAGAAACAAGGTTTAACACATTCGCTATTGTGGATTAACTGACAGCATTGCTACAAAACAGACAACTGTTTCTTATGTAATAAAAAATACAAGTAAACGTCCTAGAAAATGACATGATGTATAGGATGATAGAAAAAAAAAAAAATTTTGAAAAAAAAAAGCCTGCCATTGAATTTTCTCTAATATAGAAAGTGACTTTTGTGTCTCTCAAATAACTTGGTGTCAAAGGTACCAAAGGTTGGAGGTAGTGATCCACCCATTCCCCCAATTCTATATTAGAGAAAATTCAATGGCAGGCTGATTATTCTTGGCTCTCTTGTGATGTAGTAGGACTATATCCTTCTATCCCCCCATCATGTTGCTATAAGCTGTGCTTATAGTACAGCAAATATCCAGCTCATATTCAAACTTTCCTTTTGAAGGCCATACGATTCTTACTAATGCATAACTACTTTTCCTTTGATGAGAGGTATTTTCTCCAGGTACAGGGCGTGAGTATGGGTGCAAAATTTTCTCCGTCCCTAGCCAACATTGTTATGTCCGTTTGGGAGGAAAAATACATTTATATTGAAGATAATCCCTTTAAGGACAACATTATATGGCTGAGACGCTACATTGATGACTTGATGTTTATCTGGAGGGGTGACACCTCATCTTTGGATGAGTTTGTTGTTTATCTGAACAGTGATTTCAATTTATGCTTTACTAGTTCTAGTGACATGTGTTCCATCAATTTTCTGGATTTATTGTTATTTGGAGACAGCAGTGGGAATAAAGTTACTGTGGCCCCGTATAGGAAACCCACGGCATGCAACAGCATTCTCATGGCAACTTCTAACCATCCCAAACATGTCATAAAAAATATTCCAGTAGGGGAACTTACTAGATTAAAAAGAAACAGCACCTTGGATACGGACTTTGAGATGGAAGCCAATAAAACCTGCACTAACCTATTAAAAAGAGGATATTCTAAGTGGTCACTTAGCAGAGCTAGAGGAATTGTTAATAATATTGATAGAAGTTCACTTCTTCAGGAGAAAACTGAGAGACGTTCAATAAACTCATTTGACTCGAAGGTGGTATTCAGTACTAATTACAGCCCACAATATAATACCATAGTTAGCATTATAAAACGGTACTTGCCACTCTTAACGCAGGATGATGTTTTAAAAAATATTGTGAATAATCACAACGTGGCGTTTGTAGCTAGACGGGCACCTACCTTAGCGTCTTTATTGTCTCCTAGCATGTTTATTGATCAGAATAAGAAGTCCAATAATTGGTTAAAAACTATACAAACTGTGGGATTCTTCAAATGTGGAGCTAATGTCTGCATCTGCTGCGGCTTTGCTAATAAATCAAAAGTTTTTTCTTCATTTTCTAATAATAAAGAGTTTAGTGTTACATCTTTCATAAACTGCAACACTGAAAATGTGATCTATTTGATCAGCTGCAGCTCTTGTAGACTTCAGTATATTGGTTGTACCATGAATTCATTGAAAACCAAGGTGAGAAAACACATATCCGATGCTAAACATTTACCTTTGGTTGGAGCTTCAGTTGTTTCACGCCATTTCTCTAAAGTCCATAGTGGTAATTTATCTAGTTTTTCCTTCATGGGAATTGAACAAGTAAAAAAACCTCTTAGAGGGGGGACTTACGCAGGAAGGTTCTAGCTAGAGAAAGCAAATGGATTTTTGAAATGGGTACAAGAAGTCCTTTAGGATTTAATAGCCGTACAGATATTATTCTACATTATTGAGGTTTCAGTGGCGTTCATTTTATTCATGTCAAATATAAGAATTCTTTTTTTTTTATTATTTATTTATTTATTTTTTTCTATCATCCTATACATCATGTCATTTTCTAGGACGTTTACTTGTATTTTTTATTACATAAGAAACAGTTGTCTGTTTTGTAGCAATGCTGTCAGTTAATCCACAATAGCGAATGTGTTAAACCTTTTTTCTGCACATGTTTGTAATCATTTGCACTAATTTTATTCAGGATTGCCTTTTATATGGCTCCACATACAAGGAGCAGATTAGGTTTGGACCGTGAAGAAGGCGGATTAGGCCGCCGAAATGCGTAGTCCCATTTGCGCTAATTTCTGCCATGCACTCTGGTTTCTGATTCTTGTGGGTCGTTTTTATACCTTGTTGAAGAAAAGCATCATTTTACTCCAATCCTGGTTTGCTGAGTTCTTGCTGGATTTCCTTTTTGTTCTCTTATTGAAGGATTTACTCCTAATCCAGTCCGTGCAGGTACTTGATTACCAGATGGAAAGACCCAGGAGTCTCAATGCTGCAGCTGGACACTGACACACATACTTTATATATATATATATATATATATATATATTTATATATATATATATATATATATATATATATATATATATATATTATATATATTATATATATATTTATATATACACTCACTGGCCACTTTATTAGGTACACCTGTCCAACTGTGTGTTAAGACTTAATTTCTAATCAGCCAATCACATGGCGGCAACTCAGTGCATTTAGGCATGTAGACATGGTCAAGACAATCTCCTGCAGTTCAAACCGAGCATCAGTATGGGGAAGAAAGGTGATTTGAGTGCCTTTGAACGTGGCATGATTGTTGGTGCCAGAAGGGCTGGTCTGAGTATTTC